>NC_047056.1:85215315-85515516 GCF_000738735.6 Corvus cornix cornix | reverse complement strand
TAGTATGATTTCTTTCTTTTTCTCTTCAGTAAGAACAGGAAATAAAAGAGGAACTAAAATTATAAATATAGACTAAGGTATATTTGATTAAATAAGAACTCATCTAGTACTGCATGTTTATGTGTCTCTTTTAAAAAGCAATACTTATTTGAGACTGTTCCCCTTTCAAGTTTTTTAATAGATGTTCATAACCATTGCAGGAATTCTGCCTGAGTGTGTCTTGTGGAAAGAATGTGAAGAAAAGGTTTTTGTAATAATAAGGCAAAATCTCCAGCTGCCTTTACTTTCCCCTCTCTTCTGTTTTACGTATTTAATCCTGTTTCATAACACACTGCTGTGACTTAGTTGAGGAATTAGTCTCCCACATAACTCTAATCAAACTTTTGGTCTAATTACTATTTTGTTTATATATAAGACTAATTTTCAGAAATAATGTGTGCTCTAGACATGTGAGGTACTTCAAAAAAATAATTAACTTGCAAGGGAACTTTCTTTCAAATAAATGAGAACCTCTTATCTATTTCCTGTTAGTTTGCCCATTGTGTTGCTCATCTTAATAAAAGTCAGCTGGGAAATACATGGATTTTTCATTGAAGGGATTGATAAAAGATTTTAAACATTGTCTTTTGCGCATGATAGTTTTCCTGCTGCTCAAGTATCTGAATTAGAGTTTCTTAGATAAATCCCACAATTACAGCAGAGTGTAATCTCATATTGGTCTATATCAGAAGTACTTATTACAAAGTGATTGCAAGATAAGAATCTTTTTGTGCGTTCTATACTTGTATTAATTAATTTCCTGTCTAGATAAACCCTGTAGCTAGTTTGGTGTCCATTTGGTATTCTGTGGGCCCCAACTGGGCTTGGTAAGATTAAATTTTTATAGATGACTGTGCATGTCTCCTGGTGAGGAGCAAGGCTAACCAATTCTGTTTTTAATTTGGCCCTTCAATAATCAACGTTTTACTGCCTGTGCTTTATTCTTTCTATGTTCTCTTATTTTGCTTCCATTGCACCTTATTTTACTTCCATTCTGATTTTCCTCTTTGCCTGGATTGCCTTTTTACAGAATGCTTATGAGGTTACAAAAAAAAATCTGGCAAATTTGTGGTAATGTTTAAAATGGAGTATTTGTGTTCCACAATCATATGAAATGCTTTAAACATTACAGGTGTACTCAGATTGCCTAGAAAAGTATGTTGGCATTTGTCAGTATTGGCTTGTGACCATGTGAAATGCTAAATGTCTTTACCGCTTTTAAGGGTTTTTTTGTAATCCATTAATGAATTAGGGATGTATGGTCTCTCCAGTAGCAAGGGGTTTATCTTGTAGAACAGGGGGGTGTTGGACAGAAATAAAGGAAGGTTTTTTCTCATTGTTGGATCCTTTCAGTATTTTGCTGACTCAACCTCTCACTGCAGTGGGAGTTTCTGTTAATGCCCGTTTGGTTCCTTGGGAAGAGGTGTGATCTGTAGAAGACATAGCTCTGCCAGGGTCAGTCTGACACTGCCTCCATGGAATCACTGCCCCCAGAGCTGCCTGTTCCTCTGGAGACTCATTCTTCTGTCTGTTTTCCTTGCAGTTTCTCATTTCAGTGCCACATTCTTTATTTGCAAAGCAGTGCTTCATCTCCAGCTCTGTTTCCTCCTGCACAGAATGAACCTTGCTTGCCTGAGCCACAGCTCACCTTGGAAAAAGGAGAGGTCTTAGTGGTGGTCTGCACTGGAGGGTGTGTCTTCAATAGGGCCCTGCATTCAGTAACTCCCTGAGGTTTTGCATATACAGAGTCACAGCTGTTCTTCCATTTGGTTAACTGATAAATTTAGAATCTGCCCTGCAGGTGACCCAATGTGCATGTGAGTTTTACAGTTCACGACGTTCAGTGCCTGCTGTTGTTAATGTGACTGAATGCATTTAAGTGTGCAGTGAGTGTAGTGGGATTTAGGGAAGGGGAAGGCTCAGACTTTGCCATGCACGCTTCTACCTTTCCTCTTCCTGGCAAGAGGAACTGCAAAAAAAGTTCTGCCTCAACAATGAAGTATGTTATGAGGCTTTTTCAGAATGTACACTTGCCTTGGAATGTTCTTTAGCTGACAAACTAAGTGGTTTTTCAAGTAAATTCTTGTGCAGCTATTGCCATATATGCTCATATGCTTTTTTAATGCATGAGATTTTTTTATTTTAATAACAGTTGTACTTTATGATTGCATTTGCACGCATTACTCCCTGTAGTTCCATGTGGGAGCATTAAAAAGTCAAATCATTATTACTTTGTATGTTTCCATTTTTGTCAGTAGCAAGATATATTCCAGTTATTGACAAACCTATTTCCTGCTCACATTATAAATTACCATTTTCCTTAAATGTGGTAAAACCCCCCTTATTTATGCCTATCTAAATGAAGTTCCCACCCAGTGGGGATAAAAAAAGGAAACCTGTCAATATTCCTGTGTGGGAAAGCATTTTCTGGCACATGCCAGATTCTTGAATCTTCAAGATTGTAATCCAGCTTGATGAACAAGATTTAATCCTTTATACAGGATGGACAGTAGACTTGTCCTCTGCCTACAGGAGAGCAGTAATTCTATTTATTTCAGAACACCTTTTCCTACAAGGTCTGTAGTAAGGACACGAAGCTCCAGATATCCTTGAACCTTTTAATATCATGGTTATGTATTTGCTTGTAATGACATTGATGGCCAAATGACATAAACAGACACAGGCAGGTACATGCATATATTTACTGAAGAATGACTGCATAGACCGGGTTTGACAGAAATCACCTGATATTTATAAGCTCTCCACTTCAGCTTTGCTTGTACGCTGTCTTAGTCTAAGCGTTTGAGATGTCTACTATCTCCCACATTGAAGCAAAAGCAAAGGTTTGCTTTTGGGGTTTTGGATGAATGGGGGGATGGATGTCAAACTGTTTCAGGATAAAGCTTTTAAGCAGTGCAACTAGAGCAAGAGATCTAGTATTCCTCCTAGACCTTGTGTCTGTGGCGAAGATAAGTAAATGCTGTAAGCATTTATAGAAGGAGGGGTTGGCAAATTTTTGGAGGTGGTGTTGTAGGTCATCTTTTTATTTTCTAAGTCTATGACATTGGAAATGTAATAGGAAGTAAAAGATGCTGCCTTTCAGACAAGCAAGTAAATCGGTTGTTGAGAAGGATTTTGCCTGTGTGGACTTAGGAAAACCGGGAGCTGGAATGTGCTCTATTCACAGGTGTGTCTGCAACTTGTTTTGTGTACCAGCTCCCGACCAGATGTGCTTTTTATTGTGTTACCTTTCAGTCATCATGTTGTAAATTGCTGAATGCTGTTTTTCAGGTTTCCTTTAACTTCTGGGATCACAGACTGATTCATGGTGGAAGGGATAGTAGCATATCATAAGTTCTGACGCTCCTCCTGGTGAAAGGAGGGGCATAATTTGATCCAAACCACGTTGCTTGGAGCGCTGCCGCCTCACATCTTGAAAGCTTCCATAATTGGAGATTCCATAGCTTATCTGGACAATCTGTTCCAATGCTTAAGTATCCTTAAGACTGTTTCAAGTCTCATTTACTCAGCCTCCCTCTGGAGACTGTTCTTCAAAACACATCAACACCATGAACGTCAAGCTGTTGCAAGCTGCTTGTTGTCTGGAAAAAATGGGTCTAAAACCTCATTCAAAATCTGTTCTTGGTGTGGTGTCAGACCTTCATCCAGCTGTGTTCCCTGCACTGCCTCTACTGCAGTGACTCATGCTAAGGCTCAACTTCGTAGCTGCCATTGTAGCCCAGCCTTTCAAAGTGCCAAACCCTAGCTGTATCATCTAGGATCACCCAAATGTATCTTGCTGAATTATCAGGTGGTGATTCTAAACATCATGGCATAATCTGTCAGGGTATTTTAGCAGTTAATGCATATCAGGCTCTTGATCATGAATTAATTTTTTAGTGCATTTTCTGTCATACTGTAAATTAAAGTTCTTGGCGGTATCTCTGTTGTTTTATTCTTTGTTTAATAAAATACGCAGTTATCCAGCTTGAGCTAATGGCTGTTTGGGATGGATGTTGCTGTTTTTACAGGTGATTAATGTGTTTACAGTACACCACCTTTCTGAATACCATTGATTCTTTTCTTCAAAACAGAATAGCTTTAAAGCATCTTTGTCAAAATACTTCTGACTTTGTTATCTGAAAAAGTCAACCCTTAATAAAAAGGCATTTTTTCAGTGTAGTGCAGTCAAAACAGAGAGTAAGGGACAGATTGTAACAGGTTTTTTCAAATTATTCTTCAAGAATCTTCACATAAAAAACTAGGCTTTAAGAAGCCTAGCACTTTTCTGGAATCCTAATGCTGACTGCAAAGCTTGAGCTATTTTGTTTTTCTAGTATTTCTGCTTTGGAAAACAGTTTTACATAAATCTTTATATGAACCTGAAGCCCCTGTCTCTAGTATCACTAGAGCATTTTTCTAGGTTGCTGTCAGAGTCAGGACTTGAAAAGGAGCCAGACTGGTGCAGGATCAGTTTGATTATTCCCCTGTCATGTTCCTGGCACTTAGAGGTGCGTGTTAGAGAAAATGAGCTGTACCGAGGTTGGGTATGTGAATCTCACTGGCTTTGCTCTAGCACAAGCCATGCTCTGAGATGTTTGTACTGGGTTCTTCATTCCAGTGCGCTTCAGGAAAGCAATTTAGTATAGGCACACCGATGGACCCAAACTATTACGCTTGAAAAGTTGTAGTGGTAAGCCTGCAACTGTGTGACTAAGTCTGCATGTGCCACCTTTTGGAAGAAGCTGGACTGGGGTTTGAAAGCCTTGGTAGACTGGAGTTTACTTCATCGATTGGGGCACACTTGCCATACCATCGGTTGTGTGGTCGATCTGTAGCATTGTTATCATCTGGGATTTTCCACTACTCAGGATACCTTCGTTCTCCCGTTACATTAGATAATGGAGAGTTGATACATGAGACAGTGGAGAGCTGATTGTATTCAGGTGTTATTTATGGAGTGTTTTAAGGATATTTGGGACAATTGAATGTGATAGATGAGTAGCAAGTCCTTGATACTGAATTATGTGTAGGCCCAAGCAGATACAATAGATCAGGTTTACAAGTCAGTTGTCCCTATGAGAACGAAACAATGTTTAAGGAACAGCTGGGAAATAATTGAAAGTGACTTGGTTTTGGTTTGTTTTTTTATAGAAGTGGAAACATTGCAACACAAATTGATTAGTGGGTTGAACAAAAGATGGCAAGATGAGGAAGGCAGGGCTTGGGGAAAAGAGTGATGAAGCTTGATGCATTTTTTTTTACATTACTTTTAAAATTTCCTGTCAAATGAGAAATGTATATCACAACTTTAAAAAGTAGTTCCTTATTTACAAATTGCAGATATAACACCTTTGTGAATCAAATATCCTGTTTCAGTATAATAGCTCTTCATTTGCAGATAGATCCTTAATATATATACAGCATTTAAAGATGAATGACAGTGAATAATTCAGGTAAATACTGTGTAGGAGGCTGGTTTTCTTATTTAAATATCTTGATGAGTTAAATAATTTTGTCATATATCTAGGCATAAGATTTTGAATTAATGTTTACATATTTGCCCTTTGCTGAACTCCTACAAGATTTTATTATTCAGATTAATAGGTGAATGTTTTATGTTCTAAACTGCTTAAAGTATAAATCTGCTGAAACTCAAAGCCACTTGTCTCAAATGAGCAAACAATACCACTTCATCTCCCCATTAACTCGAATAAAAATATCAGGCAGGTAAAGGGTTTACTGAAGAAAAAGGATAGAATGGTCTGCTCTTGATTAATTGCAAGCAAATAATAATAAGAAGGGAGCGATGTCCTAACAGCCTTTTCATTTCACAAATTTCATTTTAAGCATGAACAATTCTACTGATTGTTTTCTTTGAGGCACAAATTGTAAACAGTCACTTAATAGTATCTTTAGGGTGAATGAGTCTTATTGGATTAAGTAATGGGAATATCCCATTGCACCTTTTTTCTGTTCAATGCTCAGTTTTTATTTTACCTTGCCTCTCATTTTATCTTGTTACAGTGCTTATTCAGTAATCTATCCACATTTGATAAAGTTGTTAAGCCTTAATTAAATTTATGCTCTGCAGAGCTGTCAAGTGCTTCGAAACATCAGCTGAGAATCATGTAGATTTTGGATGTTTTAAACTCTTGGTGGAATGACACAGTTTGGTCTAAAGCCAAGGTGAATTAAAGTATGTGGCATGTCTCTGACATGTCTCTGAACTTACTGAGATATGATGTTTTAATAGAGAACATAATGAGACAAAATATTTCAAGTAAACCATATCAACAATTTTACATTCTTTTAATATATGAAATAACAAGCAGCATGCTTTACCATGACAGATGGGTCATTAGGATCATGGGAAGATGCAGCTAGTAGTGGTAGGGCATCAGGCTCTTGATCAATATTTGCTGTGGATCCAAAAATGACACTGTGAAGCTGGGGCTGCTGGAAAGTATCTCCTTGCTGAGGCTATTGTACATTATAATGTATCATGTTTCTTCAGTGTAGGTGAAATGAGTAACTAATTGGGTGATGGGAGTCTCATCTGACCCAGAAAAAAGGAGTACATCAGTGTACTATACAGCATCCTTTTGGCTTAATGTTGAGAGGGCACTCTTAAATTTTCTCAATTCTTTATACTCTTCGAGAAGATAACAGTGAAAGCTTAATTTATGTTTCTTTAACCCAATACAAAATGAATTCATTTACTATTTATGAATCACTTAGGGAGTGTATTTGGAATCATGTTTGATCTGTGGGTTTCCAAAAATGAAATATGTAACTAGTAGCTTGCAATAGTTTTAAGTTTTGCTCTGTTTTTGAAAAGTAGGAATCACTTCATCTCTTATCTCTAACAGTGTTACTGGTTCATTATAAAGCATTCTTTGATATATAAGTTTTGACAAAACTAAAGTTGACTTTTTAATTTTGCAGAAGAATTAAATTAAGAGCTTTTTCATTGGTTGATTGTTAGGCTAATACACAGTTGCATCAGTTAGTTGTAGTGAAGTCCTGAATGGTGAGCTTCAGTTGAAGCATTAGAAGCCAAAATTAGAAAGCCACAAATAGATTGGTTTGGATTTGGATTTTGGAGGATGATGAAAATCATGACTGTGATTTGGTGTACACTGTGAGTGAAATATGAAGGGTAAATGTGTACTCGTAGGGGCATTTAGGACCATGCTTCTACAAAAAAGGTGGGTTTTTCTTCCCCTCTCTAGCTGTGAGTGTTTGTGTTGCCTCCCTTTCACTGGTGTTAGTGTTTGTGGAGCTGTGTGGTAGGTCACATCAGCTCACTGAGGAGCTGAAGCTAACTCTTCAAACAAAAATAAATTATCTGAAAGGGGATGAGATGGTTAGAATGTGTCATCTAAGTGTATTTGTGGGGTTTTGTGTTATGTAAAGGCTTCCATAAAATCAGTCTGGTGACAGTTAAGGATTTCTTAAATGAAAATCAAAGTTGGAAATGGTATGGAGCTGAATAAAATGAAAAATGGTTTAGAGATGGGGTAGAGACCCCAAAGACTTGTGTTGGGGTTTTTCTCAATTGTAGGCTTGAAGCCTGCAGTTCCTGCCTTTGATAGTATAAAAGTACTGACATGTTGTGCCTAGAGTGACCCTTTATGTGCACTTTTGCATAGCTGGTGGCCACAAACAATGTAGAGAGTGTCTGGCAAGCAGTGTGTTTTCAGGAGATCCTGGAGTGGGGAGTTTTACAAACCGCGGGTTCACAAATACCTCCTTCAGTGTCAGAACTGATTCTAGCAGTCCTGTAGGTGTGCTCCGTGGCAGATCCCTCCAAGATGGCTGTAGTATAGCTGACAATCCTGATTTTTTTATTCTTACCAGTTTTCCAGTGTAGTTTACTGCATGTCTTTACAAGTATTTGCCCCAATTCTGCGGGGTATGGAAAAACAAGTGCTGTGCTCAGACTTTTTTATTCATGTTTGGCTACTGCTTTGGTCAATGATTTAAAAAATAAAACATAACAAGATAAAGGGTCAAGTAAAACAGTATTAAGCTTTGTAGACTTCCTCGACCTCTTCCTTCTTCCCATTCTCCATTCATGCCTTTGTCAGTATATCTCTGTATGGTGAATGAGATGTGCTGTAACGCACGTGTTGCAAATCACTGTCTTTTGCTTTAGCTTTTACCAGATTCGTGTGTCTATGAAAATTCCTCCAAGAATTCCACACATATTAGAAGCTAGTTTGTTACATGGAACTGGTAAGTGCAAAAACTTTTCAGTAAATTAGGTCATTATCCTGCCTTGCTAACTGAGGGATTACAGTTTTTGTCTTACATTGTTATAACTAACATAGAAGTGTTTTTAATTTTGTCACTAACAATGCAAATATTTCTTGTTCTTAACAATGGGACTCAAAAGTTGATTACAGAATTTGTGTTACTGTTTTCATCTGCTGATTGCCTCTGCTGGTGGCAAAGCATGGCTATTTCTTTGTATTCGTGTCTTCTGTTTTTTTCCTTTGATCTGCTCAGTCTTCTCCATGGCTAAGATGACCAAGGGCAGATCTAAGTAGATATCTGAAAGTAGTGGAGAACTTCAGATACAGACTTTTACACAGATTTATACACCCCTTCTTTTTCTGAAAAGAATACTTTGAAAGGATCCAGTTTTCAGACTTTGTTGTTCTCTAGCGGTAAACCTGAAAATTGATTTAACTTCCTGAACAGAATTATCTATTCCCTTATCTTTTTTCTTTTTTAAACCTGACATTCACTTTCGGTTTTTGTGTCCAGGCAAACTGAATCCAGAGAAACCTGTTGCAGTAAGAAGCAATGCAGTGTCCTGAGGCAGGTCCAAAAGGGAGCTTGTTTATTGCCAAAATCAGGCCTTTTTAAGCAATTAGGTCTTTATCAGCTGCATACTTCTAAAACACAACAATCATCATTTAACCAACCACCGTAAATCACGATACGAACACATGATGATTATATAATTTTTTTTCCACCTCTATTCCAGCTGAGTCATTACCCAGAGTCCTTTTCTACTTAGCTGAAGTAACAGAAGTGAACCATGATTTTACAGGGGTAACAAGCCTTCATTTTATAAGGTTTTACCTATCCGCAACAAAACCTGTTAGTGCTCACCTAATTCTGTGTAGGCCATACCTCAGCATGGTGTAAAAATGTGAAAAGCAAAAAATTAATTAAGTTTTCAAATGTTACGTGGAATTACTGGAATTTCAAGGAAGAAAAACCTAACACAGTCTGAGAAAATGTGATAAGATGTTACTGAAACCTGGATTTTTGAGGCTATTTTGAAAGTAACTGAGTACAGCAACAGTGTAAATACTGAATTTTGGTCAAGCTTCCTAAATATTTCTTGGATTTGTGTGAGATAAATGAAATTTATTACCCACTTCAAAGGCAAAATTTAATGTAGTTTAAAGAATTTGGGTCTGGTAAACATCCTTTAGTAAAACATATTTTTTGAAAAGCAACACTTAATAATATGATTGATATTGCTGGAAAAAAGTTCTTCCATTTCATGGTATATTTTTGAATGTTCTTAGGTTATTTTTTCAGAAAGCTGCAGTCTTGTTAGTAAATTGTGACATGTGTTAGCTCTTGTGTCTTGTTACTAGGCATAAAGGGCATAAACATTAAGACTGCAATTTGGTGTGAATTTAGATCAGCAGTTCTGACAAAGGAAAAAAAAAATAGCCCATGATTCCCCCTGGCCACTCTGTCTTACCTTCTTACTACTCTGCATGTTGTTGACACAAGTGTCTGATTTGGTCTGGGAACTCAACTGGGGAATTCATTCAGCTGACAAGCAGCCATTTTACAAAAAACCAAAACCCCTTCAAACCCAAAAACTGGGGTTCTTTTTTAGATCAGTTTCTCAGTTTGGTTTTTCAGGTAGTCACTGATAATGTTTCTCCCACAACAAAGCAGAAGGAAGGGTACAAGCTGGTCAGTGAAAGGGGGTTAGTTTGTCCTTCTTGTGCACATCATAGTGGTTGCTCTTGCCAAAAACCTCTGCTTTCTATTTCCATTTAGCCACTTGCTTGATTTGGCAGAGCTGGATGCTGTAGGCTCACTTGCAGCCCTCCTGCTCCAGGAGGAGGAAGAGCTGATAGCAATTCCTGAGACTGTTGTTGTGTATAGAAAATAGCTATGGAGTAGCACTGTGTTGCCTCACTGTGTGAAAATGTTGCTTGTTGACCACAGAGGAGGCTGGTCAGCATCCCACAACTCCCACTCTTGAGAATGGTGTCCTGTGTTGATAAGGTGCTTCTTTCTGTACTTTTTTCTCTCTTCTGTCTTTCTCATACTTACCTGTTCTAAATCCTATTTGCTTTGTCATGTCATGATTTTCCCACTCCTCTCCATTCATTTTGCCTACCTCTAGCTCTCCCTAGACTCTGCACAAGTCACCCGCAGTTTCCTTACTTTAGCTGTCTTTTCCCCTCTCCCACAGACCATTTGTTTGATCTCTCCCCTCCTTTTAGTTCCCCAAGTCAAATACATAGTCTCAGTTTTTCCTCATCTTCCTGTTTGTTTGCATCTCCTTTCACCCTTTGCCCAGCTCTTCATGCAGTCCTTCATTAATTTAAATAAGTTTTTTTCCATTTCTATTTCCCACATCCTTTAGTAGCTCACTAGAACTGCTTGGGACTCAGCATGAATGTCATTACAGATATGATAAGGCAATTCACTTGCTTTAGCTCCAGCCTTGTGAAGGACTTTTATTATTCTTGTAATTTGAAGGAAGATGTAGTTGTGCTTTAGAAAAATGAAAAGAAAAACATACGTATTTTTAGTCTTTATGAGGTTGTTTCAGATTTGAGGATGTTCTGAATTCCTCCTTCTCTTAAAAATTCATGGCTGGTTTTCAGAGGAAAAAAAAAACAAAGGCAGGGTAGGAAGGAATGAGGTGTCTTTGTGATGCAAGGCTAAACTATCTTGTAAATATAAATCTATAAATATATATATAAACCTATATATCTAATAAAAATATGAATCTAGTAAATTTATATGCAAGCGTAAATATGTAATTTATATGCAAGAGTAAAAAAAAATCCCAGTATTTTTTCTCCTCTGCTGTGGAAATGGCCTTTTGTGTGAATAGAAGCTTAGAAATAGTCCTGGCCAGTCAGTGCATTGTTGATTTAAAATACAGTAGTTCTGCCTTGATGGCCTCACATTTGTGAGACCTTGCTCCCCATGTGGAAGTGGCTCAGCCTGTTCCTGACTCAGATTTTCCTCTGCAGCTCCTCTCTCTCTTCTGGGGGTGCCGGTTTGTGTTACACTGAAGTCAGCAGAGGTGAGGGCTGTAACTCAGGGTGGGACACTGCAGAGGAAGTGGGACCTCAGCCATTTGTCTCCATTACTACTTTTGTTTCAGCCAGGAGTGGGAGATCCCTTTTGCTGATGCTTTGCAGTTATATCAGATTATGTGCCAAGTGAAACCATACCTGCTCTGCCCTTCAGCTGTAACAGATGACACAGATGGATATAAGCTGAAAGTGGCATTATACATAGGGGAATTACACTGTAATGATTCAGCCTTTGTAAGCATTTTGTCTAGGACACCTAAACTGATGATATGTATGAAAACACTTCAGCAAAACCCAGTATTTGTACGTTCCTGAAAAGAAGTTGAATTCAGATGTTACTAAGAGTGGGAATGTTTGCCAAGGGCAGTAATATTCTATCAGAGGCCCCAGAGCTGTAGACTGCAAACTGCAGGTTTTTTTTCCTCTTGTGGATTCCTTTGAAGTAATTTATTAAGAAGAATCAAAAGAATTTTTAAAAAATCTTTTGCACCCTCATTTACACAATTTCTAAGACTTTGTGTTCTGGAGACACAGATGTTATTGAGCCATTTTTTAAAAGGAGTTATAAGAAAGTGTCAGTATTTGTTACATCTGTTCTTCCAAGTTCCGATGACTTTGATGTTTTTTTCAGAGGACAGTACCCATCATGATACTTCCTGTGTGAGAATCCTTTGCTATTATGATAAATATTTCCTCAATAACTGTTTAAATCATTCCTTTTCTCATTTCTTCTGCAAGTCTTCTAACTCTTCTTTTTTTTCAGCAAAAGATTCCCCAACCATTTATCACACTTTTCTGAACTCTTTTTGATGATTAGCCTTTGGTTTGAAAGCAGAAGCCTCATATTGCGTGCGCAGTGTCAGGTTCAGGTGATAAGCTCAGAATGAGTCTGGCCTGAGTAGGATGCAAAGATCTCGAAGTAAAGAACAAATTACCTCTGTTCTTGATTAATTCAGTGGAGTGGTAGATGTCATTTAACCTCTTTGCCTCATCTGTAGGTAGTTAAGTTTTCAGTGTAGTTAAACCCCGCAAATTAACATGAATGCGAGATTAAACAATACAGAAGTCAGGATTTTTATTACAATTTTTGATGCCTAGAATGTCTTCAGTTTGTAACAAAGCAAAAATTCTTCAGAACTTATATTAACAGCAAATTACATTAAAAATAATGACAGTGTTTCTTTGAAACAAAATGTACTCCATCAAACTTCACCAGTTTATGACTGAAAAGAAAACCACTTATATTACTGATGTTGTTGCAGTTAAACGGTAATCATGAAACTGATGGAAATGATAGTTCCACTTATTAGCTGCTCTGAGTTTTCCAGTTATATTAATACTTGTTTCTCTCTTCAGGTTCAACAGATCTTGCCTTTCCTGCTTCAGTCCATGACAATATAGTTTGCAGTAAAACATTTCAGATTCTTTACAAAAATGAGGAAGTTTCTGTGGATGATGTGATGATTTTCAAAATAAAAATGCTGTTAGATGAGAGGAAGGTAATCTGCCGTTCAAATTTACTATATTCAGATAATTTAGGCTTTATTATGTACAATTTGAATTAGTACAGATAAGAGACCTGAAAGATTTCATGCTTCTACAATTCCTTTGTAGATTGAGGAGTCGCTTAATGAAATGAATTTTCTGCTAACATTAGATTTACACTTCACGGATACAGACTACTCGTAAGTTTAAATATAGAAGATTTTACTAAAGCAAGAATATATGTCAACTTTTAAAACTGTTTAAATCTGTATTATTTATAGGTGTAGTGTGTTCATATTAGACATAAATGATGGTAAAAATGAAATCCAACACTGAAGTCTCTTAAGATTTCATAACCGGTTTGTCTCATTCTAATTTTTTTTTCCCTGGGGGAGATGCCATTGCATTCCAAAGTATAGACCCATGCTAAATTGCTATTTGTGTCAGTTATTAATAACTTGCATTTCAATTATGATTGTTCTAATTATATGTTGTTTTGTTATTTTCTTTTTAGACCAGATGACCTGAGCACACTACAGCCAATTAGTAGCCGAACTTTAAAGTTGCACTTTAACTTACACCAGGGCCTTCATCATTATGTCAATGTTATGTTTGATTACTTCCACCTTTCCGTCATATCGGTTATAGTCCATGCTTCTTTGGTTGCTCTGCATCAGCCGTTGATAAGGTAATCTCTTGCTAATAAAATGCCAATAAATTATTGGATGTCCAAATGGAAATGTTATAAAAACAGAGTAATTACGAAGGAGTTAAATCTATGGACAGTATTGTTTTCTATGATGATTTTTGGAATTCAGGGCCCAGCGGGATGAGAAACATTTTGCTTTTAAAGTTATCTGAAACAAATTTCGAGGGGTTTTTAAATTAGAAATAAGAGTGTGTAGTGTAGAAGAGAGAGAATGCCCAAGGCCAGGGAAGTGGAGGAATGAATGAATATTTATATGTGTATATTTATATGTATAAATACTTACGAAATTTTCTAATAAGGAAGATCTGCTTCTCACTCTACACAGTGACTGAAATAGCTGCTGTTAATAGAAATGGGCTGCCTTGTGTTAACTAT
Organism: Corvus cornix cornix; assembly: GCF_000738735.6. NCBI lineage: Eukaryota > Metazoa > Chordata > Aves > Passeriformes > Corvidae > Corvus > Corvus cornix. The sequence goes on along the minus strand of NC_047056.1, from coordinate 85,501,587 downwards.
CTGCAGTTTTCAGTTACTACAGGAATGGCAGTGATGTCTGCAAATGATATATTTACCATTTTATTCATGTAAATGGAACTGGAGAATTTACTTTTCTTTTTAAAAAAGATTTTGGCTAGTTTTTGCAGAAGCTTTTTTATTTCATCTACTTGTGTCACCCTTTGCAATCTCTGTTTGCTTTGCATCTCTCTCTGTGTGAAAAAGGGCTGTACAGTCAGTTACACATATGAAGTATTCTTTACACGCCTTTCTTTTAGCATATCTATCTTTTCCTTCTTTCATGGTCTTCAAGTACTGCATGCTACTGCCCTCGAGTTTCCTCATATTCAAGTCCAGTCTGTGCCATAAATGCCCAGACCTTTAGCTTCAGGTATTCCCACTCCTTGTGCCTGTCTTCACATTGTGGAAAGCACTATCTCTGTGTATGTTAGACAGCTGTTCTGTGCTGTAGGGCTGCACTGGTTTGGAGGATTCAGCTGTTTTTCGTGGGGTTTTTGTCCTTTTTTTCCCCCTGCAAATTGGTTTAAATTATTTTGGTGATGTATTTTAGGCATAGTTACATAGGAAATGAACTAACACATCCGAACAGATGGCACAGCCTTATTTGGGAGAGAAACAAGTACGGAGAAGGTGGGAATTATTGTTGTTGAAGACGTAGTCTGATAAATGCACTTTTTAATGCACTTAAAGTAGCATCACATATCTAAAATGTACATGGTCACACTGTCCTGCAAGTGAAATTCAGGCATTTAGCCTATATTGATCACTTTGTTGTCAGAAAATGAAAAATAGGTTTTGATACTAATTTTTAGTCAGAAACTTATTTGTCCCTACTAGCCTAATCTTTTAAAAAGTTGCAGTAAATCTGAGGGGTTTTCTGTGTACTTTTCCTCAGTTTCTGGCTTTTCAAGTGATGATACAATAATGCTATTTTATTTTAAACCTTAACTTGATACAGCTTGTGTAAGGAGAGACTGAAACAGAACAGCAACTTCTATGCTGCTTTTGTTATCGTGAGAGTAGGATGTTGCTGGTGTCCACAAAATTATTTTAAGTATTCAAGTTGTCCTTTAAATCAGCTTATGATGAGGAGAGGAAGAAACTTCAAAATTTACAGTGTTTTATTTCAGCTGAGCTCCCCCATGTAGCAAATACTTGAGAGTTGCTGTATCCATATCTGGCTCAATTTTCTGGAACACCTCTTTCTGAAAAACCTGAGAATTGCAGATGTCACTCCTCTTTGTCCTTGGGGCTTTCATGGGTGACAGTTTGGTCTTCTGCTAGGATCATGCTCACATTATTGGCACCTCTTCCTTTCCTGGGAGTGGCGACTTTTTGAGTGTTTTCTTCTTCTGAGTAGTATTCAGGTTCACCTTCTCTTGGGAACAACCAGAGTTAAGACTTCCCTTGGAAGAGACGAGGTAATTCCACTTGGATACAGCCCTGAAGTCCTGTATAATCTACACTTTTTTATTAACTTGCAATTGCTTGTTTCTGCCTGTTATCTAATAGTCTCCACTTTCTGCATTCATTCATTTTTCATTCATTTTTTGTAGTTGTTGTCACAAGGCTACTGTTGCAGGATGCTCTGTCCTTCTAGGAGTTCAGGATAGGATCTCCTCCTTAGTAGGCAGAGGTCAGAAATGTCAATTTGTGTGACAGCTTTCAACTTCTTGCTACTACTTCACTTTTAAGAGTTAAAGTCCTCACAGCAAAATTTGCAGAAAATAAACACTTCATACCTGTTATAGTTAAAAAATTTATCTTTCTGGCTTAAATTTTCAGGAATATTATTTCAATTATTTGAAGTTTGCATTGGAAGTAATGAAGAACAGTATGTTCTGATTATCAGTTCATTTGTGCTTTTTGCAGTTTTCCTCGCCCAGTGAAGAATATGTGGTTGAACAGGAATGCACCAGCACAAAACAGGGACTCTGTGATTCCTTCTCTTGAAAGTGTGGTCTTTGGCAATAACTACACAAAGCAGTTATCAGCAGACGTAAGAACATGTATCAGTTTAAGGTTTTATTTGTATTCTGTTGGGAGGTGTGAATTTTATCTTTTCTGCAGGAATATTATTTGATAAACAATGAACTTTGTTAGAGTTGTTTTGGGGTGCCATGCGATAGAGGAGATGAGAAAAATTATTCCAAAAGGCTACGTTACATGCTTCAGGAGTGTATATATGGAAAGCTTACAATATTGAGTGTTTAACTTTCCTTTTTAATGTCTTTTAATCCATTGAAAATCACAAAAATGTGGATCAATTTTGTGAAAAGAGGCAGTTGCTTATCTTTTTAGTCATTCTGCTAACACTTCATTTATTATACAAAATTAATATGTGCCTTTTCTTCTTTATTTTAGGGTTGCAGTTTTGTTGTTTCAGAGTCTTTCCTCAGCCATGCTTATAATTTCCACTACACACTTTGTGCCACTTTGCTGCTTGCTTTCAAAGGGTTACATAGCTATTTCATTACAATAACCAAGGAGCTGCCCTTCTGTCACCGAATTGAACTGGGTATGTTCACTTCCATAAAATGTATCACTTTCTTGTGAATGTTTATTAAGAGTACACATCTTCTAGACTAAACTGTCATTGATTGCATATCTTTTATATCTAAAATATTTTTGCTTAAACTGATTTGAAATTTAGTAACTGAAGAAAAAATAAAAAAGAAACAAGTACTGTCACATCTCTAATAAAATAAGGAGGTAACAGCCTAAATCTACGGAAATACATTTTTTCTTCGTGGTCTTGATTTGTGCTCTTATTTCAAATTACTGTGTTTACTGGTGAGAAAGTTAGAGAACCTCTTAATCCAAGTAGCACACTGCACTTCTTTGTTTGTTATAAGGAAACATTGCATATTTGTACAAAAATGTAAATTCTGTAAGCTTTGAGAAGAATATTTCACTGGAAACTTGTATGAAAAAAGACCTACAAGAAAAAATTGCTGCTGCCTTAGTTCGTAGTTTAATTTTTTAAACAGACTTAGTTGCCATGAAGACTTCTAGCTAACCAAATGTGATAAAAGTAACTGCAGAAGTATTACATGTGATGTATGGAAATGTACATGTACATTCGTTTTCTATAGCATGAAGATATATTAGAGAGCCTAGCCTTGATTTGTGTACTGGAAGAGTGGTGGAAGTAAAAAAGGAAAATACATTGGCATTGTAAACAATCATTTAGACTTTCCTCAGCAAGCATGTACTCTTTTTAGTCATGTTCTATTTAAAAAAGATCTTTTGGCATTTATATGGATTGTAGACAATACTGACTGATTTTTGTGTTGTTTAGTTTTATCAGTGTCAAAACTAAGCACAGTGAAACAGTAAGGTTGGTAATTGAGATATGAAAGATAGTGTAAAAATGTGATGTGGTCAGTTAGTGATTCAAAGAAAGAATGTTTCATTTCTGTATTACAAAATACAAAGCTATTTCGGGGGGGGAAAAAATTTCAGGGAGTGTATTACAAATCTGTCCATAGAAAAATACTAGAAACTGAGGTGTTTTCTTTATAGGAGCAAAAATAGTGCTACACTTACTGCTACATTTTTCTGTCAGTCATCTTAATCTTGATATGGAGGGAAGCACTTTATTAAAGGAGCGACTCAACTCTTTTAAGGTCTTTTTCCCAAATCATAGGATCAGAGGGTCATTTAGGTTGGAAAAGACCTCTAAAGATCATGGAGTCCGACCATTAACCCAGCACCACCATGTTCACCGCTAAACCACATCTCCAATGCCACATCCACATGCCTTTAAAATGCTTCCAGGGATGGTGACTCCACCACTTCCCTGGACAGCCTGTTCCAATGCCTGACCACCCTTTCAGTGAAGAAATTTTTCCTAAGACGCTATCTAAACCTCCTCTAGTACAACCTGAGACCATTTCCTCTTGCTGTGTCACTTGTTACCTGGGAGAAGAGGCTGACCTCCACCTGGCTACACCCTCCTTTCAGGCAGTTCTAGAAGAGCAGTAAGATCTTCCCTGAGCCTCCTTTTCTGCAGGCTGAGGAACCCCAGATCCCTCAGCCGCTCCTCACAGGACCTGTGCTCCAGACCCCTTCACCAACCTTGTTGCCCTTCTCTGGAGCTTTACCAGCCTAATGTATTTTGATGGCACTATTGTTGTTCTAAGGATAGGCTTAGACTTAATCTTGATACTTAAATGTTTCAGATATGATCTTCAGTTCCCCTAAAACATTCTTTCAAAATACATATGTAATAGAAAAAAGCTGCCATTGAGTTGCCTACTGGCAATGCAATGTTGGGTTGTACCTTTCAACTACAGTGAAGCCACCAAAACCACTCACAAGCTTCAGTGGAACTTGAATCAGACCTTTTCTCATCTCTACGGGCAATTTAGCTTACCTTTAGGAATGTATTTTTGAACAGAAATGATCAAAATAAATACCTGACGAGAAAATTAAAACTTAGATTTACACTCATTGTACATATTCTACTGTTTCCTGTGGGTTTAATTTTTTTTTTTATTTTTTAAGTCTCTGCTAGAATTACTTGTTTTTTCATATTTATAAATATCTTTTTCATTTATTTCAGTTATTTTGTATATATATGGGTTGGGACAATTGATACAATAAAAAGTACTAAAAATGTAAGCATTAATTATTACTCACATTTTGCTCATGAAAAATAATACCTAGCATTAACACTAATTTTTCTAAAATCCATCAACAGTTAACAAAAAAAGCTATGTTTCTGTAATGTCTATAAAGAAATTGGCTCACTGGACTTCCCAAAGTACACAATTGTAATTTGCACCTTTTTTTTTTTTAATTTTTGAAGTAAATGAACTATTTTATGGTGGATATTTTATCTGTGGAGTTTAAATGGGTATTGCAGAAGAGAACATGCAGTCCTGTTTAAACTTCAGAATCATCACTTTTTTGTTTAAGATAAAATTACTCTCTCTCTAATTTTGTTTCTTCTGTTTGCTTTGCTATTGCTCTGTCATATAATTTTAACACAAGACACTGAATTTGCAGAAGCATGTGCAGACAACTATTGGACTCGATAACTCTAATTGAGCATTTAAATATTACTGATTTCAGGAAATAAAAAATGCTACCTTGATGTGTATCACAAGTGATACTTAATCTAGAAACTACACTAAAATATGTTTTCATGTACTGATCTAACTGCACTAATTGCTAGGCTAGCAATAAGCTCTTTTACTAACTTTAAGGCAAATAATAAATCACAGGTGAAAAAAGGAGTGTAGTAACTAGTCATGTGTGTACAATCCCTGTAACTAGCCAAGGCCAGCATGCAGGTCCTTTATGAACGCCTTCTCAGAAGAAAATATCCACGAACCCAGAGATCCGACTACCTAGGTATGTTTCCAAAGCAGGTGATATAATCCCTCAGATTTTTATTGATACTATAAAATATTATATTCTTATTAATAATATAAAATGTTACATCATTTGTAGAAAGAAACAGTTTCTATATTCAGCCATAGTGAACATATGTTGAACTCTGAAGTCTGCAGAATTGAGCTACTTACTTTTAGACTGAGTATAGATGATAAAATGAGACATCATCATTGATTCTTTGTTTAGTGTTGTTCTACCTTACTATACAAAAACGATTGAAAGTTCAGTCAGTCATCAACATTTAAAAATAGTTCAAAATTATAGCTTCATTTAATGCAGCACAGATGCTTTTATGTTTTTAGATAATTAAAGATAATTAATACCTTTTCTGCCTGAGAAAAGATCAGATTCCTTCTGATATCTCAAGCCTTAATTCTTTCAAACACTACACAAGGCATTATCAGTGCTTAGGGTGCATTTGTCTGTATCTACATGGGCCAGTCCTCTCTGGAGAGTGTCAGTGTGGCCCTGATGCTGGACAAAAGATTACAGTGCTGTTCAAGAACAAGGAAATTTCTGTTGGGAAAAGGATATAATGGCAGTTCAGTCTCATAGTAGGTCACCAGCTTAATCATCTATAAGTGTGTTTTGGTTTTATTGTAAAAAGGAAACAAAACTGATTTTTAGCAGAGCCAGCAAAATTGCATCAGATGTTTGCTGGGCTAACATTGCTGCTGTAGAATGTAAGTGCCTAATTTTTTGTTGTTAGCTCTATTCTGTCTTCTCTTTTTTAATAAAGCATTGGGATATTAATATAGTTTGGGGTTTTCCATAATGATTTTAGATTTCAGAGTTTTAGGTCTTGTTCAACAAGCCTATTCTCAATTGAAGTGTGGCAAACAAATAATCAGTATGGTGTCATAAGTAAACCATTTAATTTTTTCACTAATGAAAAAATTTGTGTGGCCACACCAAAACTAGTATTATATCTTAAACTATTTTCACACATTTTCAGAATAATTATCATCAAGTACTGTTTAGCAAAAGGTATATGTAGTTGCTTTAAACAACTTTTGTAAACTTTTTTCTGAGAACATCGTACATTTCTGTAATATGCTTTTTTCCTCAGAACATTAAGTTGTGTGAGTTAATTCGTGTGGCATTAAGTTCAGACCTAAGTATGATGAATGCTATTAGTTGAAAATCAGTATATACTTACCAAGCATAGGTGGCGTAATTCAAAGAGAAGTTGAGTATACACATTGTTGCCGTTCTGTAAACCTTTGTTCATTATGCATACCCTGAAGTTACTATTGGGGCTTTCAGGGCATATTTTGTTGCTATATGTTTTCCAGAAATATTGAACATTTTTGTCCTTAATACTGTGTTTCAAAAATGAAATGTAAATACTTGTTACAGGTAATTTTAGGGTTTATGAATTGTTCTCTTATTACTTGTACTTCAGATGCAGAAGGAAATTAAACATAATACCAAATTATTATTTGATTTATCAAATCCCCCAAAGTAAACAGGGTTGTTTAACAAGGAAAAACATCTACATGAAGGAATAAATCTGTTTTCTTCATAAGCAAGTCATTCAAGGTTCAGATCCAGTTTAAGCTGCCATACTGTGTTAGATTGATTTGCTCTTAACATTGAGCTACTGAGAGAAAGATTGCTTAAAAACAGTTTCATTGACTAAAAAATAATTCCTCATACAACTGAAGACTGGTATTTATATTCATGTAGCTTGTAAATAATACACCTTTAGAAAAATGATTAGAATAAGGTTTCTCTAGAAAGTCTGGTAGAAGAGGAATTGTATTACCTTGATTTTAAATGATGACAATGCTGCTGAATAGCAGCAGTATCAATGGATAATCTGAAAACTGTATCATCTAAACTACAGTATCTTCAAATTTAATTTTGAATGGAAAATTGTTGTCCTTGACAAGGTATCATGATAAGCAATCATGATAATTGCAAATTTTTTTCTAAATTATATTCTGTCCTCAATCTCAGAAATTGCTATGAAATTATTTTAATGGAAGTTTATAGTTTACTTAACTGTGGCACTTAATATGGCTTCAAGTTTTATTTGATTAATTCTTTTTTATGTCTTAAAATTGTTTCGTGAGATAATTTGTTTCACTCTGCAACTTGGAAAGTAAATACTCATGGATATGTCCTCTCATCTTTCCAGAAAACATAGATGTAGAAATGCGTCTTACAGAATTGTGTGAAGAAGTCAAGGTACAGGACTTTTTTCATGTATTAATTAAGTGAAATAAGTATAAAAGTAGAATGTGCTGATTTTATATCCTACTTGGAAATAAACTGTTTGTTTCAGGGATGACAGCATGTATGTTTTTTGCCAGCACATATTTCAACTCTTCCTCCAAGGAGAAATTGCTCAACTGATGCCAAAAACTTAATTCTTGATCTGGCGGCTTGGTGTGTCAGTAGTAGCCACGTAACTACTTATATTGTGAAACTGGAGGTTAAGAAGGGTGGATTACTTGTATGAAAATCATGTTTTGAATTTTTGGCAGTTACAATTTGATTTTTTGGGGGTTTGATGGTATCAAATAACAATGACACAAGATCAAGCAATAGTAGTAGGTTGTACAAAAGGAGATTCTGCAAGTCATCCCCTCATCTGAAAGTAGGTGTTCTGATGCTGTCTCCTTTTCCTGTTTTCCCTACCTTCTTAAGGAAACACTATCTACTTCAAATGGCTTAGATTTGTCTCCTCATCTCTCTCCTTAGTCAGAACTAGCCCAGCTGAATAACTGATTTCTTGGTCACAGCGAAGTTTAAAGGACAGGTTTTAAAACTTCTTGAAGGATTATCCATGCATTGCTGCCAAGTGGGCTGTCTGCCCAGCTTGGAAGAACAGTCAGCTCACCTTTAGTTACGCAGTAGTAGTATAACCACAAGAAAATGTAATATGGCCATTAAAAGGATGTAATTTGTATAACTGGAGACAAATTCAGCACTACTAGCTCTCTATAGGCAACTAATAATCTTTATGTATAAAATAGTTTTTACTTTTACATAGCTTCTCTGAATTCTTTAGTTTCTCCCTGAACATTTCCTGTTTTCTTCTTTCTCTTCTTCTGTACAGTTCTTATCAAAAGTTCCTCTTACTTCTCTTATTAAGTTGGTGTTTCTGTGTTCCTGATCCTTTTTTCTGCTAGCTCTGTAATATTGCTAGAGTTGGTTCTTTACTGTCTTTTCATTTTAAACCCTTTGCCTCAGTGCCTTATGGGCCTACAATGAGTTTCTGATAAACTGTATTTTTTTCTAAAATGGCAAGGAACATAAGCTTAGCTGTCTACAATTGACTGGTGTGGGACTGTATCACAGGATTACAGTACACTGTAAAGAAAGCAAAACTTGTTTCACACTGAATTTGTCTTGGTGTGATCTGGTTCTAGGAAGCCTATGCTACAACGCTGCTTCTTGACTATGCATAAAATGTATGTAGATATATAGCATCTTATAAAGATTATTGTGAGTTATAACTATTCTGAAATGGAGATGTCTTTATTAAATTCTTACGATTTTATCAAAGTTGAACTAACATAGCAAGTGTCAGTTTTTGGTTTCCTGATTCCTCTCCTTTCAGGCACCTGATATTTTTATATGTTAGAAAATACAACAGTTGAGCTCTTTGCCATAAGTGGAATAATTGCTTTAATTTTTGGACAGGAGTCCTAATTCTAAAAAGCAACGGGATAGTATTTAATACAACATAAAATAATCTATTACTGTTGTAACATAGATCGATCCAGTTTTGATACTTAGTTGAGACAGTTCTCATTTGGAAGTTGCTTTTTAAATTAGATTCTCACTAAGATAAACTATACTTTTTTTTTTTATTCCTGGCTGTACATTATGGTTTCATCAGTGAATCATGTAAATATTTTTTCCTGACTTCAGAAAATGGAAAATCCTGATGAACTGGCAGAACTTATAAATATGAATCTTGCTCAGCTTTGCTCACTTCTGATGGCACTCTGGGGGCAGTTTCTGGAGGTCATTACCTTACAAGAGGAGGTGACAGCTTTGCTAGCAAAAGAGCATCACACATTAAGAGTAAGTATTGACCCAGGCACCTTCATACGCTCACTGGGACACATTGTTATGGAAATGTGTATCAAAATGAGACTCCAGATGATCATTTTTCTATTTTTATTTGGGAAAGCTGGTTGGAATTGTAAAGGGAGCTGTTGCATTTCATTTGTTACCTTGTGTTACATTATGTATTATGTTGTTGGAATATAATGCATAAAACATATTGTTTATGTTTATGACCCAAGTAATTCACTGTTTGTTTGAGTAAGAAATGCAGTTCAGAAGGCAGACTGCAGTCTGTGGAATAAGATATATTTGTGCGCACTGATGTACTTTTCTGTGGGAGCCATGTCTAGTGCCCACCCTATGTTTTACTTCTCTGCTGCATTGAGGCTGCCTGCTTTTGTCATAAACAAAGTGTATTTCCTTCCAAATTAAGACTTTCTAACATTAATTTTTGAAAAGTCTCTTATGTGGGATTTTATAAAGGAAGAGATGTATGTGAAATGATCTGGCACGTATGTGTGTGTATGTACTAACACATCTATAGTGCTGTGGGTCTGTCTATGGGTGTGTGTAATTCCTGTGGGCACTCTGCAAGCAGAACCACAGCAGTGTTGTTCCCATAGTGAAATATATTCAGGTATGAGCTAAAGCATTACTCTTACTTGATAAATCACATTGTTTAGTGAGGAAATCATGGTTGTGGAAATAGCCTGTTCTGGAGAATAAATGGAATCTTTCAGAAAGAATGCAAGGGTTATTTGTTTGATGTCCTAGCCATAAGAAAGGGATCATTTTATTGCCTGTCTCTGAATCTTACATTTCTGTGGTTTTCGTATAAATTCTGGAATCCCTCAAGTTAAGTGGTGGAAGGTATGAAGCAAGAATACCATTTCATTTAACGTGCATTTGCATTCAGCTGCTGGTATGTTAGTGTTTGTACAAACTTGTATTAATTCTTCCTTTGGTTTTATTAAATATATTAATTTTTACTGCTCCAGAAGAGACACTGCTAATGATTACGTGTTTATCTTTTTAAATGTGGTTCTTTTAAAACCTGTGATGTACGTCATCCTCCTTAGCTCATAAATGCCTTAATTATTGAGTTTTACTGCAATTATTTTATGGAGTATAAATCAAAGTATTTAATTATACTATGGGAATTGAGCTATTGCACATATTAGAAGTATTTCTGTGATGCTTTCCAGTTTCAAAAAAAATTCGAATAGCAGTTTCCTTCCTCCCTATTAAAAAAAAAAAAAAAGTATAATTTCATTTCATGTCTGCATGACCTGTGTCCTTTTGAGTTGCTGTTACACTCTCTCCTTTCGTTATCTGTCACTGTATTTTATGGATACTCTATAATCTGTCAAAGACTCGAGAGGAGATGCAAGGCATGGGTAATCCTAAAATTACATTTTTATTTAGGATCTGATGGCAAAAAGCAAGCAGGCTGACTCTGTAAGAATTGCATAATACAGCATTGAGAAGGGATTTTTACCTAAGCCAACTTAGGTAGAACCAGCAATGTGATATTACTTAATTTTTAAATGGACACTTGTTTCCTGCGCTCCAAGATGGGATGAGTTTGTGTGAATATTTTGCAAATATGTGTAATTAAAATATATGTAAGAAACCATTGCTCCACTGGGCTTCCCATGTGGCAGTAGAGCAGGAAGTCACAATCCATAAATTTGGTAAACCTTTAAATGAAAAAGAGATGCTAAAATTGAGCCTTGTGTTTTCTAAGAGTGTGTTCAGTTGTTGGTTTTCAACCTTGTTTTGCAGTGCTTAGTATAATAAATTTTAACTTTTATTAATGAAATATCTTGAGAATTTATATTCAGAAGGATTGTATAGACATACTTCGGGAAATCTGCAATGATGATCGTGTTCCACTGGAGCCATTATCTGCGCATACCAAGTGATGCAGGCTTTCTGGTTACTGGATTTAGTTGAAATTTAAAAGATGATCTGCGAATTCTCCTGTTTGGAGACTATATGTTGACATTTAGAGTCATGGAATTGTTAAGGTTGGAAAAGATCTTTAAGGTCATCAAGTCCAACTATCAACCCAGCACCACCACGTTCACCACTAAACCATATCCCCAAGTGCCATATCCAAATATATTTTGAACGCTTCCACAGATGGCGATTCCACCACTTCCCTGGGCAGTCTGTTCCAATGCTTTACAACTCCTTCTGTGGAAAAAAAAATCCTAATATCCAACCTAGACCTCCCTTGGCACAACTTAAGGCCTCTTGTCCTTTCACCTGGAACATGGCAGAAGAGACCAAGCCCCACTTGACTACAACCTCCTTTTGGGTAGCTGTAGAGAGCAATGAAGTCTCCCCTGAGCCTCCTTTTCTCCAGGCTAAAGATCACCCACTAATTCTCCTCTTAAGAGGCTTACCTGTCCTTTCTGGAATAAGAAACCTTTTTATTCCATTACTTCAGAAATGGATACTTTGATGTGTTTGCTACTGGATGCTAAATCTCATTTTATCTTTTCTTCTTGCAATATTTCCAGACTATACCTTCCACAGGAAATTTCTCCCTGGTCAAGTTTATTAATGAACCCTTTTAGGGAGTGATTAATCTGACTGATGAAGATACTTGTGTTAAAATACTCCCTAGAAATGCCTGCCATCTGTATTTGGTCAAATGACTTTACCATCTTTGTGTAGATGCTTATAAAACAGGTATTTCTGCTGAAGTGTTGTTTAAGTATTGAAATTATTATTTTAATAATTTTACTTATGTTTACTTAAGTGTTTCAATATTTAACTATTTTCAAATACTTGGAAAAGCACTGCGTTAAAAGGTGAGGAAGACTTTAGGTAAACTGGAACATCCATCAACTACTTTATCATACTGATAAGGTTTACAACTGTATTTTATTGAAAAAAATGCTCTGAGTATGTTATTTTATATTACAAAATGTTTGAACACTAAACTGGTTCATCTCTTTGTTCTGTAGTGACATCTTCTGGTAGGTCTGAATATATTCTTCCAATATTGTTTCTTTCAGTTTGATCAGTCCTAAAATAGGAGAGCTGAACACTAAGATCTGTGACTGCTATTCATAAATATGCAGACACACAACATGTATTCCACAGCAGTTTTTATATACAGTTCTTCTGTTTACATTGGGAGGACCATAAAAACCATGCTTTTGAGAAGCCTGTAGGGATTAGGAGTAGCAGCTGCAATTTCCTCCTGCAAAGTCCTTGTGGAGTCGACCCAAGCCGGTAGCGCCTGCGTCACTAGCACAGCTGGCAGTCATTCTAGTTCTGCAGAGCCTGTTTAATCGTGTCCTAGCAAGTGCCTCAGTCCTTCAATAAGTTAAGTACTGATTAAACATTAATAAACTACTGTTGATTGGGGTTCTTTTCTCTCATTAATAAAGACTTATGTGCTTTTGGAGTTTGCTTTCAGCTAGTTTTATACTGTTGCTATTCTACTTGGAGCTGTCTGGAGTTGGTAATGAGATTTTCTTCAAAAGCGTGGAATTATTTAAACAATTACAAATGGGATTTATTGCAAATGAAAAAATGCCTTCCTCTTCTGTTTGTGAGAGAGTGCAGTATTCTAAAAATCTAGTCTCTATAAAACTCCAGTTACTTTATGTGGTGAAGTGCTCACATCTAAACTCAAAACTACCTTGCTTGCTTCCTGGGAAACAGCTGTGTGCCCTTTTCTTGACATATACCACAGACATCTACTAATTTGGCAGTGTTCCTGTAACTATTACCTGATTGATTAGAATCTTTAATTAATTTTTAAATTGCTTAATTTAAAATGATAATGTCCATTCTTCATATCAATTGTTCCAAAATCTAGTTTTTAAGCAGTAAAATTATCTGTTAAGTCTATTGTATAACAGTCCCCCCTTTTTGAGGTAAAGGTTGGGGATTAGCTCTGACAAAATCATGTGTTTGCAAGGTAGATGTCTGTTTAGAGAAGCCAGCTGGGAAAATGCAACAAATTACTTGGAAACATCAATTCTAATCCCACGTGTATGCATAAACTCCTACCAACAAATTCTGAAAGAAAGCAAATTGAGTGCTGGCAAGAGTGGAAGTTGCATTTACAAGAAAATGTTGAATTTAGTGTTTTCTTTTTACTTCAAAGCATTTTCCATGAGTATTCAGAGATGATATTATGACTAAGATTGATTTCATGTAATACAGTAAAATAAATTCTGGGAGGTTGGGACAGGACTTTCAGTTTCTAGTGCAGATTAGAGATTGGGGTAAAATGTTTGTGATTTGGGACTGGGTTTTTTCTTAAGCACCTTGAAACACTTTTTTCCCCACTTCTTGTATTAAGAAAACAAAAAAATGCAGAAGCTACAGAACTGAAAGTTAATCCAAGTAGTACTCTCTAAAAGTATACTGGGCAGTGTATCAGGAGGGAAAATGAATTCCCTTGCAAGTGCTTATCTCTGAATAAAATTAATATGGTCCTGAAAATCTGATGTTTGCCAGTTCATGCACAAGATTCTCGTAGAGCCGTGTTTGTGCTCAGGGTGGGCACAGATGCTGGCTGCAGCTCTAAGTGAAAGAGCTGAGGGAACTGACCTAGGTCTTCACACTTGTTGCCAGTTTCACGCTGCAAACTTGCACAGTCTGTTCAAAAAGTTCCATAATTTAAGAGGAAGATCCAGAGTGTATTGAAGAAATAAAGGCGTAGGAGGCCAGGAAGTGCTTGGTAAACAAAGTATTGATTCAGTAGACTGACATATGTAATTCTCTAAGTGGGATAAAAATTTGTTTTAATTGATACAAACAAATTAATGTTAACAAACAAGCTGTTGCCATCAACCATTGCACAGCACGTTCTCTTTGATTTGCTTTTTTTTGATGCAGGTAATTTGGCAGTTGCAAAAATAAATTGCATGTTGATTGAATTAATATTTATATATAATGTTGAAATTTGAGAAATCTCATAGTACAGAACCTTTGGGCTTCTAGATATTGCACCTTCAATACATTGATTATATTTTCATTTGTAGTAAATTGTTGTGTAATTCACATTCTCTATTTTAGCATGTATTTGATGGTAGAATATTGATGGTTTAACACATTTGATAGTAAAAAAAAAAATGCTCCCCTATGGTATTAAATAGCACTTCAGTATCGTATTGTTTATTGACCTCAGGCATACAATTAAGTCTTGAATACAGTGCTTATAATTAATGTACATTCTGTTACTGTCCTCATCATTTCCAGCTGAAATCCTTGCAAACAAAAGATTCTTTTGCACAATAGTTTACTGTGGGCTAGAGAGTACTTACGGAAGGTTTGAAACACTCCTCTATATTTTGAGACTGCAGAATATCTAGTGGGTTTCTGCTTCTGTAGGTAATACTCAGGCTCATTCAGAAGTGCAATTCAGCAGTCATTTCCTTTCTTCTCATTGACATTTCAAATAATATTTTTGTGTGTTATTGTTTCAAGTGAGCCTGATTTGGATGATTGATTTATTGGAAATCAAATTTTCAGCAGGCAGTGGAATCTAATATAATTCCCAGTTATGCAGAGCACAAATTAAAATTGTTTCAGTCACTGGTCTTGTCTATGGCACCCATCCAGAAGGAACATTTTTAAAAAAATAACTGTCTGTATTATACATACAAATGATACATTGATGCATGGGAATGCTGGTGGATTTTTAAAAATTATTTGTAATGTAAAATAAGTTCTACCTTCATTTGGATCTTGCAGGTGCGCAGATTTGCTGAAGCATTCTTTTGCTTTGAGCATCCTAGGCAAGCTGCTCTTGCCTTTCAAGAACTACAGTGAGTAACCTTTGGAATTCCACAGTATATAGCATGTTGTACTCTTCCTCTGTAGTTTATGTTGCGTGGAAGTGGCATTGCAAAAATACATAAGAAATTCAAGAGAAACTTCTCAATATAGATTTAAATTACTGAAAGTTATATAAGAAGTTATTAAATAATCAAGCTATTAACAGCTAATTAGTAGAAAAGCTTCTACTAAAATTAATTAAACTGTTGGTAATTTCTGTTAATGTAAAAATAGTTCTGTTTTTTAATGGAGGACTGCTTCCTTTTTTCAGTGCTCAAAGTCATCTGCAGATGTGTGCAGCTATCAAAAACACTTCCTTCTGCAGTTCTCTTCCACCCCTCCCTATTGAATGCAGTGAATTAGATGGAGATATGAACTCCTTGCCTATTATCTTTGAAGATCGGTATTTAGATACAATTACTGAAGGTAAGCAGACCTCACAGTACAGTTTCCTTTTTGAAGAAATGAGCAAAAATTATGTAAAACTTGAGTATTTTTCTATCAATTTCTTGCTGCCTTTAAAGGACAACATTTATTTGATAGGGTATAGGGTTTTAGCTTGAGTTTTGAGGATGTGTAAAATTCTATAATTGCTAGTGTGTTATAGCATCACTTACCCGCATAATCTTATTGTAAATATCCTTTCTCTTTCCCCCCCCGCCCCTCTTTTTTTCTGTGAAAGATTTGGATGTACCCTGGTTGGTAGCTCAGAGTCTTCCAAGGGCAGAGTCCAATAAACAAGATAAATTTGAAGCTGAAGAAGGTTTCGTTGCTGGTTTTACTAGCCCAGAACTGAAAATAAGACCGGCAGGTGTCTCCATCTTTTGTCATTCAGAATCTGAAAAGATGCTAACAAAAACTTTGAAAGGGAAAAATGAAGATACAAATAAATCCAAAGCTAAGGTTGTTAAGCTCATAAAAACAATAAAAGCTGAAAACACAAAAAAAGTCATAAAACAGAACCCAAAGGACTCTGTGGTGTTAGTAGGATACAAATGTTTGATAAGTGAAGCACTGGAAAATGCCTGCAAAAGATTGGAAGGCGAGCCTTCATACAATGTTAATGAAGGGCTGGACCCTAGAGTAGTTGGATTTCCTTGGGATACAAAGGCCTGCACCAGGCAAATAACTCGAAGAGACCTTCCGTATTTGGCATTTGATGAAACGGCTGTCAGGATTGAAGGTGACCAACCAGGTCCAAGTAGTCCTGTGCACTGTGAAAATGAGGCAATTTTTGATAGACTGACTATCTCCCAGACAGGTTCTGGAACTATTCAAGCAGATAGTGCTTTACAACACAGAGGTACACTTGAAGGTTGTCATGGAGGTCAACCATCTTCCTCAGGAGTCAGGACAATTGAGGTCAAACCAAGTAATAAGAATCTTTATGAAGAGGAGAAAGGAGTGGCTCACACTGGATCATGGGCTGAGTTTCCACAAGATGGAGTGCATGAAGAGAATTTGCTGACACCCAGTATTCAGCCTTCAGAATCTGGAAATAAATTGAGTTTGGGAGAACAGGAATCTATGCTTGAAAAGGAAGAGGTCCATGAGAGAAACTTTCAGCATCCCAGTGACATCTTGACAAAAATGAAAAGTAATCCTCCTACTCTTTCAACAAAAGAAAGTCAACTCTCTGCAAGTGGAGACATGACTAAATTACCAGATCTTAGTGTGACATATGCCTCTTCTAGGTTTTCAGATTCAGGTGTAGAAAGTGAACCAAGTTCTTTTGCAACTCACCCCAACCCTGATCATGTTTCTGAAAATGTTCATGGACAAAGTGCATACAATGGTGAGAGAGTGTTTCCTCAGCCTCTACTAAAACCAGACTGTGCAATAAAAAACACAATAGAAAGCCATTGCACTGAGAGTACAAGTGCTGTAAGTGAAATACAGTCATCCCTGACATCCATAAATTCACTGCCTTCAGATGATGATGAGCTGTCACCTGATGAGAATTCAAAGATATCTGTTGTACCTGAATGTCAGCTAAGTGACAGCAAAACAGTAGTGGATCTAGGAGCAATTGACTTGCCAAAATGTGATGACAGTAAAACATCAAACACCAGTTTGCAGCAACAGCCTGTTGTATTTTCAGGGCACTTGGATAACAAAACTCTGTCTATACATTCCTCGCTCTCAGGAAAAAAAGATCTGTTACACTTGGTTGCTTTAGACGAGGATACACCGACTGATGTGAAAAGTTACAGCCCAGAAACAGGCCCTGGCACAACCTGCAAGGACTCTCAGGACCTTGAAAGGCATTCTAGAGATACAGAAGAAACAGTTAAGTTGTGTTTGGAAACAACTTGTATGGGTGAGCCATCTGCTGTTTCAGGTTCTTCATCTGTAAATGAGGTGTACGAGGTTAAAAAAACAAACAAAGGAAAACATAATGAGGCTTTAGAACTAAAGGGCACAACTGAAGAACTGTCAGTAGCTAAAAGTGAAACTGGTACAGATAATCCTTCTCCAACTGGTAGTGCTGACATGGTAAAGCAAGGACTTGTTGAAAACTATTTTGGCTCTCAAAGCAGCACAGATATTTCAGATATTTTACCTATGGACAACAGCAATCCTGTTAGCCCTCAAAAGGAAGCACATGAAAAACAAATTATTTGTTCTTCCCAACAAGATGAGGAAGAAGAGGAGGATCAAGAAATGATTGAAAATGGGTATTATGAAGAAACAGATTATAGTATATTAGATGGAGCTTGCAGTGCTGACCAGGATCATGGCTTAGCAGAAGAGAGAGCCCTGAGATCTGAAATGATTGACAGTGGACACCTGCAAGACATAATAACTGTGCCCCCTGTCTGTACTCCTGGTTGTCTGTCATTCCCTTCTTCTCTGAGAGACTCTCCCTGCAATGTTACCTCTTCTTCAAAGAATAAATCTGATGCAATTACACAACAGCCAGGCAGCACATCCTACAGCTCAGCTTCACCTGTTTCCTGGTATGAAAGCTCCCCAAAACCTCAGATGTTAGCGTAAGTGATTGTTTTAAAATAAACTTTTTACTTTTAAAAATGATGTTAATATAGTAGAGAAGGGGAGAAGAAGCATAGTTGGGCTGTAGAATGCCCCAGAACTGTGGCTTGTGGATTCTGCATGCCCAAGTAACAGCATGTTCTAGATGTTGAGATAAAACGTGTCTTAGCACTGAACTACTTCTATCAGTTATCTTGTAATTTCATGTGGTTTGAGAAACAAGCAAAACAGGAGCTTTCTTTGTTATTTTTAAAGAATAATCATTCAGCTGAAGAATGATGTTGTAAAGGCTACTGAGCATAAAAATGGTATTTTATGAAATGGAAGTTGTTAAAATAGCAAGCTTGGGAAAATATGCTTTGATTTTAAAAACATAAACCCAAAAACATTGTGTAACTGGTTGTCCATCTGATTAGTTAAGTGAAGCAAATGTGTAATGCAAGCTACAGTAATTGCCTTATTTTTAAATCTTAACTTCAGGTATCAAAAATGTAACACCTCGGAGATCACAGTGCTCTAAATTACACTGCAGTTTGGATACCAGGAAAGCCAAATTTAGAGGAACATCAGGGATCCCAGATTGTATCTCTTCTTGCTGTAAACATCGGAGTTTCCCTGATAACCCCCTGCTGCTAAATGAACACGTGAAGCAGCAGCTTATGTGTTGTATTGGAAGTAAAATGTTGCTGTGAGAGAGAAGAAAATTTAAGGGTAGAAACAATGCTGAGCTGGCAGAAGAGATAAAAAACCAGATAGTTTGTGAAAAGCAGCTGAGAACGGGAAGAAGGATTGAGCAGTCAGATGGAGGAAAACAGGTTAGAAGTGGCCAAAAAAGTAGCTTCTGAAATACTGTATGGTGGGTACTGGTGTGGAATGGGAGAGATGAAGAGCAGAGACTACTCAGGCTGTTCTGTAACAATAAAAGTGAACTTGGAATAAAATCAAGGACTTGGCCGTGGTAAAAGCAGAGTCTCCTGGAACATGAGATAATTGTGAATCCACACGGTATGATCTGCTCCATAAAGAACCACCCTTGGTGTGTTCAGGAAACATGCCTTGAGTACAAACTCAAGTAGCTTCTGTTGCAGAGTGATAAGAGCAGCTGCCAGCAGAGGTTTCTGTTCAGGCTGACTTCACTGAGGCCTGCTCCTGCCAGTTAGTGAGGAATGAGCTAAAGATAAAGCTGGGAAAACAGAGAACAAAAGGTAGAATGGGAGGGAAGCAGTGAGCAGGCAGAAGAGGATGGGGTACAGCATGGCGCTGTAAGGCATCGTGCGGAACAGATGGATTAAGGAAGCATAAGAAAGCATAAAGCTGTATCTGCTGCAGGGAAACTGATATGCAATTAGGAAGGTCATCCACAAAAACTAAGGGAAGTGGAAGAAAGGGAGGAACACAAGGAGCTCCTAGCATGTGAGGATCTCAGCTATTGAAAACCTTATAGTGCATGCCTTCATAGAATATATAATCAGAAGTCTGGATCTGGTTGTTTCAGAAGCAAGTATCAGTTATTCAGCCTACCACAGGAACCCTATGGTGAGATATTACAGCACTGACTCCACCTCTCTGCTGACCTAAGAAATGGGTTTGGCAAGAATTATCAAAAGTCAGTGAAAATCTTAAACTTGACTTCCAATTGGTTATAATTTCTATAATTTTGTTATTGCATGGAAACAAAGCTGTTGCTTGCTCAAGACCACAATGAACCCAGAATCTTCAGTGGTTTCAGAAATACTTGAGAGTTTTTAAAGATGGTTAAAGGAGAGAAGAGAGTAGAGCTTGAGATACGGTTTTTGTTACAGAGGAAAAGGGGCTGTAGGGAATCTGCAGTAAAAATATTTTGAGGAATTGGGTTATTTTGTGAAAGTAGTAATTTGATAAATATATTTTTGTTCATATTAATTACATGGAATACAAAGCAAAATTACAGTAGAAAACTATCCTGGAAGACCCCACATTTATCTAGCAATAGTAAATGTATAATAAGTATTTTTTTGTTCCAGTTTCCTACAGGCTAAAGAAGAATTGAGGCAACTTAAACTTCCTGGATTTATGTATAGTGATGTTTTCAAACTGGCTTCTTCAATGCCTTATTTCAGTACGGAAGACGATGAGTGTTCAGACAAAGGAGTACATCTTATTGTCTGTGTCCATGGCCTAGATGGTATGCTGGGAAATGTGATACTGTACAAGATAGCAGTTCAGATTACCCGTGAGATTTAGCTTTGGTCATTCGAACTCTGAACTGAACACCTGAAATAGGTTCACTGGAGGGAAATGGGAATCTGACATTGGACTGCTACATTTGACAACATGTTCCATAAAATCTTTTAAATTAAGAAGACTTCTTAAAGAAAACTTCCCTGCACATAAATCTGTTTAATGCCATAGTTCACATCAGGTGCATCTTTAAGTTTTTTATGTCATAGAGGAATTTGTCTGTGTTGTGGTAATAGAATGGAATTACTGACAAAGCTGTTTTCTTTAGAATTGCTGTGTTGTCAAGGAAAATGAAATATGTGTGTCTTGTTAGGAAAAAGAAATAGTACATGTAAAACACAGTCAGGTGTTTATTTATAAGTTTTTAAAAGGTTAAGTCACTGAGTCACAGAGGGGTTGAGGGTGAAAAGAATCACTGAATATTGTCTTGTTCAACTTCCCTGTTCAGAGCAGGGTCGCCTACAGCAAGTTGTCCAGGATGCAGTCCAGTTGGGTTTTTGAATATTTCCAAGGACAAAGATTCTACTGTGGTAGAAGTGAGAAAATCGCTTGCTAATTGAAAGGGTTGTAAAGTTTAAGTAGCTTGAGTATATTCACCTTTTTAGTTCAAAGCATATATGCATATTAAGAAATAATATCCCATCTAGGTTTTGTGGGTTTTTGAGACACTCCTTAAATTAACAATGTAAAGAAACACAAGAGGGCAGTAGAATAGAGTACTGGACTGCACCAACACTGCACAGATACCTTCTTCATTTTTCAAATTCCTAAGTTAAAAAAATAAAATAACAGTGTCGTTTTTCTTTCCTCCTTTGGGCAGAAAGCAGCCTGTGTTAAGTACTTTTAAAGATAGGACTTGGAGGTATTCCCTCTTACTAGTGTAGATATTCACATGCTACTCTATGTAGAAGTGGCAGAAAAGTTAACTTGACCGAGAAGCCTGTTGTTTAAAAAATACATGTGTTTGAAGCCTTATGAAAGTCCACATAGTTAGAATTTTCTTATGAAATGGCAAGCTTATACAAGCTATTTCCTATAAAGGATAGATGTAAATAGAAATCCTGTTCTCTAATTAAGGCAGAAAGGCTACTCTTTCTTCAAAAGTATCCATGACTATTGATGTGGAAAAATCTTCAGGATGCTAGTTAAACTAGCATTTGTTGTTTTGGGTACCAGTCTAAATGTATCTTTATCTGCTGACAGTTCACTCTGCCTTTTCATTTTATGAAAATACTCCTTCACTGAATTCTTTAAGCGAGCTCTGAGTTCTTTGTCTTTATCAAAATTAGGCTTCCGAGAATGTAATGTTCACAGTGCTATGTATCAGTTGGATGCTAAGACAAAATCAAACATGATTTCCTACATCCTTGCTTTTTTAAAAGTGTTTGCATCAAATGTCATTTTCATAACCATTTTGTCACTTAATTTGACATTGTAGTTTATCTTTCAAAGTCTCACTGAATTTTAATTAGGGCTGAATATCATTAGCTGTGTTTAAATAAAAAGTTCTGCCAGAGATTCTTTTCAGTGCTTTTATTGAGTGCTTTTATTGCAAGTTAACTTTGCAGAATCTAACTCAATTGTTATTTTTCTTTTGAAGGTAACAGCGCAGATCTAAGATTAGTGAAGACTTACATTGAGCTAGGGCTGCCTGGAGGAAGAGTTGAATTTCTTATGTCTGAAAGGAATCAGGTATGTATTTGCCAGCTACGAATTTTTGTAAAGTTATGAACAGTGTAAACCTTTAGACATATTTATTTAAGGGCACTATTTTGTTTACCACATTTTATATGTTTTTATTGTATTCTCATACATCCTTGATTTGATCTGTGGCTTGTGTCAAAGTAATTACAATATGGTATTGAAGGTAAATATTTTAACAGGCAACATTTGTTGCTACCATTTTGTTGTGTGTACTGTGTCTCCTAAGTTCTCAGCATAAGCAGTTTGGATTGTGGATAAAATATGCTCAGTCCTAGTGGTACAAATGGTAATAGTGAAAACTGGTGTAGCAAGAAGGGAGATGTGTTATTTCAGAGGATCTGAGAAATACAAAATATCTGTCTCTCGTTCTTTTGTCAGCATGCTGCAAGATCTACATCATCACACTGAACCAATATCAAATTACCTCTTGTGTTAAACTTTTGTGAATTTTACTATTTTCTGATGAAGTAAACTTGACAAAGCACAAAAGACTAATTTTTACTTTTTTTGTGTGTGTGTTACATATTGTATTACACGTACTTCAGAGATGAACTAGAACAAAGTCTCATCAATGGCTCAAACAAAAGCTTCATTTAGTGCACTAGCATTTTTCTAGCAGTAGCTGCTGGGACGCTTTGTGGAACAGGCTGGACAGGCACCAAGCCAGGCTTTCTCTTCTCTAGCCCTATAGTTTGTGTCAGTCAGCAGCTGTGAGACCTTCTGATTTGTGGATTCCACTGAGACCACTGAGCCTAATAGCTACTGACAGACGTTTCTCCTTAGTGTTGGCTGATTCTTTTTGAATGTTTTTACTTCTGTATCCACAGCATACAGTTGAGGTTAATTCTGCAGTTTGTATACATTAATAATTCAGTTGCAAACAAGGATATTGAAATAATTTACCTTACAGCTTGTTTTGGAAAAAATATTTAATAATCATTCCTCATTCACTGCTTCAGTTAATCATGTATTTTATAAACAAGTAAAATTTCTTCCTCAGGCGGCAACTGAAGAGACTTAGTCCATTTAATATTTCTTACAACTAGATGTGAGACAGTTTCTGTTCATCCATGATACCTTTCCCTGCCCACTTGAAATTTCTTGTCATTTAAAATCGAATTATGAGAATTAGACAGGGCATTTAAGATGCTTGTGCAGTATGGACTGACAAAATGCTATCTTGCTATTTTCTTTCCTTGCTTTCCTAACACAGCTGATTATATGCTACACAGATGTACAGATTATTGTTTCCATATACAGTTAGGGCTGGCTTTCCCTTTGTAGCATGCGTTTGCATTTCTTGCCATTTTATCACCCAGGCATGCAGTAGTATAAGATTCTTCTGAAATTCTGGTTGGTTCTAGATTTGTCTATCCTGGATATTTTGTTTTATCTACAAACTGATACTTCATTTCCTTCTTCCCTTTCCCAGATCGTTTACCAATATGTTGAACATTACAGATTTTAGCACAGATCCATTGGAACTTGTGTTGAAAAGTTTTAGGCAGACTTTGCCTATCTCTTTTAATTTCATACTGCTGATCATTAGAGATAATCAGCTATGAGCTGGGCATAAGGCCTTAAGGATTTTGTTTGTTCGTTTGTTTCATTTTGAATAAACAGTATTAATGTAGACTGCTGTTGCAGTAATTGTCTCATCTCTATTTCATGGGCAGTGGGATTTAATTCTGAACATGCAGTTTGGTCTTCTGTTTCACTACAGATAAGCTTAAGTGTAGAGAACAGCTTAGAAGTACGGCTGGGCATGTAGCATTAAGATTTGTTTTGGTGTATTAGAAGAAAGTAGTCTTACAGTAAAATGTGTATCACTTTATTCCATGTTACAAGAAAATGACATGAAAAATTTATAATAACTAGCTGTAGTGTTTGTATTCAGAGTTAATATCGATGCTTTTATTTGTGTTCTGTTGATCAAAACACTGGGGAATAAGAATTCAGGCTGAATGCAGAATGTATATTGCTGCATTAGAAAATACAGTTATTTTTTATTTCCTTTATTTTACAGAATGATACCTTTGCTGATTTTGAATCCATGACAGATCGTCTTTTAGATGAAATTATACAGTATATACAAATTTATAATCCACCCCTTTCAAAAATCAGGTAATATCTGTTCTATACTATTTACAGAAATAAACTTAAAACTAGAACCCTGGGTTGTTCCAAACTGTGATGCTCAGGAGCAGGCCAAAAGAGAGATGGGAAAAAGCAATTTGGCAGGGGGGAGGAGTAGGGGGAAGGAGGACAATGGAGAGAGGGAATTGCCAAATGAAAGAAGACTGAACAATGCTGTAAGCTCATCTGTTGCTGGGTTTGGGGCAGAGGTTAAGCATTGCATTTAATTAATTGCTGTCCTGTGCTTCCACAGATCCTACATAATAGGGTTCTGCAGAAAAACAGATAGTATTTTGAGAAAGTTGAAGGAAACTGTAGTAGCACTATGCCAGGGTGAAGTTAGGTTCCTTCTGATTTTATAGTCCCTTCACCAAGTATGACATGGCAGACTGCTTGTCTTGTCATTCCTACAGGGCACTTTCATCTTACCTGTGACGTTGAAGGGCAGCTGCATGATAATGTATTTCATTATTTTCTTATGTTTCCTGAATGTTTCATCTGCTAAAGAGCATGTTTTACATCTTACTAGAGGGCTTACCAGAGTCTATGCATTCCTGTTTTCTTTTACATTTACTTCCAGGGAATGCCTGTTGCATTTATTTTCTCAAAGTAGGGTGCACCTTTTGGGCAGACTACCTTACCAACTCAGCAGTGTTGCTGGAGTTAGCTCATCTATAGATGACAGGAGCTAATTCAAGCCTGACTTCATTGATTTTTTCAGGCATCCTCAAATTATCCATCCAGAAGGTTTTTTTACTTGCTAGTCACGTGTTTCTGGCAAGTTTCTGCATGTACATGTATTTGGTAGGCTTTATTGAGCTGGAGGAAACATCTAAAACATTTAAACATAATCTCACTATTTAAACAAATGTTTCTGGTTTGAGATAGGCAAGATTTGACATGCCTAATTTTGTCTAAACTGTTTGTTTAAAAATTAAAGAGGCACTATCCGATCATATTTTTGTTTCACAGACTACGTAGTAGCACTCTTGGTATGGGAGAGAAGAGTTCTGTAATCCACCAGCACACACCAGGATCTTCTCTCCCAGGCTGTTGTCTGAAGGCTGTAGTGAGCAAACCCACCCACTTACCTTATCATTAGTCATCCCTGAGAACTAAACTCTTGTTTGCTTTTGGCTTGCTTCTCTCATGAGACTTACAATTTGTAAATATTTTTTCACTTTTATTTGTTACTCGTCACTTGAAAGAAAAAAAAACTATGAATTTTTATTTTAGTTTCCTTTTTAAGGTGTATACTGTCTGAAGCAGAAGTTTTCTTTTCTCAACTTAAGCTTTTCTTATGAGAATGTTAAATCTGCCAGCAAATCCTGTAGCTGTTCCCTGGTAACTACATGAGAGAGCTGTCAGAAAGACATGCTTCTGTGCAAGGCCTTGAAGGGACAACCCAGAAAGTATTGCTGAGAAATCCTCTGCTCAAGCAGCCAATGCTTTCCTGCCTTATTTTTGTTACGCTACTGTAGAAAGCAGACCTTGCAGTTATCTGTGGTCTCCTGAATGATGCTGGTTTCTCCTCATAAAATCTTCCCATCTCCTAAAGGAAGTGTTCTCTCTACAAGTCCTGCTCCATAACCCAGTCAAAATAGACATCAGTCTCTAGATCCATGATTTTGTATGGCAAAAAAAGCCAACATCCTAAGATTGGTGGATTTTGTCTTGTTTAAGCAGTAGGACATCAGCATTCCAGGGCTTCAGTATAAGGACAATGATGTTCATGGTGGGAATTCCAGCTTCCTTGGCCTTGGGTCTGGATAGATTAATTTCATATTTCTATATTTCCAGATGGCCCATATGCTCTTTCGTTTCCCATTTACTCTTTTTTCCCTCCCATTCTGTGTTATCTCTAATGCCAGCTTTTTCTCCTGAGTTACACAATTGTGCTCCTGCAGTGACCATTAATAGACCATTGGGGACCTCTGCCATATGATACCTGTACCTGCACTCTTCCACACCACACTTCATTCTGATGATACACAGTCAAGCCACACAGAACAACTACTTGTTATTAATTGAAACTGTAGTGAAACTAAAACAACTTTAGACCTGAGTTGTTACTTCACTGGCAGATGATTGTTGTCACAGCTTAAACAAATTAAAATCAGCTCAGGTCAAGACAAGTCCAGAGATGTTTGGAGATTCTGCCCTTTATTTGGATAAATGCAGAGTCTCGTGCTCTCAAGTAATGCGGAAATCTGATTTACTGCGTTACATTCCTGTACTGAGAAAAGACACTCCCTGTACCATTAGAATAGTGTCAGCTTCAGGAAACGTTTTTGGTACCTCCAGAGCTAATATCAGTTATTGCAGCAATTCACTATCTAACACGTTTGTTCATCTCTGAACAAAATTTTTGTGCTCACTACAAGCGTGCAGCAAGCGTGAGCTGGAAGCGTGATTCAAAACAAATGCAATTTGCCTTATAAAAGAGCTGTTTGGTAAAGAATCATGGGAGGCTTTAGGTTGAGGGGGCATCTGGAGGTTATTTGGATCAGTTACCCACTCATACCAATGCCACCATCAAAGGTAATGCATTGGAAGCACGTCAGGTTGCTCAGTCATACCCATTCAAGTTCTGAGTATCTGCGAGGATGGAAGCCCTCCCAGGTAACCACGCAGCTAGGGAATAAACCACCTGCTCTTACAGTGTAGTTTCAGAAACTGTTTTGCACATGTCAGGTCTTATGTAATTTCTGATGACTTGTATTGGACTTTGACCTCAGGTGGATTAATCAGCTTGTCATCCTCGTCTCTAAGTAACATTGGCTCATTAAAAAAAGGAAATTTTTTAATGCTATGTGTATAGTAAAACATGTGTTTGTTGTTTCAGCACATCATTGATTATGAATCTTGATTGATTTTTCTTTCTACCATGAATTTTTATAGTTGGACTGGGTTTTTGTTTATTGGCACAGAATAATGAGGTTTTGCTGTGTCTGATTTTCTAGTATGATCTGAATTGGTAGACTTGTATCATAAAGCATGTATAAAAACGATAATTCTGTTAACTTCAGTGTGTTAATGATGCATTCAGAAGATTGTAATACTGTCACCTAGTGCTCATTGCTTTTGCAGAGCATCCCATGAGTAGGATGGATTACATTCCTGTCTTATCCTTTCAAGACCCTATTTGAAGGGTTCTCCTTTTTCTCTGCTTTTTGATTTGAGCAAATTGTTAAACCTTTCTCTACTAGAAAACAAATTTAAGGCTTATCATGTGTTCACCTAAGCATCAGAATTGGACCACAACATACTACTGTAACCTCTGTTTTATTTCTAAGTCTTTTCCAGTTAAGTACAAGTGTTTAATCTTTGAGGTACATTCACATAGCTGATTGTGAGCACCCGGTTTTCCTTAAAATGGGTCTGCCATGTTTCTGAAGTTTTGGTTCAGGTATGCCCTTATTCTTAGGGATGATAGAATTGATAGATGGATTTCTGAATTTTTCACAGAAAATGCCCTTTGTTATGGTACAATATAAGAGTTTTTCATCCCTTTAATGACTTTTAATAAACACTGTCTGAACTGTAGGAGAACTGTCAAGAGAGTATCTCTGCTAACGTTCAGATCTTCTGTAGAAAACAATGTTTTACTCAAGAGAAGTTACATCATGCAGATCATCTTCAGGATCAACTGAGTTTCTGTGGTCATTTACTTGTTCTTAAAGAAATCTGTAGTTTTGTTGTTCTTGCGTGGATTTCATGAAGTACTCTAAGAGAATAGTTTTAAATTTTAGTATTCAAGAGAGCAGCTCAGTGTTTCATTTTGCAAATGCACTGCTGTTGTGCTGACACCTCAGAGGATACATAATCTTTCATTTCAAAATTAGTTAGGCAAATATAGCAAGCTGAGGCAAAGAATTTCTCATACAAGTAATTTTGAAAATCTATTAGTAAAAGTAACTGAGAAGAATATACATACATGCTTAAACTATGTATTAATAATGAACAAAAGGCCTTTTTCTGTCATAGGAATGCATAATTGTTTAGGAGTTCAGGGTGGTTCTGCCATTCTATAACCAAATGTTTGAATTTTTGTAATTTACCTTTAAATTGGTGTTTTCCAAGGCAACAATTCTTGCTTGGGAAGCATTTGAACAGTCAAGTAATCTTTTAGCACTGTATTTTATACAGATGTTACAGGAAGCTTTGTTTTAGCTACTTTTGTTGATGAATGTAGTGATACAGAGCAAACAGGAAGGATGATCTTAGAGGTATAATATTGTAGCACATATGTGATCCAGCAATGGTAGTTCAATTATACATAATTTTGGATGGTTTTCTGTTTTCACCATATCCTGAGATTGCATCCGTAATGCAGGAAGGCATTTTTCCTTCTAACTTTATGAGTCTGGTCCCTACCATATACTTTTAAGTCAGTGCCTAGTCTGATGTGGTCCTTACCTCAGCAGGGATCTGTAAGCATAATAACTATAATTGCTTAATTTTGTAGTGTCCGTTTTAAAGAAATGCCTTATATAGACTTACATATGCAACGTTAAGCACCTCAGATTAAGTAATATTTATCTTAGATACAAGAAGCTAAAGAATCCTATCCATCTTTCCCGGAAACACCTAAGAGTAATATTCTCCTGACAGAGACATATTCTTCAATTGCTTGCTCAAGCCAATAATCACTTCTTTTGGTCCAACTGCTCAGCAGATCTGAGATGTTGCTTCTGTTTTTAAATAATTAGATCCAGTTAAGTAATGGTGTTCCCCCTTATTAGGACTACCTCTGGAATCTGTCTTCACTAGATTGTTTCAGGAATGCTCGTACATTTATCATACTGAGTGCCATCACATGCAAAAGTAATGATTTTTTCAGTCATACATGGCTGATAAAATATTTTCTGAATAGTCGGTGCTACAGGAAATGAGCCCAGAAATAATCTTGGGTTTGGGTGGTAGATGCTGGTGGAAGGATAGTTTGGTTTTGCTAGCTTTTCAAAAATGCTGTATAAAATGTTTCTGGAGAAGTTCAAAACATGTTTGTAATGAGTTTGTGCAGCTCAAGAGACATGGACAAGCTATGCCTTCTGTATGGCATAAAATACAGGTTCTGAATGGAAACGTTTTATTAATTTTCTCCTGTGCACTTTTAGCATTTCACGACACCGGTTTTCTTTTTCTCCGTTAAAAGAAAAAAAAATCCTGCCATAAAATTCTGTGTTATATTGCTTCTTCTTTTTAAACAGCTTTATTGGACACTCACTGGGTAATTTAATAATCCGTTCAGTGCTCACAAGACATCGATTTAAGTATTACCTCAACAAACTTCATACCTTCCTGTCTCTGTCTGGACCACATCTTGGTACCCTCTACAACAGCAGTGCTCTTGTTAATACAGGTGACGTATTCTTTTCAGTAGTGTAAGTTTAGGGGAAATACTGTTTTGAAATGCACTTAGCAATTTCATGTGGGGTGCACATTTCTGCATTACTGTAATTACGAGAAACTGCATATTTCACTGTCACAAGAAGAGAGAAAGGTTGTAAAAATAAAGTGTCAATAAAAGGCATGTGCAAGAGATGATTGGTGTAAGTATTTTCCAGTATGTTTGGTTCAGGTTTTCTGTTACAGCATAAATAAAGTCCAGTTTTAATCTGTTGAGCTCAATTTACTATAAACTGAATTTGAATATACTTAATCTGCCAAACAATTAGATAAGGTGCATTAAAATAATTCTGAACTCTTAGTGTCTTTTCTCTCTCAAAAATGCCTTACAACCTGCAGTGTTTTTCTGCAAATGTGCATGGTGAGGGAGGCAAGATTTTCTGAAAAGCCAGTTAGCCACCCGGCTCATTGACTAATAAAGAGAATATAGCACCATAGAAAACATTATACTGTGGTATTCCTGTGAGAAAATTCTGCTTCCTTTTTTCAAGCTACATTTAATGAGTTCAGTTTAGAAATTGGAGAAGTAATGCCTGTTGTTTTTTGAACATCAGAATGTTCTAATATTATATAAATTATCAAAATAGAATATGTATATTCTGGCTTACTGTATTTACACTTTCTGGAAGTTATTTTTTGTGGGCAGGCATGTACAGTAGTGGAAATAAAGGCCTTCATGCTTCATATAGATAGGAAAGAAAACGAAAATTTAAACTGTTTCTGAGCTTGACAATGCTTACATGAAAAGTAAAATTAACATCTGAGAGGCTGTTATGAACTTTACATATTATACTTGTGTTTAATTAGTTTTTATATTTTATTGTGAATCTATACTCATGTTGTACCTAACAATGCAGGACTGTGGTTTATGCAGAAATGGAAGAAGTCTGGTTCTTTATTGCAATTGACATGTCGAGACCATTCAGATCCACGAAAGACATTCTTATATAAACTTAGTAAAAAAGCAGGTAAGCTTTCTTAATGCTTCCTATCTCTTAAAGGCAACTGTGTATAAATGTGAATAGGAAACCTAAAAAAAAAAAAATTATTTTCAAAAAAGCTCCTGTTTCAGTTTTAATATTTAAGAGTTACTTTAGTCCTGTATGCTTCAAGTAAACAGTAAACCATTTTTTGATCAGAACTTGAGTGCAACCAATAGTTAAATAGGGGATTTTTTTAATATCTATCTATGAGCCACTGTGTGGCGAGTCAAGTACATTTCATACACATTTAGGATGACCTGTTTCTGTATCTGCCTTTCTTATCTATACTATAAGTGTAAAATTTGACTTTAAAGTTTTTGCTAAATGGTCTTTTATTACCTCATTAAGATGGTCAAGGAAAACAAAAACTCATTTTCGAAAAGGAAGGAGAAGTTGTACTTAGCATAATAGCTAAAACCCAGATTAGATTATTCATACTGTATAATTCATACAGTTTTCTCTGGGTTTAATATTCTTATTTCAACTGTTGGCCAAGAACGCGTTTTCCAGTGGATAATGTGCCAGCAGGCGGGTAGTTTCCATTAAGCATTATAAAGTTACTGAGGATTCATCTGACAGGTGTTTCTGAATGTGTGTCAGTCAAGCAGTTGTGGAGCCAGAGATGCTTGTGGTTTTTTGTGAAAAATCTGGGCACACTCCTACATCAAAATATTTCTAGGTTGTCACAGCTGGAATTTTGTTAAGAGCAACGAAGTACAAAGATATGGGCAGGAAAAGACTGGCATATAGCTCTTGAGGTGCTTGAATATAAAATTTACATGACTTGGAAAAAGCAGAATAAAATAAGGAGCAAGAAGAAAAATTATAGGTAAGATAGGAATATTGATCAGAAATTGGTTTTAGAAAAACTTGGATTTTTTTTTTTTTTACCCTCCTCTTCAGAATCTACTATCACAAAGTGATTTTGTTGATGATAAGGTAATATTTAAGGCTGAACTGGTATTTGAAGGTGAACTCAATCTAGCTTTGCAGTCTTTTGAAAATAAAGGTTTGAATATAAACAGAAGTTGTGTGAGAAGTTACACACTAGATGCTGAATAAGACTGTGGGACCCCTCTTAAGAGAATCAGATTAATTAATTAGTTGGCTTCAAAAAAATTCACATTGCATGGTTTTATGTGTATGTATCTCAACATGACTAGAGACACTGTCATTTGAGTATTATTTTCTGTTGTAGAAATGTGACATATTTTCTGATGACAGACGTTTATATGACAGGATTTTTGAAATACCTGGATAGCATCGTCTCAAGAGCCATCTGCATTTCAGGCTTTGTTTCTCATAAATAGTAGAAGGAATATAGAAGTCTTCAGGCTCAGTTTCTGCTTTTCTTTCTTACCAAAGAGATGGAAAGAGCTATATTTTGGGCCACAGCCTCATATACCATCTTGTCTCCAGGTCCCTCAGTGAGTTCGGTGTAAGGGAGAAGAAAGGCTTGGGGAGAAAGGAGAAAGAGATGTGAAAAATTAATAATTTTAGATAAGGAGAAAAGAAAGTAAGTTTTATGCTTCCCTCATAGAGAAGGAAGAAAGTTTTTCTTTGAGGTGTGAGTTAATATACGGTATGTACGCTGTAGCTGTTGGTGCCTTTAACTGTTGGTATCTGTACAAGGCCTGCTTCTGTCCTGTCATCTCTTTCTTCACTCAGTGGGCATACAGCATTGGCTGTGCTTGACTCTCAGACTCAAGGTGAGAGGCATTTGGGATTCCCCAACCCACAATTCCTCTTTCCAGATTCTCGATACAGGGAATTTGTATACTGGTCTCTATAGGGATTCTAAACATAAGTCTTTCCAGAAGTCACTTAACCCCAGGGTACATGCAAGAGATTGACAGCACTGTTGAGAAGTGTAGCCCTGATTTTGCAACTTCTGTTGATTTTTGTAATAGTATAGGAAAATAGGGGTCTAAGATGAAGAAACATCTGTTGTTGCTTAATGTGGTGTCTTGTTTGGACATTGGCTTTCCATCTGGGAAAACCCCTAAGGCAGCAAAAACTAAAATTTGCTGTGGATCCAGCAGGTGGTGTTTTGAGGGTCAAGGTTTCAGCTACGTTGTTGTATGGTGGCTTGTGGCTCTAGATTTCAAATTTGCCAAAGAACATACCTGTTAAGCACATCCTCCTGTTGCTTAACCCCAAAATGGATGAAGAATAGGTAAACAGTAAAACTCACTTATCTTATGAAATACCCTATATACCTTCTTTGCTCCTGCTGAAGATTTCGATCAAACACTTTTCTCAAAAGGAAAAATTCCTGATACTTACATCTAAAATGTGATACTCAGAAGGGGCTGTTCTAAGGCAAACTATTTTCTTAAAGTGCTTCATTGTGTTTGGCCTAAAGCAGGTGGGCAGCACCAGAAATCTGCTGCTGCTTTCTAAAGAAAATTTAACAACTAAATGTCTTTAAGGACCGTAACTGTCATTACTGGGGGTTCCTACCTTTGCATCATTCTACTATTAGCGTGCTTGTCCAAGAAGTAGGAAGTCTGGGTTTAGTTATAAAGGTTTAATTATACTTCAGGTGTTATGTTGGGTGGATCCTGCACCTCTGCTCAAGCTGGTTAAACCTTACAGTGAGGCAGTGCCTAATAGAGGCACCTGCATTAGGTGGGCTGTATCATGTATGTGTCGGTGCTAGGCATGAATTCTAATGCAGCTGTTGTCTGAAAAATCACCATCCATCTTTAGGTTTCTTTAAGCTATGTGGAGGCTTTACTCTCTTCTGTACAGCCAGAAACCAAGCACTGTATTCCTAAGAAAAAAGATGAAGGTTTGAACTATACTTAGTTTAATGGGAAACTTTACAACTGAGCCATGACCAAGTGTATTAAATATGTACAGAGAAAAGGCTGGTACCAAACATCTCGTTATTTTGTAGCCCTACCTATTGTAATTGATTTTTCTCCCTTTTTGTGCAAGATCCTGTATAAATTAGTGCCAAATATCAGTTGTAAAATGTTTAATTATTCTGTAGCAATAGATTTGCTGTAAGTGATAACCTTTTTTCTTGTAGGTCTTCATTACTTCAAAAACATTGTGTTAGTAGGATCTCTGCAGGATCGTTATGTTCCTTATCACTCTGCTCGCATTGAGATGTGTAAAACAGCTTTAAAGGATAAACAATCAGGTAATAAATATCCTGCAAAATAAACAAACTACTCGGGTTAAAACCTCACACGTATCAATCCCATTTCCTCCCATTTAATTTTGATTGCTTAACTGAGGCACCTCTATTATGTGTTTAGAAACTCTGGGCTTACTTTGTAGTAGGAGAGAGAGAAAATCCACGTGGAGGCTGACTTGCTTTCTGTATCTGTCCTGTTCTATTACATGCAGATGGAGATGAGACTGAACAGGTTTCTAACTTACTGACTTTGCTGAAAGTTAGGTGAGATAGACACAGCCCTTCATGCACTGTTCCATGAACAGGGAGGACAAATAATTTTGATTTCTGAGGATATCAAATTGTAGCATCAAGCCCTGGGCTGTATTTAACTGCGGCTTAATAATAGCACTGAAAGAAAAGGTAATTTTTCCATAATCAGTTAGGGCCAGTTGCTGTATTTACTGCTGAGATATCCTAGCACAATTGCATTCTATTATTATATATTAACAAAAAACTTTAGTGTAATAAATTATTACTGATAAGTGCATTCTCACTATAAATGTACAAATACTAAAATGCATAGCTTCAAATCATTTCTCCAGCATTTCTAGAGGAAATTAAACTTTCTGTATATTCTATCTTAACAGAGCCACAGCATAACACATTTCCTTACTTCTCTTACTCTGGAATGTGTTCATTTTGAGTTCAAGATCAAAGAATTGTGTTTGTTTCTGGCAATTCACACAGCACTACTTTTCTTTTCCTCTACAGGACCAGTTTATGCTGAAATGATCCAGAACCTGCTTCTGCCAGTTCTTCAAAATAAGGAATGTAATTTGGTTCGTTATAATGTAATTAATGCATTACCCAATACAGCAGATTCTCTCATAGGGAGAGCTGCACACATTGCTGTTCTTGATTCAGAAATATTTTTAGAAAAATTCTTTCTTGTTGCTGCCCTAAAATATTTTCAGTAGAAAAAAGCATTGTAAGAGACTTGGTTATTACCTCATTAACAGATGAATTCAGATAATGTGTGGTGTTAAAGTATAGCTGCAGCTGTATTTTAAGAGATATTTATACTTTTTATATGGAAGATAATTTATATCATCCACACTTAGGGCTTTTTAACATCAACTTTACTTTCTAGGTAATGTGACTGTGCAATATTTTTTTATTTTGTTCTTTTTACTTTTCTATTACTTTTTCTTAATTTTGGGTACCTAATTATTTGGAGATTAAAGCACAGTGTGTACTTTTGTTTGGTTGGTTATTGGCTCTCAGACAACAGAAGTCGATGTTACTTGGCTACATTTTACAAGAGGCTTTAGATGCCAAAAATAAATTGGATTTTAAAATTCTAAGAATGTCTTACGTGTTCACTTGTCGTATTTTAGCACTGTAGGAAGTTTAACTGGAAACACAATGAGCTGCTAAAATACTGGATATTTGAAAATGACTGTATCTGCTACAGCTTAACAGTTTTGTACAAAGTCATTACTGTCATTGTTAAATATGTTATGCCTGTGGGAATATATTTTCTACTGATCTCAAAAACATCTTAGTTTACATACTCAAATTTTATTACTGGAACTTTTGTTTTCAGAAGCAAATGGCAACTAAGGATTTTTGAATGTTCAATGACAGCTGCCTTCAAATAATTGGGGTTTTGCAAACTATATTAAGATGGTTCCTTACTCTGTCAGTTCTTCAGATGAACATGGACAATTTTACATGGACTTCCTTGTATGTACTTAAAATAAGTAAATGTTATAAATTTCTGCAATACTTTTATGAACTTAAGCAATTTTTAAATATTGTTAAAATGTTTTATTGACTATAAAGTATTGTAAATATAAATCAATACATCTTCAAATGAGACAATATTGTAAACTTTACCTGTTTAGTGACACAGATAAAATGTTTTTGATATACAGGAAAGTTAAAGGTCTGTTGACTTTCTACTGGTGCTGAATAGCGTTGTTTGGTTTCTCCTTCCTTCCCTTTTCTCTGTTTCAAACAATAATTCACTAAAGGTGGGGGGAAAGAGTTCCATGTGCATTCACTAATTGTACACTAATTGTAATGAAAATTTTTTGAAAAATACAAATTTGTTGTATAATGCATGTTTATTTTTAGCATTGTGTTATTGCATCTGGTGTTAATAAAATGAACAAATTACTCTAATGAAAGCAATTAAAAAAACTGAAATGTTCTGCTAATTACCAAAATTCTGGGGAGGCTTTTTTATATATAATTAATAATTTTGTACTTTGGAAATTAATATAGCAATAATAGTATATATAGTGAAGTGATTTTGCATTTGATATGGAATGTTGTATCATAGTCTTTGTAACATATGGGGCAGGGGTTCCCCATAATTTACAAGGTGCTCAAATGATCATCTGAGCATCTACAGTTCAGCAATGTATATACTGCAAAGAGTACTTTTATTAGAGTTGTATTAGGCAAGTCCTTATGGCACAAAGATATCTTTAATACATTCTCACTATAACAATGCCGATTTTTATTCATAATTTTATATTATGATGATGCTATTAAGGTCTAAATATTTAAATTATGTTCTGGTATCTCAATTGTCTTTTATTTAACAGAATTATTGGATTTGGCTACTGGCTAAACTTTGAATATCTGTTTAAGGGAGCTAAAGTTACAAAATATTCCTTGATTCATAATGAAGACTTTAAACTGTTTTTAGGAAACAAGTATTTAGATAGTTCTGTCACTGTTGAAAAATGTGTCTTGCTTTCTGTCTCTGGAAATCTGAAAGTGTGAAGCATGCTTTTGTGATCAGAAAAGCAGAAGTATCCTGACAGAAGTAGCCACTTCTTTTTCTTTTCCTTTTTTTTTCTTTTTTTCCCCCCTTTTTTTGGGTTGTGGGGGTAACAGTAGATCCCATCCATTTAAGGCAGCTTGAATTAGGTTTGTTCTTTGAGGAAAATGGATGGTGCAGAAAGTTATGTGGTATTTGCATGTAAGTTTATCAAGGAACACAGCAAATTAAGAAAATATTAAATTCATTCTTTCTTAATTGTTATTGCCTACTCCAGATGTGGTTTGGTAGCCCTCTCAGTACCGTAGCTTTTGTGAGGGCTGTTTGACACCCCAAAGTCCCAAAGGAATGTGCCGTTTGACAGTAGTGAGAGGCGTGATGACCCCAACACGTCCTTGGAGCATAGGAAGTTCATATTTACTTGCAAACTGTATAGTCACTTGCAGTTGCTCTCTGAACAACACATGCAGGCTGGGATATTTTGGACAACTGTGCATGTGTTGCATGGCATGTTCCCCCTACTCCTGCAGATTTCTGCCTTCTCTTTCCTAGACTAAAATACAGACTTGTGTACACATAAGTCAGTGTCATCTGATGCAGTAGCAGCTATAAAGTGCTGCTACTCACCATCTCACCACTCCTCTGTTTGAATGAGGGCTTCATCTTCCTTTAGCAATAGTGACCTCTCCTTCATGCAGGTATCCTGCAGCTGCTTGAAAGAGAATTATGCTGATAACAGAATGAGAGGTAAGAACTGAGGTCTTAACATTCCTTTTGAGAACTGTCAGTCTCTTGTTCCCTGAAGGCAGTAGGCTGGTAGTGTTATTTCAAAAAGCTCTCAGTGATATTATTAGATTGCTGCATAAAATGACATAGTGTCTGCACTTCTCTTTCCATGTTGTGTATATAAATTAATTCCTTGGGTTGTGTTTGAATCCTTAATACAAACTAAACTTTCTGTTCCTGTAGATCTAGGAATTACTACTACTTTGGAAAAAGAGCTTGCATTATACTGGAAATCACCAGGTTTTGCAGCAGAGCCAAGAGATTTGACATTGATGGAAAACTTACTCTGTAACCATGAAACAACCTTGTTTCCAAGCCAGTTTTATTTGTCCAGCCCTGACCAGGTGTGGTCTTCAGATAACCAAGGTTCTTGATATGGTCTCAGAGGCAGAGGGGGCATTTAGGCAATATCAGTACACTTGGTGCCCAGGGCAGTGCTGGTTCTAGTGCTTTCCAGATAGCCCCCAAGACCAGTACATTGGGCTCATCTGAACTGACCTGCTGCAAGCTTCGTGCCAGCTTTAAGTCTTTTATTCCCCACTTTGTAGAACAGCAAAGCTAAATACAATATTGTTTGTGTCATCTCAGGAGGCAAGCTGCAATGCGAGAGATAAATGATCAGTAAACAGAGGAAGAAGAACAAGGAAAGAAAACACTCAATCACAAAGTAGAAAATTCCTGTGGTGTATGCTACACTTGTTTTTACCAGTGTTAAGATTTATTACCTCCTTAGCCAAAAGATCTAGAAATTAATAATTCAGAAGTTAAAAGTGAATTTTGCATTTTTACAGCAGTACAATAAATAAAGACTAGAAATATGTTTTGAAGACAGTTAATTTTTAGGTGGATAAACAGTACCTCATTAATCTTTCATTGCTATTTCATTCTTACCATTTGAAATTTGACATGTATGCATGTGCGTATGATGTGTGCATACATGTATGATTTTTCATGGATTGTGTGAAGTGGTTTAGGAGCAGAGCTTACTATTGCTTGGTGTCTGCAGACAACTTGGTACGTTTTTTTAAGGGAAGGATTTCATGTTTTTATTATATTGAACACATAAATGCTAACTTTTTGAACTTTGGTGAGATCCATTTAGGTTTTTTTCTTGCTGCTTTTGGGCAGAACATTTTTTTCTGCATTAATCTTTATTCACTCTGATCTAGAGGCCCAGCATCTTGCTGTTAGAATAAAGGAAAGGGTTTCCATTATTTTCAGTCTCTAATGTCTAATTAGCCGTGTTAAAAAAGGTGATTGAGAAAACGTCACTTGTAAGGCAGTCAGTTAAATTTAATCACTTTCAGTGTGTAGGCATTGCCAGATATAGCACAGTAAACTCCAGGGAGTGCTGCTGCTCTATAATTTACCAAGATTTACTTAAACCTTTCAGATGTAAACACAAAGTGATATTTTAGATTCAGATCTCCCAGTTTCTTCTGCAGTTTAGTATCTGTGGACAGAGTAAATTCTGTTTTA
Source organism: Corvus cornix cornix (assembly GCF_000738735.6). Classification (NCBI taxonomy): domain Eukaryota; kingdom Metazoa; phylum Chordata; class Aves; order Passeriformes; family Corvidae; genus Corvus; species Corvus cornix. Next base: position 85,462,709 of record NC_047056.1, on the reverse strand, counting down.
TGTAAGAACAAGGTTAGCTGGAGAAATTTGAAGAGTGACAAAAAGCAAAACTTGCCGTATTCAAAACATTAACTGGAGCTAATTAACTGGAGCGCCACTCCATGAACGCAGGTGTTACTTATCCCAGGATTAGGATACTGAGTGTTAAAAGCAACATCACTGGTTAAACTCAGAACCTGGAAAGATGCCGTGTGAAAGCACAAGCACTGTCTGTGCATCACTGTGGTATTAGCCAACATTCCTTCATGTCCTAAGCAGCCTTTGTGTATTATTTGAAAAGTGTACAATTTTTTTATTATTAAAAAAATTTTAAAAAAAAACCTGGACTGCACTACACACCGGGGAGAAAACGGGTTCTTGCAGCACTAGACTCTTCACTGCATGAAAGAAAGAACACGTCTTTGCTCCAGGTTTGGCGACGGGCGGAGAGAAGAGTTACAGCGTATTTCTCGAGCACCTCTGTGAGCCCGTAGCTGCCCTTATCGGGACCGTGGCTCTGTTTACCGGAGGCGGGGAGCAGCCCGGGGGGCACGTGGGAGTTGCGAGGCCGCCGCTGCAACCGTGACCGGGGCCGCGTTCGCCGCCCGCCCCCGGCTGGAGCCGCCGCCGCCTTGGGCGCCTGCGCGGCGGCGCTGCCCGCCCCGCACGCCTTCGTTCTGGCCATGGCTCTGCGGCTGCTGCGCGGCGCGCCCGGAGCAGCGAGTAAGAGGCGGGCGAAGGCGGGAGGGCCCGCGCTGTGCCGCGGAGGGGCTCCCCGGCTCCCCTGCTCTCCCTCCCGCGGGGAGTGACGAGCGAGGGGTCGGGGCCGGGGCCGCCGGCGCTGGGGGAGCTGGACAGCCCCCAAGATGGCGGCGGATGAGGAGCGTGACACGCCCCGCTTCCTCCGCCCGCGGCGGCCGGGCGGCCGTGGGGCCGTGGGCTTGCGCAGCTTTCCTCACACGCTTCATTACGGTTTCCCTGTTCGTCCTCCCATCCCTTCCTCCAACCGCTCCCCCGGTATTAATATTCTCCCCTGTATTGCGAACCTACTGCTGTCGGGCAAATCTTTTGTTACGGAGGTTTTCTTGCCCTGTCATTGCTGCATACTTAACGGCAGTAAAATGTTAAACAGTGGTTTGACGTTTGGAGAATAGCTGGAGGAGACGTGCTGTGGTCCTGAAAGTTACTGGTCCGTGCCCTTCACCTGAGGAGATTCAGGTCCTTTGTTTAAAGTAAGGCAGACTGGGTAACAGAGCCTGTCCCACAGGCCTCAGCTTGGGCCGTTCGTCGGGTGCTTCTCTCTCCGTCAAAAGCTGAGGTTCTGTGATGCTATTGATAAAATACTCTTATGTATGTTAATGGAAGATCTGTTAAAAAATTGTTGTTAGGTGTTTGTGCTCTGTTTGGCTGTCAGGTTCATGGCAGGATGTAGCTGATGCTCTAGTCCTCTGAGCATCCCAATGTGTGCCCAGCTCCCACTACATGGATAGCTTTGTTATGATAAATCACAGTCTGTGGGCTGCTTCAAAAGATGGGATATTGGAGTCCAGCAGCTTTAGAGACTTGGGATTTTCAACTTCAAATTCAGTTATATAATTAATAAATGGGAGGGCTTTGTAACAGCATATGAAAGAGGAGAGAATCAAAGAGCAGTTTGTAGAATGTGGTTTACTGATGAAGTTGATAGTTTGTCTCGTCTTTTTCAGAGATGTTTAGTGTTGAACCTTTGTCACCTCTCTGTCAAGAAGAGTGTATTTTGGTCAAGAATATCAAGTAAATCCATCAAAGAAAATGGATTTTGCCTCTCTTGACTGAGATAATCAATTTCGTACCAGTACCTTTTATTTGAATTGGACTAGAATACCAGCTATAATTTAATTTTCTAGCTAGCTTTTCTTTTAGCTTACTGAAGAATGACAAGAAGCTTGGCAGGAATAGAAAGACCCAATGTTTGCAACAGATTAGATCCTTTACTGTTAATAGTTTGTTATGTCATGCTTAAAGGAAAAAAAAATATTACTCCTTTGGGGCATTGGCAGCAGATGGCGGACATAATACAGTTTATGTGGCTGTAGGGTTTGATATTAAAGATGTGGTATTTTAAAATGAATGAATATGCTGGGAATACAGGTGAGTTGTTAGTTGGTATATATTTACATATATATGTCAACTAACAAGTTGACAGTGCTTGAGAAGGCTTCCTGATTCAATCTCCTCAGGAAGGTAGAATAATAGTTCTTTCAGGTACTTTGCACCCAGCTGGTACAGGGAGGATTTCTGAATCTTGCTTCATAAGAAATGTGAGAGCTGCTTTAGCTACGTGTCCATAGCCAAAATAGTTTTAGTGGATAGTTTATGCTTACTGTGGACATTTGGCTTTTTAACTGAAATGTTAGTAGGACTTTAAAGGAAAAAAATTAATGCTTTTAATGAAAGCATTTGCATGCAGTTACATAATTGAACTTAAACACACTCAAAGTTTTTCCTGCTTTTGACTACCAGCTGAATTATTTTACCATCCTAAGGGAAGCCCAGCTATCCTCTGCCGACATTCTGGGAAACCTGTTACTAAGGGAACAATGTTTTATTTTTTTTAAACTTTCCTTTAGGAAAGCAGAAGCTTTTTCTGACTAAAAAGCTGCTGGAAATGAGCCAAGACCTGGAAATCAGCAGGTTTCTTGGGGGAGGTTAGGATTTCTCCCGGAAAGCAGACTGTACTGGTCTATGCTAGCATAATTACTGTTTAGGAGTCTAAAATACAAGAATGTAACAGCAAAGATAAATTCAAGCAGTTTAAAATATACTGTTTATGTGAACTGAGTTATACAACTAACACAGTTTTGCCTACATATGTTTCTAGGGCCAGAAATAATTATCTGTGCTGATTTCTTAGGTGTTCATGAGTTGAATGTTAAATAATTTTTAGAGTTTGTTTTCCTGTCCTCCACTCCCTCATTCCTGAAGTAGGTTTTTTTCAGAGGTGCTCTGGACAGTCACAGCATTACTCAGTGTTAAACTCCCACATTTATGCTACTCGTGTCTGTTTGCTTGATAGAGTCATCACTTCTTTGCCACCTGCGGAGCAGCTCCAGCTCTAAACCAGGAGGAAGATCTGAACCTGCTAAGCAGCCCCTTAAGAAACCAAAGTTACCAGTAGGTCGGTTTGATGAAACAGAAGAGTCCAGTATAGAGAAGGAGCCCCTGGAAAGTAAGTTATGTTTTACAAAATTGGAAGGTGTGTTTTAAAGGCAAGACTGTGAGATGCTGTGCTGATGTCAGTTTAAGAAGATGACAGGCATTCAGCACTCTTTAGAATCATTTTCTAAAAGCTTACTGGTTCTGAAAAAAAACCAGAGAGGTAGGGCAATGGGCACAAGTTGCAGCAAATGGTGCACCAGGGAAGAAGTCTTCAGAACAGCCGTGGTTATGCATTGTAACAATTCACCCAGACTGGGGATTCCTCTGCTCTTGAAGATGGGCAAATTTGCCTGGCTGTCCTAACTTAGTACCAACCCTGCCTTGAGCAGGGCTGGTGCCAAGTGCTTGCCAAAGGTGCCTTCCACCACCACAAATCATTCCATGATTCAGAGAAATGTAGCTGGTATTGGTCTGTAATAGTACAGCTGTGAACAGTGGCAGTAAACTTACCAGGGTACCAGCTACTTTGTATTATTCAAAAGGCCTGTTTTATTTCTTAGTCCACAAAATATTTCTGACTCATGCTGCATTTCGTGGCCAAGATTCCTTAATCTTGCAGGTAGTTTTTTGTAAAGAAACAACTGATACTGAGTTTACTGAGCAGCTCGGTGGGGCCTGGGCAGATCTAACAAACTGGTATTGGTGTTGTGTTCTGGTGACCGCACTGGGACTGCATGGTGAGAACCTGACAAGATTGGCACAGATGTATCACTGCTGAACTAAATAGGAACATACTTTTTTTGTCAGATGGGAGAAGGACAGAATCTCTTTCTTTCTTCTTTTTAATTAGCCATCTTCACTTAACTAAAAGCAGTGCTCATGCTTTGTATAACTCACCATAGTATGATATTCTGCTACAGTTCATCAGTAGCAATAACCCATGTTTTTCTATTTTGAGGTCTCTAGGACAAGCTTTTTAGTGTATAAATAGATTACTATAAATATCCAGGTGACAAAATTATTGAAAAATCCTAGAATCATAGAATGGTTTGAATTGGAAAGGCCCTTAAAGGTCATTAAGTTCCAACACTCTTGCCATGGACAGGGGCACCTTCCACTAGACCAGGCTGCTCAAAGCCCAGTCCAGCCTGGCCTTGAACATTTCTAAGGATGGGGCATCCACAGCCTCTTTGAACAACTTGTTCCAGTGCCTCAGCACCCTCACCGTAAAGAATTTCTTCCTAATAGCTTATCTAAACCTACTGTCTTTTATTTTAAAGCCATTCCCCCTTCTCCTGTCACTACATGTTCTTGTTAAAAATCCCTCTCCAGCTTGTTTAAAGGCCCTCTTCAGGTACTGGAAGGCTGCTAAAAGGTCTTCCCAGAGCCTTCTCTTCTCCAGGCTGAAGAACCCCAATTCTCTCAGTCTTCTCTCAGTCTGTCTTAATAGGAGAGGTGCTCCAGTCCTGTGATTGTCTTAATGTCCTTCTCTGGACTTGTTCCGACAGGTCCACCTCTTTTGGTGTTGGGGGCTCCACAGCTGCACACAGTACTCTGGGTGGGCTTTGGGATTTTTATTTTTTTAAAAAAAAAGTATTTTTGATACAAGAACTTACAAAGAGGCAATGCAAAGAATAACTTTAAACTATTTGCAGCAAATTAAACACAAATTTCTTCTGCCCAACATGTTCATGAATTAAACATTAACAAGTTGATGAAATATTTTCTTCTTATTCTTCTATATACAGAATATATTCTGCCTTACCATGTAAACAGGAAGCCAGGTCTGAAAGCACTAACATCCTGGGGAAAAGAAATCCAGACTGATCTATAGTCTCCAAAAGGAAGGCAGCAGAGTGCCCACTGGAAGCAGAATTTCCTTCATCTGTAGATAGTACTTCATGAAATCCTTCAAACACATTAATGTGCCCTTCTGAACAGAGCTGGTAATTGCGTCAATTCTTGGGATGTATTCTTCTTGGATAAACTTGGATAAAGTCATTTTCCACAACTGGATGTGATACTGTTTCATGAGAGCATTGCCACTCACCTCCAGAAAACTAAAAAGTAGCATAGCTGTCAGAAGCTGGATATTCAACATCCAAGCAAGCCAGCATCATGCATAGTTCAGTCCATGAGGATATTATTTATATTTATATTTATATTTGTATTTATATTTATATTTTTTATTATTTACATATACTTCTTTCCATAAGGCCACCAGAGTTGAATGATGGCAGCATAAAGACTAATCATTCCTGACATTCATTTAAGAAACTGATCTTGTTCTTGCACCTTAGAATCCTTAATTTCATATCCAGAATCCTCAGATACTCTTCCACAGAGGTCCCCTGTGGTACATACAGGGTAAAATGGCACTTTTTGTGCAGCAGAGCTAAGAAAACGTCTCCAACTTCAGAGTGTATTACCTTGAGGCCACCACAGCCATTGGGAAAGCTGCATCATGGTGAAAAGCTACTTCTGCTTCTCCTTCTTTCACAAATTTATTAGCAAGTTTGTCGTTATATTGTTGTATTACAGTATCATCATTCTTGTATTATAGAATCATCTCCACGCAATTTCACATTGTGGCTCACTTGAGAACTAACTCACAGTTGGGGTTACTGTGTAAGCAGCTGTTTAATTCTCGTCTTTTTATTCCCAGGAAAGTCAATGCCATCACTGCTTCATTTAAAACATACATAATCAATATCTTTTATTACTTGTTTAGGTATTCCAGGTTTGGAGCAAGACTCAAGGTTTCTTTAGTTGCACCTGTATTTTTTACATGTAACATCACCAATAGTTTGCAAACTGCCTGTTGTATTACTAGGAAAAAACTAAGGGTTGAAGCTGGATGTTGGAATTCCCACTGTTCTGTAGAAATGTGTATTGTGGAGAAATCTTTTGAGCATCTGCATCTACTGTCAGCACATCAGTAGTGCTTTGACATTGGGATGATGACATGTACAAAATAATATTAGGTGCATTTGCACTCCTTGTAGTGCCAGAGGTGCTGAAATACTGACGTTTCTTTTCCTGGTCTGCATCAGTTACGAAACAGGCATCCCAGTATGTTATCCTGTATAGCCTGTAGCTGCGTGAGTTTCCTCCATCACTTTTCTTTTTGTCTGCTGTCCAGAATTTCTGTTGTTGTCTGCTCTCATTTTCAACCCTGCACCTCATTACTTGTGTTGCCCACCAGGGCTGAGTTAGGGATATGCATGAGGGAGTCCCAAGTTAGGTGTATTTATGGGAAGCTCTGGAGAATCAGTGTGGCAAGGGGCATGTGGGGTACTGTGATTTTCTGGGAGCCCCGCAGTCTAGTGCAGGATGAGAGACAGCCTAGGGTGGTGCTGTGCCCACAAATACTTAATAGCTTAATGGCCTGAGTTAACTATTCTTAGGAGAAAGCCCTGAGTAAAGGTGCAGAAAGTAGTGTAAGAATGTTGGCTGAGGTGCAGAAAGCTCTGTGCTGTTTAAGAAAGTAGCATGAGCTGGCGGGGTGCTTCTCTTTTGTAGCAGGGTAGGGGGTTGGATGAAAAGCCAGACATGATCTGGCAGTGTGTGATTGCAGCCCATAAAATCGGCCAAATCCTGGACTGCATCAAAAGCAGCATGGCCAGCAGGTCAAGGGAAGTGATTCTCTCCCTCTGCTCAGCCCTCATGAGACCCTGCCTGGAGTGCTGCGTCCAGCTGTGGGCTCCTCAGCACAAGAAGGGCATGGACCTGTTTGAATGGGTCCAGAGGAGGGACGCGAAGATCATCATAGGGGTAGAGCATCTCTTCTACCAAGACAGGCTGAGACAGCTGGGGTTGTTCAGCCTGAAGAAGAGAAGGCTTTGGGAAGATCTAACTGTGGCCTTCTGATGCCTAAAAGGGGTTCAGTACCTTAAGGGGGTTTGTAAAATGAAGGGAGTTTTCATACAAGCAGTGACAGGATAAGGGGCAATGGTTCTAAACTGAAAGAAGGCAGGTTTGTATTAGATGTTAGGAAGAAATTCTTTACTGTGAGGGTGGTGAAGCACTAGAACAGGCTGCCCAGTGAAGCTGTGGATGCCCCATTCCTGGAAGTGTTCAAGGTTAGGCTGGATGGGTTAACCATCCAACCTGGGATGTTTTAAATACAAGACTAATAGAATCTTGAGTAAAATTCAAGCTAAAATTAAAACAGTGCTTAAAGTTAGAGACCTGAACAAACAGCAAGTGACCTGGGATTTTAGATTTAGTGAACATAAGTACAGCATACCTGAATGATGCAAGTTCTGACTTGAGAAACTCTGGTGCTTTAATGCCTCTGGACATTCAGTTGCCTCTTTTTTTTCAGAAATGAATATGATCATACATATTGCTGATTGTAGTAAAAAAACCAGAAATTACTTTTGTAGGATTCTGGGAAATGTTTAACTCAAGGCTTCCTTTCAAAACAAAAAATAATTGATTTTGTATTTGAAAATGAAACTAAAAGGAAAACATCATCAATGATGACATCTTTGTATTTGTCAGCATTACAGAAATTTTAATGAACTTTCCCTGTTATTTTAGAATTCCCTGATGGAATCAATCCTACTACAAAAGAGAGGGGTGGACCTAGAGGCCCTGAACCTACACGATTTGGAGACTGGGAGAGAAAAGGACGTTGTATAGATTTCTAATATTTAAATGTCTGTATTGCTAATAAAATATTTCTGGTTGCTGAAAAATATAATGTACAGAAAAAATCTCACCTGGATTTGTCATTGAGCTTATTGTTTCTGTCGTGCCACCACATTCTGTCATGTGATGAATTTTCTGAATAACACAATGTAATTAAACACAATGCTGCAGCTCAGATTATGGAGCTGTTAGTGGCTCAGTGTCTGCCTGATCTTTTAATGCTATTTACTCTGTGCAAGTATAAATGCAAGTATAGTGGTGTGAGATTGGTAGTCAGGTGCTTACTGAGATGTATAAAGGTTTGTATTTCTTCATTAATGTAAAGATTTATGTGGTGTTGTAAAAGTGTTGAAAGAACTTCACATTTTATGAAACTGGACACCATTCATCAAAAGTAGAACCAGCTCTGAGGAGATCAGTAGGTCACTGATTTCACACAGTGGTTCGCTGATAAAAGCCCCTTTACTCAAGAACCTTCCCCTCTGTCCCCATTGCTGTGGGTTGGGTGTTTCTTCCTGTTGGTAGAGAAGGGACAGTCTTGTCTCTGATTGAGGACTGTAAATAGCACAATGGAGATGGAGACTTAATTTGGAGAGGGTCAGCTCTTGATTGCTGACCAGTAGAGGTGCTCTGTATGCAATTCTAGGACACTGTTCTTTATCACCTGTTTTCTTCCTGCTACTTGCATTTTCTTTTGTAAGTGGAGGTGCCCTTTTGCGCATGGGCTAAATGCTGCTTGGGAAAATGCAGCATTACTGCCTGAAACCTTGTGGTCAAAGGGGACAAGTTCTGTTAGGTGATCTAATATTGCAGGGGTTAAAACTAAGTTATCTGGCATCAAAGTAAGTATCTTTCAGTCACACTGAGCTCAGTTCTTCATTCAAGAATTTGCCTAGTCATAAGTACTGTAGTAGAGGAGTAGTAGAGGGCAAATCTACCACTTCTGTGGGTACTTACTAATGAGAGTAACTTGTCATTATTGAAATGTGTGAACGTGTGCTCTATTTCTATGCAAGTTCTTTTTGATAGCCTGAACAAATGGGTGTTCTCTAGTCTCAGAATCAGAGAAAGGTGTGGGGTTTGCCCAGCTTTGCCTTTGCATGGTTTAACTAGAGCATTAAAGTGTGTTGGTCTTGTCACAAACCTGCGCAGCCTCCCCTAAAACTCACTTGACTGGCAGCCAGTGGGGGAGCTCCTTGTTGACATCTGACAGTTTGCGTATCCAGTGTGTATGTCATGGACATAGTCTTGCTCTAGTTGTGAGTTTGGATGTTTGTCTCACTGTGATGATTCCCTACAAACATACTGAACCTGTTCAGTTAAACATTTATCAACCAAATACCTCACTGACAAGCAAAATGAGATTAATGAAAGCCTGTTCCTCATAAAGGGTGTGAATTAGTGGTAATTACATTTTGAACCTTTAAATTCTGCAGCATGGTTTGGATACTGGAAAATTGGTTTGTATTTATATCTAATTCATTCTAGCTTCCCTTTTGTAGAGTGACAGATCTTTCCAAAATCTATTGACATTTTCAGTTACCTAAAGATAGGTTGGGTCAGCTATCTTTAATATATGCTGTTTGTTAATTATTTCTAATAATGTTTTGCCTTTTCACTTGCTGGTGTGTTGGAAAATACTTTCTCACACAATACATCACCTTTTCAAATAGGAAGTGGAAATTTTAACTGGAAGCTTCTGCCTTTTCTGCATCATTATTAATAGGCTTAACTTCTTAATTTGCAAAGAGGTGGTAAAATACTGCAGTTATTTTAATTTTTAATTCTGAATCTTCTCCATGGATTGTTGCATGACTTCATTATCTTCACATACCAGGTTTTACCCTTCCCAGCACACACTCCATGAATGTTTACCTAGTTCCACTTCTTGGCATTCCTGCTTTTCAAATCTAATTGCTTTCTTCAGCATCTGCTTCAGGTGCATTACTCCCTGGATGGAGGACTATGCTGTTTTGATTTAGTAGACAAGGAACTGGTCTCACTTTTCCATCATTTTCCTTACATTTCAGTTGGTTATCTTCGATCTCCTTCAGCTTTGTGATTAAGGGCTGACACAAGTGCTGTCCAGGCCCCTGCTTGTCTTCTTTTATGCAGGTGATGACTGCTGCTGTCAGAGCCACAGGCAGGCAGTCCTTCCTGTCAGAGCTCAGGCAGGTCCTAGATATTCCCTGCTAGCATCCATGAAGTACCTGGATTTGGGAGATAATTCTGAAAGCACTATCATCTGTACCAATAAGACAGAGTGTCTCATAAAGGCAGGGATTTTGCTTTCCATCAAAAAACAGAGTCACAGAATAGTTTACATTGAAATAGACCTCTTAAGATCATCAAGTCTGACCATTAACCCACCACTGCCAAGTCTGCCACTAAATCATGTTCCTGAGTGCAACATCTACATATCTTTTAAATACCTCCAGGGATGGTGACTCAAACACTTCCCTGGGCAGCCTGTTTTAAGCTTGACAGCCCTTTCATTGAAGAAATTTTTCCTAAAGTAAAAAGGTTGTTGTTAACCCGTGTAATAAATAGCTGCAAAGGAATTGATGCATGGAAACAGAGGATACCACTTCAGTCTTGAGCAACTTCAGGCCTTTTTTACCACTTCCAAGGCTGGTGCCAGTAACCACCAAGTATTTGCTTAACTTGTTTATGGAATGTGTCAACAAGACATAGGAAACTGAACATTTGGGCAAAATAATATGTAAGAGCCAAAGAGTGGATGCCAAGGGGCCCTCGTATGTCGTCTGGCAATCTGGCATTTGCCAAAGAGAGGAGCCCAGGGCTCCAGTAATAATTAAGCACAAAATCCTATGGTACTGCAAAATCTCTTGTGGTACTTGTCAAAGTAATCATAGTTTGAACGTAACAAACGATACAATGATATTGTAGGGTATAAATGATCATTTCTCTTTGTTTTCTTGCAGTGCCTGCAGTTGGGAAAGCAGCACTTCAGCACTTTCGGGGCTGTCTTCCTGCTCTTCCCAGATAATTACTGTTAGCAATTCACTGGAATTTAGCATTAGGGTAAGAAAATGGCTTGGGGCATTAGGTGTTAGATCAGCGATAGATGTGTTTTTATCATAAAGATACGTTTTTATCATAAATACTGATTGAATCTTTTTTTGTAGCTCTTTTTGTTAGTATAAACAGCGAAAAGCAGCAGGGGTTGTATCCTAACATTTCCTGTTAACTTTCTGGGAGGCAAAGGAAAATTGTTCTGTGTGTATAAGCAAATTCTTGCAGTACTGCAGGATGCTTGCTGCTCTGTTTCATTTTCTTTACTAAAAATCTGTATGTTGTGTTTCTGTAGTAGGTTTTGTCTTTTAAGCTTGTTTCTGCTATTCGGCATAGATACATTTGGTACATTATTAAAATATTGAAGCCTGTATTGTTTGAAGGAATTGCACCATAATTACTTTATTACAAAATACATGAAGTTTCATTTTACAGATAAAGAAAATATTTGCTATATATTGCCTTGTTTGGAAAGTATGTATTTCAGTGTTGATTTTAATTAAGTTAAAACACAAGATACCTAAGAGAATCACTGTAAAATTACCTGTGATGGTAGCATGTTTGTAAAGGACCATAGAATGTTGTTACAAATATTTACTACTTTTTCAGTTGACTGCAATAAACAATGACAAATTTCAGTGGTCTGTAGTGACAGATGCATTATGTGCCTTTTTATGACCCTTATTTTGGTATTTTTATTGAAAAAGCACCACACCATCTTGTTCTGAAATGTCAAGAAAAGGAGGAAAACTGCATTCATTTATAAGAGAAGATTTAGTAGTTCTGTGGTTTTTGTATTTGTTCATGAGTCAATAACGTAGCATCAAGCATAGCAGAGCATAAGGAAATTATTTGAAATGTGTCTCTGTGTGCTGATGGAGATGAAAACCATGCACATTTGTGGTCACTTTCTTGCTTTTGTAAAATGCACTATAAAATACCTTTGCTTAGCTGGTGATTGGTGTTCCGTGTCAGACCAGCTGAGATGTGCAGGCTACATTCTAATGTGGGTATGGCTCTGCTACCTCTTCCAGCTCCATAACTGCTGCTTGTTTGGGGATAGTCACCTGTAATCTTCCCCAACACTTCTGTTGCAGAAAGGGTGTCCCAGTAGAAATTGAATCTGAGTTACAAAATGGCAAATCCTGAGAAAAGAGCTCTATTTAAAATGAGTGCTGTAAGGGGCAGAACTAATGAAGTTCTGTTTCCTATGAATGTCTTACACCTCCTACAGATCAAGCATCTTTCTCTGTGTTCCTGTGTTGATTGACATTATCTCCACTAGGCCAGAGCTGGGGCATCTTTCTGCCCATTTTTTCCCCCTGAGAGGAATTATTTGGACCTCTTTCCCAGCCACTGATTTCCACAGAGCTTTCAAGAGCTTAATTCTCTTAATGTCTCTCCTTGACACCTTTTCAGAATACGTTGGAGTTACTCACTGACTTTTGAAGTGTGAGGGCAGCGCAGATATTGGCCTCCCATCCATTGGAAACCAAGCTGCTGGGTGACTTTGACCGTATGTATTTTCTTCAGAAATATTCAGCATCTTTCTGCATTTTTTGCTGTGAGAACCTGTTTTTTTTTCCCCTTAAATAACATCAGAAGTGCCAGTTAAAGCTTACAGCAGGAAAGTCTTTGGCATGCATTCTCCAGGCATTAAATCTCCCAGTCAGCTACAGCCTTACGCCTGTAAAAAAATCACATATTTTAATGTGATTGCTGTTTTTAGGGTGAGAGTGTTCAAAGCAGCTCTTTAAGGTCCTTACTTAAGACATTAATTTATATTGAAGCTGACATACATGGCCCATCAAAACACAGCTGTAATGGTCAAATGTTAGCTTCTGACAAAGTCAGGTGAGCTATGCAGTGGTGGTCAGGTTAGTCCTAGAAGCCAGATACTGATCTGTAGCTTCCACTCTTCTAATTGACTGTTTTGAACTTAAGTGACTTATATAGCCATCTGTGCTTCCTTCCTAGTTGTAATGCAGGGAGATACCTCTAAAAGGTAGTCTTGTCTTAGTATGGGGAGAGTTTGTCATTACAGATGATCAGTGGGGGTGTTTTAAGGGCACCCTCCCCGTTGACTTTAAAGGCTGCCTAAACAGCTGTCCTAAGCGAGATGCATTCAGTGTCAGCGCTGTGGTGGTGACAAGGAGTGTCCATGGACATGAGTGTGAGCTACTCAGTTCCTCAGAGGGGGAGGGTTGCAGTGAGGCAAAAGAGCCTGCAGTGCTTTTGATGCCCAGGCTCTTCCCAAACGCTGCTGGCAGGGAAGCAGATGTCCAGCTCTTAGACACCTTGTAAAAGGTGTCCTAAAATGAGAGGAAAAAGGCTGAAGCTAGTACTTCAAATTCCTTCTGCCTATCCACCTCCCAAGTAAATGCCTACAGTGTTACAGCCAGGAGGGTAACACTGAGTATGCTTATACTCAGGTGACAAGAAGTATCTCAAACCTACAAATTAGTTGGGATTTTTTCTCTAATAAGGGTGAAGTTCATCAACTTAACAACTAAGCAGTCTTATCTGATGTGCTGCTGAGAGGGAGCAAAATAGAACTGGCAGACTAGGAAAAGATCATATATTTGCTCAGCAAACCTTTAGTCTGTGTGTGACTTCCTTGTGAGAGGCTAAAGAACAAAGGATAGTGTTTCCAGTTACCATTTGAAAGCTGGGGAAAATTTCACCATGTCTTAAAAGACAGAGGAGCAAGTGTTGTTTAGCTCAGGGAGTATCCTGCTTTTGGTTTACATTTTACCCCAGGGCTTTCACTTACAAGTTCTACAGTGTGTATGTGTGATCTTTAAACAAATTTTTTCCCAGATGATTTTCTTGAGACAGGACTGCAGTAGCTGTTTGGTCTGGCAGGCATATTGTTTGATTCTCCCTGGTTTTTTTTTCAATGTGATAATGACAGCTGCAGCTCTTTTATTATTAAATTACATATTATTTAATTTCACTTTTATTTTTTGCCATCCTTGAAGTGGTTTTTTTGATAGGCTCTACCCTTAGTTTCTCTGTAGTAGTAACAGGGCACTTCATAAAATTAATCACAAATTGCAGGTGTTTCTCCCTCTGCATCCTTTCTTTGAAAGAAATATTTTGATAATATGGGGCATTTTTGTATGTGGAGATCTTACTGACAGTCAAGAAAGATAACTGGAACTTCTTCAGTTACATTTGACTCCCAAATTTAGGTTTGTTATTCTGTCAAAACCTAGCTTTTGTCGGAAGTCAAAGATGCAAAGAGGGAGAAAGAGATGCCTCTAAGAAGTAGCATCAGTCTCCCTGAAAGTTTTAAACATAAATCCAAATTCACATCAAGGTCCCCTTGGTAAAGGTGACTTAGCTTTTAGGTTACATTATTTAGCTTCTTTCAGAGCATGCACATGGCTGTGGTCCAGTCTGTCCAGTCAGGACATTCTGGTATGTCAGGACAGTCCCAAAACAAGCTTTTATGGTTTGATATCTTAGTTTGCACAGAGAAATCCTGTGCTGAAGTAGTACACATCTGGTACACTGTAGGCTCACCTGTGAATGACTGTGAGTATCAAAACCATCTCTGAAATGGCAGAGAGATTTGAGCAAAAGGGCTCAGAGAGCCAAGTGGTTACCTTCTGGTCCTATTGTCATCTCCATTTTGAAGATAGGCTGGGATTTATTCCTTCTTAAGAACAGAAATACCAGAAAGGTGTCTATACCTGCCACTGTTTCAGGAGATGTGCTGCATCCTCTCGTCCCCTCACTCAGGAAGACCTCTGATGGGAGAGCACCTGTCAGGGAGAGGCTGAATGACACTGAACAGGTGCAGGAGGCAGCAAATGCACATTTGGGCAGCTGACCACCAGATGGTCCTTCCTATAAAACCGTTTGTAGAGAGCTGTGGATAATACTGGGTGTATCACAGAGGCCTGCTGGGCTCCACAAACCCTGTGTGAGGGGAAAAACCAGAATGCTCAGTGCAGGATTTGTGCAGCTTACTGTGGTGCTTCAAAGGAAGTCAGAAAGCAAAACAGCACAGGGATGCAAGGAAAGAATAAGTATTTTCATTTTGCCATATTATTGAATTAAGGGTGGCTGGAGAATGAGGTTACCAGTAGTGTGCTGTGTTGTGGAGGGTAGGGGAGGCAGGAGTAGGCTTCTCCACATGAACTGCACCAGGCCTGGGCTTAACCTGGAGCCTGAGCCCCAGAAAACAGGCCTGTGTTCCTGGAGTCTTTCCTTCCATTCTTGTATGTCAAGGTTACTGTAACATCTAACTGATTTTTTATTATAGCCTTTTCTTTGTTGCAGCAAGTCCTGCAGTGCTGGTCTGGTTGGGATTCCTGCATTTCAGAAAACCCCACCTGACCAAGAAAGCCCCTCAGCATGTCCATCAGCAGATCCCTCCTCGTGTACCTCCTTTAACCCAGAATGTTTTGAACCCTTGAACTGGCAGCTTGTGGAGGTAGGTGATCCCTTGTCCCTCGGTAAGAAGAACGGCCCTGACCTGCAATGCTGCTGCATACCTTTCATGTCTGGTCATCAGCAGAAAATGGAAAACTTACTTTTTTATTTTACACCATAATAGAAGTTTCAGTTCTTAGCTCTTTTTTGTGTTCTTCTATCTCTGCTTTGACATGATTCCAAGACTTTTTTCCTGTCACAGAAGGAAGTGTGTTTTTTCTTTCAGTTTATAGTAACAAAAAAATGGTTACGTCCTTTCAGATTATGTTGAAACGGGACTGATGGCAGGGCAGCATTAATGATGGTGCTGGCATTAGTTTAGACCATAGCGGCACTGGAAGACATGGTGTTGGTTTGTTATCTCTGAGCAGAGGAAAGAACAATTCCTTCTGGCCTTCAGGAGAAAACTAATGTATTATGGAGCTTGCTTCATCATCTCCCTGGTTGCTGGGAGAGAATTGGTAGGGTATGGAATAGGTGATGAGTGGGGATACGGAAATTTGGCAAGAAATCCCTCTAACATCTTGAGCTGCCTCATCTGTAGGAAATTCTCATCCAACCTAATTTGGGAATAGCAGCCCAAATTTCACTTTGTAGTCCACAGAATTCTTTCTATCTGCAGTACTTCAACAGCCAGACATATATTTATAAAACCTCAGGAGTGGTCTGGATGTCATACTGTTCTGGACACACAACAAATATTTCCTTAAGCCTGTGTCTTGTCCATTTTTAGTTTTGTTTTTTAAAAGTTAGGCTCTCTCCAAAGAAGTTGCCTTATCAAAAGCGGTTTTAGCATGAATATGCTGCTTTTCTAAACTCAAGGACAAGAGACCTGGATTTTCTGTAGATTCTGGGAAGGGTTCAGTGTGCTGGAGACTGACTGCTGATAATTGATAATTTGTTGACACTGATTGGCACGCAGGGCTTTTTCCTTAGGCCATGAGCCGTAGAATGCACTGCAGTCCTTCCCTGGTGGCACACAGCAAGAGCAAGGTCTGTGGGAGGGCAGTCGGCTGAGTTTCCTCTGGACAGTAAGGCATGGACAGTGTGACCCAGCATGTAGCTGTCACAGACCCCTCTCACACACCCTCTATGCTGCATCCAGTCACAAAATCATCCTTTTCCTATCGCCTCACTCCCAGTACTTTCAGCTGTTTTCCCGAATTTCCTTGGCTACAGGCTGGGCTCACAAAAGCAGCTGCAGAGTGTGTGGGTCACCCTGCTTTCCTGCTGCCCCATGTAGATGCCGGATAAGCCACAGGCTTGCTTAACAGCATCTCAGCTTTGTCCTCACAGGGCAGATGGGCTCTGCCTGCTGT
The DNA here is from genome assembly GCF_000738735.6 of Corvus cornix cornix. Taxonomy (NCBI): domain Eukaryota; kingdom Metazoa; phylum Chordata; class Aves; order Passeriformes; family Corvidae; genus Corvus; species Corvus cornix. The sequence goes on along the minus strand of NC_047056.1, from coordinate 85,446,138 downwards.
TAAGCCCCTGCTGTCCTCTCAGACACCGTACAGACAGCAGTCTGGACTCCCGGCACGTCCTGCTGAGTACTAGTCATGGGGTTCTCTTCTCTGGTCAATAGATGTGTGTTTTTCCTATCCATGGAAGGAAACTGCCTCCCACGCAGAGCTGAAAATGAAAGTTGTAACTGTTTCTAGAACATTAATATCTACATACATTTGCATATCCTTATTCACATATCTATATATGTACACACACCCCCCTAACACCAGAATCATTTGCCGATTTCATCCCTGTGTGGGAGGTTGGCACTTTATGAAACCATTTCACAATGCATCAAAGCTTCATAGATAACAATTATAATAAAGTGTTTTATGTAGTAAAAGTACAGCTAATAGTGTTTCTTCTGGAGTTTATAAATATTCTATAGAATTTTGAAAACTGAAAAATTACAGGCAGATCAAGACTGGTTTAAAAGGCAAATACTAATGTCTCTTCTCCACGACTGAGAAGCTGTTTAGCAAATGCCTATTTTTGTGACTAATAAAGAGGAATCCTGGTGGAATACACCAAATTGGAAAAGAACTGATAGTGTCTGCTAGAACTATGCCCAAAATCCAGCTAGGCCAGCAGCCTTCATCTGACAAAGGTATCACCAAGTGCTTTGGTAGAAGTCCTCTCGTAGAAGACATTGTGGAACATCAGTGGGACAATTTTTTGTTTCAATCTTCTGTTATCTCTTACCATGGTCTGATAGTTTAGCTTTTAAGTCTATGTAGTTTTTCAATACAATTCTCTTTCAGACCCTGTGTTCTCAAGCAGTTCTACGTCTTCTACACAAAATAAATTGTCTACAGACAGGACTAGACAAAAGGTATAAATTAACTTTGGAAATCATTTAAGGACCATTTGATCAGCTGCTCCTTTGAAACTGTTTCTAATGGTTGTTTTAATGCTGTAATTAGTCAAGAGGACCTGTAGTGTTTCCTAAGTGGGAAAAGAGAGTCAATAAAAAGATAAAAATCATTTAAGTAATTTAGAGGGTAAATTTAATATAGTAGAGACCTAAACAACTGCACATTTCTAGTGATTTTAATGTATGTGAGACTGAATCCAGTGTGAATAAAAATACATTTTTTTTTCATTGCAAATATTCAATTGAAGCCACAAGAAGGCAGGTTGGGTATTTCTCATTTGTAATAACAAAATCATTATGCTCTTAGAGTAGTGGGAGAAGAAAATTTGAAATGCTGCCAGATGCAGTTATATTTCTCAGTGGAGAAATCTGAGTATATCAGTCTTTTGCTTAGTTCTGTTTTCAAAATTTACACTCATGAGTGAATCCTTACTTTTGCCTATTGAATTTTTTTACTTTTATTTTCACCTGAAATTGTAATATGAAAAGTATCTAATTCCTATAATCTGTATCCTGCCTTCTAATTGCATGTGCCAAAACTAAAGGATGGAGGACAGTGTCATTCTTGGTTTCTCCTCAGGTATGCACAATTTGCTGTATCCCTGGCATTAAAAAACAATTTCTGGCCAACTGTAACCCATATTTCTTACTCTTCTCATCCAGTTGAGGCTTGTGCAGCTTCTGTACCTCATGGCGTTTGCTCTTCTACTTGTATTGCTGTTTTGCAATGGTCACAGAACTGGCACAGAATGCTTCCTTTGCATCATCAGTAAACAATGGGAAGAATTTGGAAAATATATGGAGCCTAAAGCTTGGTAATCAACGTTCTCTCAGTTTGTGGTCAACAGTGCTCAGAGGCTGTGTCATATGAACTAAACCACATCAGTCCTGGCTGAAGTGTCTTTAAGAACTAGAAAAACAAGACTTAAATGAGTTTGTGTATGTGAATGAATTTACTATAGTTGGCTGATGGTGGGGAATGCCAGCTACTGCACAGAGTAAGGAATTAGAGTCTGCAGAGGACAATAGTAATTAAAAAATTCTTTGGAAATATTCTTGTGCACATACCCCTTACTCCTTGAGTAAGAATCAACTCAAATATGATATATTCGCATATGTTACCTCTCCAAAGTGTACAGGTATTAATACTTTTGGATGCTAATCTGAGATATTTTTCAAGGCAGAGAACTTTGGACACTGTATGTAGCCTGAGAAAGCACTGGAGAAAATACAAAGAGCTGACATCCCATTCTGCTCTCCAGGCTGCTGACATTCTTTGTGTGCATTCTTTTTTACATCAACATGTCCCTCAAAGATGAAATAGGTATCAGGAGAATTTTAGAGATATTGTTCACTTAAACCCTCACAGCAAGAAGAAAGGATTATTTTCGTTGCACAACAGAAGACAATGCAAGCTGAAATACTTGAAGAGAATCAATGATGAACACAAGCATCCCGGCACACCTAACATCAACAACAATTTGCACAACTAGAGACATCTAAACAAAATTTGAGATAACACTGTTCAACCAGGTGAAGGTCAGTCTGTGTGTGAAAGGAGTCTGCTTCTCAGACTCCCTACCAGTCAACATCTGCAGGCTATTTCACACAGCATAGGAGCTTATGTCAGAAAAAGGTATGTAACTGTCTTCCACTAAAGGCCACAGAGGATGAGAGAAACATGGGAGGAGACCAAGAAGCTGCATCTCTTGGTTAGACTGAGGTGGAAGCAAACACATGCTGTCCTTGGGCAAGTGACCTCTTGAAAAAAACCAGCTAACCCCCAGATTTTAACACACTAAGCCATGTGTGTCACATTCGGACTGCCTGTAGCATGTGCACACTTTGTCAGTTCTTACATGCCTTGCTCAGAGCAAGTACATCTGTGTGTGACCAGAATAAAACTCAGAAGGAGCAATGTTGTCAGTGCTTGTGCATCACTTTAGGCTCTTTTGGTCACTTTAAAGTGGTTCTTTTCTGTAATACTCCATAGCTTTTCTCAGTTTTTACCCTTCCAGGAGATTTTTTTGTCAGGGTTTCATTAATATTTGAAGGAGGAGAAATCCTATTTCTTTTCACTTCAATTTACTATCAAATTATTTTCTTTTATAATAATATTTTTTCACAGTGTCTATGCTGCAAGTACAATTTAAACAAATTGCATCTGTGGATGTTGTTTATCTTTGAAAATTTGAAGGAAGAGAGTAGGACTCCTCACAGCAATCATTCACTAATAGCAAAGCTTCAAGTGTTGCCAACCATGTAAATTTCATCTGATATATTTTTAAATGTTTTCATTCATCCACATTTGTATTAACAAAAGTTAAAAAGCTTTAAAAATATTTAAGCTCTATTTTTAGTTTACTAGAAAGGAGCTTTTCCATAGCAGAAAACATTACTCTTTTGTTTCAACCACATATAAAAAATGGCAGCTTTAGGACTAAACCAGAAGGCCTTACCTCCACCTATATAAGCCCCATAGCTAATGTAAAACATGTAAAGCACCCAGTGAATGCATTTTCAAGCCCCACTGGTACCCACCCACTGGGCACCTCTCAGCTGGAGACCAGCTCTGCAGGCTCTTCAGTCTTCACCCTGATTTTCTCAGGTGCAAGAACTTCTAAGGAGTCTTCAGCTTAAGAGATATGAAATCTAAGACACATGGGGTATTCAACCTCAGCCAGAAACAGAGTCAGAAGTGGGAAAACCTGCTTACTTTCCAATTCTGCTCCCCTGATGTATATTCTTGGGAGCTTCAATTCCAGGATGAGTCATGCCAGAAACTCTCTTGTAGCTAAGGCATCTTAAGGCTGTAAAGGGTCAACACAGTGAGGCAGCTGCTCTCAAGTGCAGGAAGCAAGCGTTTCCTTGAACCTCAAAATCCATGCCATCTTCTGAAAATAAATGCAAAGCAGATAGATATTTCAGAAAGAACAAATGAACACCAGGCAAACACCTTCACCTTAACCCAAGCTCCAGGGATGCAGGACTTGATGATAAAATGTTATTTAGCAGTACTTCACCTCTATAAATCTGGTATCACATTAAAAGTAGACCAGTACATTATGTCCATTGTATTCATGGGGAAACTAAGCCCTTGGAGGTGGAATGACTTCGTCAAAACCAGATCTGGGTCTACCTGTATTTGATTAGACCCATTTCATCCAGAAAATATGCTAGCTCTGAATACAGCCACCACACACATCACAGGAAAGTATAAGAAAACCCACTTATATGTGTTGACAAATCTGCCAGGTTACATTATTGTGAGGTGCAGAAGGGAGGCTGATGCAATTGGTGCGTTAAATCTTCAGTCAAAAAAAAAGCCATAGGAAATTATTTTTTCTTTCATATGATACAAGTAGCTTATGGAAATGCGTGCTAGGAAAAAAAAAAGATGAAAAAGCTCAGAATTGTAGTTTTAATTTACACTGTCAATGTCACGCAACTCACCCTGAAATTAGAGAGCCACCTAAAGAGCTTAGTTAATCTGTCACGTCTCCAAAGGCTGCAACTCAAAGGACAGAAGTCTTGTCTTTAACAATTGAAATGCAAAGTGAGAAAGTCACCAAGAATATAAGGAACTTGTATAATACTGACATGGATAAATTTCGGTACTGGAGTGGCACCCAGGGAAATTTGCTGCATGGTTATCTGAGGCTCAGGCAGTGAAATTCAGCTAAAACCACAGGAAGCTGTGAATTGCTTGCAGTGTTTTGACTGTCAGGACTTCAGAATCATCAGGGACACAGAAAAAACCATACTTACTGCTTATCTTGAGTGATTTCATGGAAAACAGCCTCAATCTAGAAAAGAAATTAAATGTTTATTAAAATCCAAGTGTAATCAAACTAAAAATCACCTACCATGGAAATAGCGGAGGAAGACACCAGTCCAACAATACCTTTCCATCAGATGTGATTTAAACAAAATTTTGGGTTGCATTTTTCCATTGGTTAAAAGTCATACTATCATCATCAGTCTCCTCTGAGTGAGTTGAAGAGGTTCAGCCGTCTATTTCAGCATTCCATACTTCTACGGAGTAGTGTGTCAAAAGGATGACATTTTACATGGCTGTGTGATTATCAGAATTTAAGAACTTTTGTAGTTTGGAAAGATCTAAGGTTTGTTAGAACTATAAATTTAAATTAATTGTCATCACTTATAATATGCTACCATTTTATTTTAACCTTGTTAATTCACTTATTAAGAGCCCTCTGCTAAGGCTAACCACTTTTTACGACCTAGTAAAGAGAATACCAAAAGTCTTATCTGGCATTAAAGAGCTGTCATGGATATAAATGCTCTATGCATGGATATTAAAGACAATTCCTATCAGACTATGATAGTAAGAATATGTAGAGATAATGGCTGACCTTGGGTGTGACATTTCAACTGAAGATTCACAGATGATCTCAGTCATCAGAGTTGTAAGGACAACATTGCTTATTACAAATTGTGCTTTAGAGAGCAAGTAATTATGTTCTGCCTAGCACTAGACTGTTATTAAGTGTGCAGTGTTACAACAACATTTAAACAGAGCTCTGAGTCTAAATTACTGTGACACAGAAAGTATTCATGTATTATGTGGGATACCTTATTTCAATACTCTGCATGTTCCAGGTCATTCCTGCAACTGATCTGATTAATAAAGACCCTTTGTGCATAACATCCAAGAAATGAGCAGGGTGTAGCAACGTACTAAAGCTATTGGTATGAAGCAGCAGTTGCTACCACAGGGTGCAGCTTTTTCTTGCCTTTCCTGCAAGAGGAAAGGAGCACCCCACTCTGTAGCACAGGCTCGGTTCTGCCCTTGCTGAGGAAAAGAAATAGTCAGCTCTGCTGCTCCATGCACTTACACCTGCCTTCACAGAGTCAGGTACTGATATTTTAAAAAAAAAAAAAAACAACAAAAAAAGCAGTGCTTGCTTGTTAAATGATCCTCTTTAGTAGGCTTAACATCACATGTAAGATACATTATTTATTTTTTTTAGTCTTGAATATCTCTGCTGTCTATTTTATTCATTATTTTATAGTACTCTGTTACAGGCTCCATATTTTTAGGAGATAAATCCCACCCCCAAAGATTTGCAGTGCATGCTGGAACTGTGCATGGGAGTAAAGCCTGAAAATAGACCTTCTTTCTGCGCTTCAAGGGCCCTAGAACAACCTGGCAGACAAGTGACATTAAAGAACACAAAATGAAGATTCAGAAGCAAGAAATGAGTTGTGGAAAGTAGATCTTGATCTTGCATTAAAACAAGTGTACATTTTGTAGATAATTTTTAGAAATGAGGCATAGGACTTGTCTTGGAGTCTCTAGCAGTCTTTTTTATTACTACAAAATGTCTTCAAACCTGCCCTGTGATTCTTACAAGATCAATCTTTTCCCTTTTCTCTCTGTGACTTCTGCACCCATTATCTTGCTAGACTTTTTGTTCAATAACCTTTTCCTTTGACTTCCTAAATAAAAAGATCATTTCATATTCAGTATATTAAACGCATGGCTTTCAATGTATGTCTCAGAACAGTACACTTCAAGAAAAAGAAATGTTTTCCAGATAAAACATCAGAATGAAATAAACACAGAAACAATGTGCCTTTGGGGAGTAAGAAAACACTCCAGGACTGATTATATTTGCCAGAACACTGAACATGGACTCATCAGATTGATTAAGTCTGTCATAACAACGAATCACGAAGCTATAAAAGACAAAATTCAATATTCTTTCTAAAGATAGAAGCCTATTTTTAAACTATCAAAATAATACTGCATTTAGAAAATCCCTGTTGCTTTCCTGTACAAGTATTTTGAGCAGCACTTCGGTATCAAAGATGCTGTAGTAATAAAAGCACAGGCATTGCAATGGTAATTTTTCTTTTTTACATGACCAGTGTAAGTGTGGGCCTGTGTCAGTAAAGACAAATGTGGCAGGTAAGAGGTAACCGGTGCCACATGGCAGGAAAAGGAAAAGGGAAAAAGGAAAAGAAGGGAAAAGGAAAGGGAAGGGAAGGCAAGGCAAGGCTAGGCTAGGCTAGGCTCAGGGGCAAAAGACCAGCATAGATTCTGTGTGGAGAGAAAAACTCCTCTTGAAAAGCAATGCAATTATGAGGGGCTTGCCACAAATATCTCCTATTTTGTGAAAACTTGATCTGATCTGGAAAGAATTCCAGAGTCAGCCTAAAGCCAGGAGTAAAAAGTTGAAGCAAACTAATCAGCTGGGGGGAGTCCCAGTCAGATGCCAGTCCAGAAATTTCCTGTTCTCCTGCACGTCCTGTGCAGGGCCATGCAACTCTTTGAGAGCTGCAAATTCTTGGAGTCAGAGCTCATATTCTCCTGACATCACACTTCCTGTGCAGTATAACTGCAAGTTTTGTACAAAAACCAAGGAAAACATCACATCAGCCATCACTGACTACGTGCTTCAAGAGGCAGAAACACAGGATGTTTTTTTATGCCAGATGTAGCCACTGCCCTGGGAACACATACAAATATGTTTTTCCTCAAGCAAAAGATCACAGAGGTACTGAAAGAAGAGCTTTTTTTTTTCTTTTGTACAGCAAATCACTTTTCTCATTTCTTGAGTATCCAGTAGCTGAGGAAAAACGTTTTCCTGCAGATATAAGCTCAGCTTGTGAGTGCTATGGACATTCTTTTCTTGATAAAAGACTCACTGCTCACTAAAAATATCCAGCTTTTGAAGTAGAAATTATTCTCCTTCAGCATCTCTGGACTGTAGAGACACTGGGAAGGCAGTATGATTTGCTATAACCCTACCCCCTCAGTCTCCCTCAGTGTGAGATTATCTCAAAGGAGAAAAAGTAAAACAGAAGTATTTAAAACGTTTGTCCTCAACTTTTCCACTTTTCTGAGGATGACTGTAAGACAAAAATAGGTAGAATTTGCAGGACCACTGCAGACTTCCAAACAAGTAAGATACAGTACACAATTATTAATTACTCCTTATCATAAAGGACATTGACAAGAGAAACACTGATTTATTCACACCAGTATTTAAAGAGTACTGCAAAAAAAGAGAAGGAAAAACAAAATGTTCTAGAGGAAAAAATACATCTCAAATGCTATGTATATCTAGATTCTATTTTGTCTGGAACAGTCTGAAGCTTGCAATTCATCAGTTAGTCCTTAACCCACACTCGCTGCAAGTTCATGACTTCATTGGAGGGAAAAAGGACTACATGAATCACAGTTCCTATTGTTGAAGAACTAAAATTAAGATTTGTGAAGATCAAAAACTGTCCTAGCTTTAGTGTCTCTCTAGCCATTTACCCATCAACAAAACATTTTTAAGCTTCAAAGACAATCTTTTGCACAGTAGGACATGAAACAGTAATAACAATGGAGCTCAGCTCCCCCTCTTTGTATTTTCTTTCCATATTTTTCGCTAGTATTTCAAATTTATGATTTTTCAACTGATTTTACATCTGATTATTGCTCTTCTTCTTGGCTAGATATCAATGACTGCTGATACCTAAGGCTGGTATTCGTATCCTCAAAGCCCAGCTGAGCCAAATGCGTGACTCACAAAGTTCCATCTAACAGTCTCTGTGTTCAGAAAACCCAGTCTTAAAAGAAGATTAATTGAAATGAGAAGACTCAGACCGAGACATACAAACAGCCTTAAATAACTGAAAATACACCATGAGCTTGGAAAGTGCAAAGCATTTAATTTTTAAGATCTCTTCTGTGCTTCCACTGGAACCATATGGAGCTTACATTTCCTTATATTCTACACCTACACTATCCTACATTATAATTCACATGAGATTATAGTGGTCTAATACATGCATGAGTTCAAAACATAATAGAGGATATTCGCTCTACAGTATGGTATTTTTCCTGAGCTTACACAATTATGACTGACAGCAAAGGTCATTGAAATGTATTTAGTCATCCTTCTATTTAATTTGCAGTTTCCCCCTAAGGCACTAATTTGTATTTACAATTAAAATGCAGATTTACTAATAACTCTCAAGAAAGCAAGACTGTTGGTGAAGTATCAGAATTTCTGTCTCAATTTTCAGAATTGCAGTCACATCACAGTCTTTCTATTTCAGTGTATTTCAAATGCTCAGCAGCTATAGAAATCAGACTGCCTTATGTGGAATGTTATAATGTCAGTAATTCATCTAATAACCAGGTGCTTGTCTCTGAATAAAAGGAAGAACCAAGAAACTGGAGGAAAGATTTACTGTCTCTAATATCTCATCTCTCTAGTCAAGTTGCTGTACAGAAACTAGCATTCATTGAAAATGCAGCCTCACCTATAAATCTTGGTCCTTTAATACTTTTTAACCATCTTAGGAGTGACACTATCACTGTTTGGTTCATTGGCCAGGTAGTAAGTGCTCAGACTGTAAGAACACATGACTCATGCCACTCCTGGGGCAAGCCCACAACGCTTATCAACCAGAGTTCCCATTGCAGTGCCCCTACAAGGCTGTCAAACACATAATACTCATTTTGGGGCTGATGAGATATGATCTTGTTACTCCTGTGTACGCAGTATATTCAATGATAGTTTCGAAAGTCGTGTCCCCAACAACTTTTGCATTGTATAAGGATTCTTTTCATTGCATCAGTATATTCTGTCCTTATAGCTTAGGTTTTGTAAAGCATAAATTAATGTATTATGTTCAAATATACATGTAGTTTGTATATTAACATTAAAAAGGTTTATCACAGCAGATTTAAAATTGGGCTTTGAAAACGAAATTTTCTGAATTTCCACAGCTGGGGTTTGTTATGTTTTGTTAGGATTTTTTTGTAAAAAAATACTGAATCTTTTAGCACTGTTGAATTTGTTTTCAGGGCTGTATTTTTCTTCTTAAATAAAGAATAAAAATATGTGGAAACTCTTGGTATAGTTATAGACTCTCTGATACAGATATTATTTCATGTAATCTGATGTTATTATGCCTTCCTCCTTTTTTTTTTTTTTTTTTTAGAAAATGCCAGAGCTAGAGCTGAGCAGGAATTGTCCTACGCAAAGTACATTGCTGAAAAATTCTAATTAATTAAAAACAATGCTGAGAATCCATTTCTCAGATGTCTATCTTCTCCCCTCTCTACCCTTTGTTCTCAATTAGGAGGCACAAATGATCAAGAAAGGGGTTCCCTTCCTTCTAACACAGGCCCTTCCAGATGGTAATTCAGCTCACCCCAGTCAGACACCTGTCTGAGAACATGGCAAACCACCTTCAGGAATGTCTGTTTCTCTCCACTGGCTATCAAGGGTAGACAGGGTGACAGGCTCATAGCTCAAGATTTTCTTAATTTTGGATAGAAGTTGCATCTGAAGTGTTTGCTGAAACACAGTGGTTACAGTCAACTTTTCAGGTTCCACCATTCTCTGTTCTCTGCTAGCCAAGGATCACAGGTACCACATTATCTGACGCTGTGGGCTGCCCAGACTCTGCAGCCTGACAAGCCAACTTGGAAGAGCCCAGTTTCAGAAACATTATTGAAATGTTCATTTCCCAGGAAGTTTTATATATATATATATTTGCATGTATATGGATATATATTACTTTTTTTTAAGAGCATGAAAATATCTGAAGCACCATGTTTTCTTATGAATCAGAAATTCTCAACAACGCTAGATGGAACCTCTCTTATTTCTGGACTTTGATATTTGAAGATGAGGCATTAGAGAAACACAGCTATTTTAACACCTGCTTTCAATCCAGTTAATAACTGCACCTGATACATTCTTCCCCATTAAGTCAAATTTATGTTAATACTGTCCTGATTATCAAATACTATTTAAAGCTGGTTTATGGGATGATTTCTGAATAAGGTAGGTGTCTAGATTCAGTGAATTTCAGCTATCAGATTATGAACTTCCAAACTCTCTATAGGTATCCCTGCAAAACAGTGGAATAGCCTGCAGAATGACAAGTAGTGACAATTAGGGAGAGATTTTTCTCATGCTGGGTAAATCTGTGCTTTTACAGAACACAACACAATCTTTAGTATTGAAAACCACAGAACCCCAGTGTTAAAGTTACTTTATGGAAAATTCAGTTAGCCTCGTGAAATTCACTCAGTTCTGAAGATACAGGTCTTGAAACACAAGGCATGTACTTAAACAATTCCAAAACTGGATTGCATAGGCTGTGCTCTACCAGGCTTAATGAAAGGTGAAGCAAAGGGCACTGAGCTGACAGGCTCAGCATGACAACTGTGTATCTTCTTTTGAAGGAGCAACATCTCTGGCCTCTCCTCACTACATGTCACGGCATGGTGTGGGCAGACCTGAACTCGTTCTATAAATCATACTGTATCCTGAAAGACATCTTTTCTTCCTTTTTCCCCCCCTCTGAAAAATGCTTCTGGCAATAACTTGACATCTACAGCATTCTGCTACTCTTTAGGATCTCGAAAAAGCAGCAAAGGCACAGAAGGGATACAGTTTTGTCCTCCTTCAATTCATTTGAGCTCTGAGGGAAACACCTAATGATGTATTTACAGCATGCTGTTTTCAAAGCACTATCTATTAAAATATTAATAACCTATTCTCTCATCCCATGGTGAAGCAGGTGATTTCATATTTCTACTACATTACAGAAGCAGAAGTACTTAGAAGGATAATTTTCAGAGCTGAACACGAGAAGCACATCTTCATGCTCAACAGTTAGAAGATGATATCCCACATCAATTAAGATATAACATCTAGTTTTAGGGCACTAAGGGCAAAAGCACATACTAAACAAGACAGTCTGCACTTGTGTAGGCTTTTTCAAGCACAGGAACTGGATCAATAGCCACTTTTCATGGGAAGCATCACTGTATTTGTTTTAGAATCAGAGAAACTGATGCGCATTAAATTAAACCAATTGCTTAAAGCTATTCAATATCTTGTGGCAATATGGCAGAGAGTTTCAGACTACATGTAACCTACAGGTCAAATCTGTCACATAGAAAAGCAGCTACTCTTTTCTTTTTCTTTCAAAATGGCAATGCTGCTGCTTACCTAGCATGTGAGAGGCAAGTTCATGTCCTTTTCTCTCTCTACCCAGGGCTCTTGCCTTTCTGAAAAGCATCCTGTTTCTCAGAATCCTGGGATAACAGCAAGGAGTAGAAGCTCCCTTTCTAGCTGAAGCTGGTTTTCTCTAAAAAAAAAATACCAGAAACAAATCAAACAGTAATTAAAACCATTTTGGGCTAGAAAACAGTTATGTGCTTGTAGATGAAGTATTCAGCTAGAAGAAGTCAGTCCTGTTTAATGTCATGTTTAAGCAGCCAGGACTATTGTGCTTCCATAACCGAGTCTCTAGGCAAGGGCTAATGGCAAATATCAGGATACAGTAACAGTCGTGTTACAAACCTTCTGCTGCAGCAAGTCTTTGTCTTTTGGCATTGTAAGGCAGCTGGAGCTCAGTTTTGCTGTGCCATTCTGTATTTCTGGTTTTAACCCTTAATGCCTGCTCCAAGTAGGATGCTAAGTCCTCTAGTAGAATTATGTATTTATACCATATCCTCATTTTGCAACCTCATACCCAGTAACTCATTGGCCAGGAAACTCTCCCAGTGTACTGGCAGACCTTAACTCTGTATTTCTCGAAGGGAGATCTAAACATATTTTCCAATGTTAGGTGCTAGTTTAACTACTAATTAACTTGATGTGTAGTATTTTCTTTTTTTTTTTTTTTTTTCTCTTGGAACTCTTCCACACTTAGGGGATATTTAATTCATCATTGTCTCTGAGAAAAAGAAAGATACAGAGAATGATTCAGAATTTAGTGGCTGAGAGGGAAAAGACCTGAATTTCCATCTGCCTCACATAAGTATTTTATAGGCTATATATAGGCTTCAGCTCTTTCCAGAAGGGTTGGATTAGAGGCAAAAAAAATACAGCAAGCTAGAACTGATCTGACAAAAAGGATGTTACTGGTGAACAGACTGTGTAACAGAGCAGTCAGCAGCGGCAAAGGGACCTGATACAAAATGGAGGAAGGGGACAATAGAGACATGGTATTTTGGAGGGGCAAAGTGTAGAGGTGCAGTCTTGGTCCCAGAAATCAGCCTGGGCTATGCTTTTCTGCAGGTACTTTGGATCCAACTCTGACTTCCCCAGAGCATCTCACCACCTACGCAAGAGTAAAAAATCAAAAAAGCACCGGTTTCCTCACTGTAAGATCTCTGCTGCCCATACAGCTTTATTTCAGACAGAAACACATACTCTCGGAGAAAGTTCAGGGGCAAATTTCAACTATGGCAGTGTCCATTCAATCAAAAGGCTGTAAGAGCTTTTTTTTTTCTTCCCCAGCACTGGTCTGGAGGAAGAGACAGCTGCCCCAAGGACACGGGTGTCCAATCCCACGGACGCTAGCAGATCCCTTGGCTGTGTGTTTTGGGTGGGTTGCTAAACACAGGGACACGGGTGTCCAATCCCACGGCCGCCGGAGACCCTCGGCCGTGTGTTTTGGGGTATTTGCCGCCGGCCGGAGCGGCGCGGGCTCCAGGACACCCCCGGGGCGGGGCGGGGCGGGGCGGGGCGCGCACAGGTGCGGCGGCTCGCGCCGGGCCCCGCCCTTCCCCCGGGCCCCACCTGCTGGGCGGGGTCACGCGCCGGCGGAGGGATACACCACCTGCTCTCCAGGTGACCCCTTGTCCCCGGACGCCGCTCCGCGCCCTCCTAAAGCCAGGACGGCGTTTTTTGCTCTTTGGAAAGCGCCTCCAAGGGGCGGCATGGCGGCCGGCACTAGGGACCCGGCGGACTATTTGTCACCCCAGAATAAGGGGCTGCCGTGGCCGGGGGTGGGCGTGTGCGCGCGCGCCATCCCGGTAGGGGGCGGAGAGGGAGGGAGGCGGATGTGTCCGCGTCCGCAAGTAGATCCGGTTGAGGAAGTCGGCGCTCGCGGCCGCCGGTTCCCGTGGCCGCGCCAGGGCAGGAGCGCTCCCGGCCCCGCTCCAGCCGCGCTCCAGCCCCGCCATGGCCACCCGCTCCTGCCGGGAGAAGGCGCAGAAGCAGAACGAGCAGCACCAGGCCATCCTGGCCAAGCTGCTGCGGGAGGAGGACAACAAGTACTGCGCGGACTGCGAGGCCAAGGGTACGCGGGGCGGGGGGCGCGGGGCCCGGCCCGGGCGGGGCGCTGCCCCAGCGGGTCCCGGCTCGGGGCGGCTGCGGGGGCCGCGCCACGTCCGCAGGGGCGACGGGACCGGCGGGCGGCTCCGCCCGACAGCGGGCCCGGGGGCGGCAGCGGGTCGGGGTCGGGCGCCGGGGCAGCGGCGGGGCGGGCAGGCAGACAGCCTGACCCTTCCATGTGAGCCGCTTTCCGCTCGCTCGTCCATGGGCGGGCTGCAGCCGCCTTGTCCTCCAGCGAGGAACCCCCAGCCGGGGCTTTATGCAATGACTGGCCCAGCCCTTTCCTGAAGTTTCACGGCCGCGTCCGCTTCCTGCGCTGCCAGGTATCGATCCAGAGCGGGCTGTGGCCTTTGGGAAGGGACTGGCCGATGCCGGGGTAGGTGCCAGATGAGTTGAATGTCGAGTGTTCAAAACAATTAACCCTGCCGTGCTGACTCAGTCAGGATTCCAAGCTCTGTGAATCTGGATGTCTGAGTCTGGTTGAATATGTCACAGATGTGGCTTTGGCGGTGAATGGAATTTTAAAGATTATATCACTGTCAAATCTTACAGTGCTTTAGTCTAATTTTTCTTCCTGCACAAAAGTATATATATATTTGCATTTGTATTTACCTTAGATTCTGTGGCTTTCAAATGGAGAAATGTAGCACATCCCTCTTTCATCTAAAGTAAATTTATTAAGATCTTACTCTAAATAAGGTGACTGCACAGTAAGTTATTAAGTGTAATGCTTCCTGAATAACAATTGGGAGTTGACACTATATGATTAATGCCAGAGCTGCCTTGCTCAGTCCTTCTCCACATCAAGTGGAGGTGAAGTATGAGTGAGCTTCATTTGAGCAACCAGAAATGGCGCTGTCTTTGTAAATTCTCTTCCCATCTGTGTGTGCTTTTTTTTCACTGTGTACGCAAGTCATGCAGTGCACAATCAGAAAAAAAGACTGTATTTTCCTAATATAAACTCCTAGAAGTATATAATATGGATTACACCAAATATAATGGACCTTTATGTTTTGTAAGTAACTCTGCCTAACCGTTTTCTAACACAGCTCCTCTTGCCCCCTGATGGCTGGTTACCCTGTGAAAGGCTCTTCGTAACCAGTGACTTTCTGGAAAAAGCATGTTTGTATTCTTTATTATTGGCACTTTGTATTTCTGTGCTGAATGCTGCTTGGAGTTGCTTGCTGATGGAATTCCATATGTATGTTGTTCTGTAGCATCAGCCTTAGGGCTGTGTTACTCAAGATTAGAGTCCAGAATTCCCCGATTACTGCTTGTCCTGTCTTCTGAGTTTTCTCTTTCTAACTCTCACTTAGAATGTGTGTAAGTTTCTGTAGCCCTCAGTGCTCACTATCTTTTGCCCTTTCAGTTCAGTAGTGGTGACACTTTCAGTTTCCTTTTCTTATATTTGTATTAATGGGTATTTTTATTCACTGTTCTTTTCTTTGGTGCTTTCTTTCATAAGATCAAGCTTTGGTGTGTCTTGAATTTGGATTTTTTTCTGTTCAGGTTCTGGAGGACCTACCAATCTCTTGACCAGGCTGCCTTCTGCTAGTACATATTAATTCAGTTTTCAAATTTCTAGTAGACTCTTTTACTTAGGTGCCTGCTCAAATCTGATGGCACTTCTGAAAGCTTCTTGCTTTTCGCTTTTGCTCAATTTCTCCTTTGCTGTCTCTCTGTATGCCAGAAGCATGGCTTGTTTCACCCTGTCCCAGGAAAGCTGGCATGAAAATACTGGGTGATGCAATGTGAGGCACTTGTGGTTTGGCAGTTTCTTTTTTATTTATTCTATTTCTCCCTTCAAGTTTAATTTGCATTTGCTTCATCCTGTTCTGGCAATTTTTATTTTAAATCATGTATCATGCTAGCTTTGTAGTGCTATCTGACTTTGCCTGTACTGTGTGTGTTTGGGTTTTTTTAATAGTTTGAAGGAAGAGTGTGGAATGATAAACTTTCTCTAGTTGCAGCTCTTCTAAAGGCGCTTGATTGAGACGTGGCCATATAGACACAGTTTGTGCCAATTTCTTACTTGAAGTTTAGGAAGTTTCCTTCTAGGAAGGAGAGTTGTGTGAACAATGTTGAGATGCCTCCACTATACCCTGAAGTCTGGATTTCTGTATACTTCCAGAAGACAGCTCAGGAAAAAGGAAACATTATCAGTTGTTTAGTTGAAAATGAAGCTTGTCATGAGCATTCAATGTCACTGTTGAACTCTTGCTTATTATATTAGTCTTTGTTGAAACTTATTTACCAAAAGAGGTGAGAAGGCTGCAGCCAGCTGTTTTTTCCTAATATGTTTCATGCTTAATCCCTGGTGTTTGAGTGCTCATGACTTGCTGCAGTGTGGCAAAGCTGTAGTTTTGCTAGTCCTGGAATGCAGAGCTGTCTGAGGCAGCAGCTTAACGTGGCTCTGTTAGCTAACAGAGCCTGCCAGCTGTCTGGCTTTCCCCAGCCTGTGACAGTCTCCTTCACCTCTTGCAACCAGTAACAGCATCCATTTGATATCTGGTCATGTTTGTTACTAGTCTGGATTTCCCTATGGTCAGTTCCACTGGAGAGCCTCTTCATCCTGGATTCTGCAGGAATTGTGTCAGTCTTAGTTCAGTGTGGTTTTAGTTTTCTTAATGCAATTTATTCATTTTTCTTTGAAATATTGCCCCCTTTCATTTCTCTTACTTTCCTGTCGTGTGCGAGTTTTGCTCCTTTGTCTGTCCTTCTCCTTTCTGTTGCTCAGTGGGACCCTCCAAGTTCTGGTTTTTGTTTCTTTTTCCATTCGCCTAGTTGTGGGGTAACATCTTCATGATTAACTCTGGTTGTTTTAACTGAGTTGCAGTTGTCTTGGATCTTATTCTGGCAGTACTTAAAAATATTGTTTTCAGTGTGGTCTGTCAGATAGCTGTCAGTTCAGCATGGGCATTTAACTGAAACTAAGAGGCTGACATCACTAATTCCTTTCTCTCATGCTAGATATTGTAGTATCTTTTAAACTTGGAGTACTATATTTACCCTAGGCTTCTTTTCAGATAGTCATATCCACAAGTTGTGGAAATCTTGCAGATTATACTTGTATATCTGTTTTAACTGCTATTCTATAAGGCTCTGGAAATTCTTAAGTAGCTAGATATAATTTAAAATCTTACAAATATCCTTTTGACCCTAAAAAATGTAATGTGGTCCTATTAGCATATTTACCACTCATTACTTTCTTTGCATCTACTGTAATGCTACTGTTGAACTCTTCCTTCATATCAATAAGGCTTTTCTGCTGGCTTTTACTTCTTGCATCAAAAAGGTGATACAGGATCTCACTACCATCCTATCACTCCTAAGTTACTGAGTTAGCTTTCCTTGCCCAGGTACAGGGCCACCATATGCATTGCCTGCAAAGAAGTTTGAAGCGTGCTCCTTTCCAGTACTTACTGCATGCTTGCTCTGTGTAAGAATTAAAAAAGATATTTCTTGGTCATCCTCAAAATAATCTTTCTATCATTAGCACTGGTCTTGTATCAAGAACAAATCCATTCTTTGATTCGTGGTCTGCTTCTTCAAGTGTGAGGTATGCAGATACATTGGATGCCTTTGTAAGGTGAAGAATATATCTGAGGACACATCTGCCAGAGTAGCATTAAGTAAAAATTAGGATTGCTGACCCTGGCAACAGTTTCTGGAAGTGGTTTTTATTCTGTATTTGCCTTTTGCCTGTTAAAATAGCTGCTATGAATCTGACTGTTGCTGCTAAAATGTGTTGGAAACTACCTGTTGTAGGGCCATACAGTAGTTGCCATATGTCACCTCCAAATTGTAAATCTTGCAGCTATCAGAAAGACTAGATGATACTTCTGTGGGGAAGAAGTGTGAAAATCAAAAGTTCTGGAACTGTCTTTGAAATCACTGAAACTTTTGGAAGAGTGAGGAGGTTGGGATGACATTTGACAAGGCAGTTCTTGTCTCTGCACTGTCTGTTCTTTACATCCCTATCTGAACAGCTGTCTGCATAAGGCAGTAGATGTCTTCCCAGTGTTATATTGCTGGGAAGAAGTTACACTACTGTTTAAGATATTTGTAGGAAATAGTAGGGTATGTTGACAGTAGCTGAAATCACCCTGAAGTTTTGAGAGAGAGGCAACTGAAATTGCTTTGTGATCTTTTTGTTTGTATAACTAAGTAAAGCTGGCAGGAATTGGAAGGATATAGGAGAAGCTGTATCAGGTATGTAGACGATGCTGAAAGCTATTGTAAAGCATTTGAATTTTTCTTTCTTTTCACTGTAGAGGGAGGGTAATGCATTTTATAAGTTGTTTCAATACTGATATTTGAATCCCTTAAGCAATAACACCTCTTAGAAATATGTCAAATTAAGCCAAAATAAAAAACCCCAAACTGTGAACATCGGTCAGGGACCCTTTGACTATAGGGGCCATAATTTGCTATTTCTGTTTAGTTAATACCTACTTATAACATGCTAGAAGTCTCCTAGACTTATGTTCTTACTGCTTTGCAGCAAGGCTGGTGTTGTTAGGGTGCTGATATTAAATACTGAATCAAGTACTTAGAAGTTGAAGTGTTTGATGAAGCACAAAAGGAGATTGGTTTCAAACACCATTAGGAACAGTAATCAGAGTCTTATGCTCCCCATTTACAGAGAGAGTCACGCTGGACCATGACTGATTGCCTTCAGTTTACAGGCTTGCTTGCTTAGATGGACAGTCCTTTGATTCTGCTGAATATCTTGTCCTCTTTTAAGAAGAAATGTGAATGTTCTCTGACATACCTTTTCTGTCTGTTATGCTTGTATTTGGATGCTGTCTTTAGTATGAAAGGATTGACTACTGAAGTCTGTAAATTCATCTCCCTATCAAGAAGGCAATTACCTGAGCTGTCAACTGCTTTAGAATTTTTTTAAACTGTAATCAAGTTAAAATAACATAATTGGAAACTTGCAGACCTTAGTATAGACAATTGTAGGTGTTTCAGGCCTTCAGAAAAGGTGAATACATTTCTGTATCAGAGGAAGTGTTATGATTTTTTTTGTTGGTTTTTTTTTAATGTTTACTTACTTCATCCCTGATAGTGCTTGAACCCTTTTTAAATGATCTGTTACCAAAATCCTAGTACAAAGAAGCACATTGACGCTGTTGCTTGTTCAGCCAGATTAAAATTGGTTTACTGTGGTTCTAATATTAATGAAAATACTTTTCAGTATTTATAGTTTTACTGTACAGTCATTGAATATCTGTACGTGACTGAAGACTTGGCCTTCTGTCTGAAGAGTGGCAGGTTCAGGCTCTTGGGAGTGTGGAGAGAGACTGGACAGGAAAGATTGTGGTGCCAATATTTTTGTAGCTAGAACTTAACTTTAATTTCCCTAACAACGAACCAATCCCAACCACAGTGCCTCTTAGCAGTGGGGGAGAAAAAAATCTAGTTCAAGTAGGTAGGCAAACTAGCTAGCAAAAGAAATCTGGAATATTCCAGGTATGTTTATGGCTGTTCAGACTCTTCTGTGTAGACAGCAAGTCTTGCATATGATCTCTTCTATGGCTAGGAGACCAACTTAGATATTTGTTTGTGACCATCACTTTTGTGAAGTTGCTTTTGCTTCTTGATGTCTGATCTTTTAACTGTCTTAATCTTGCATTTATACTTTAATAGGTAGTGTGCTTCTTCCTCAAGCAGATGGGTAACTCTCAGAGCTCACTGCCCGCAGCCTGTGCAAGGCATCAGGTTTTTCCTCATTGTCAGTGTAAGAAAGCTTTGTGACAGCTCGACAGCTCACACTAGGGCAAAGCACTGGCTGCTGTACCTCCTCAGGTGAATATCTTTCCTGTCTTCCTCCTAAGGTGGAGAAACCCCTGAGAGGACAGCAGGGGGAATAGAACACAGTTGGATTATGCTGGAGGTCAGTTTCATGTGTCATCTCCAGTGCAACTTCTAGCCCTGTATTGAAGTTCAAACACGAAGTACTAGCTTAGTAGTAGCTGGTTGTGCTGTATGGATGTTCTGTACCAGTTGTTGCAAATATCAGATGTTACTACAGGTCTCTTGGATCAAGAAATTGCTAGTACTTATTTATGTGTTTCTGTTGCAGGGTTCATATTGCTTCTGTGAGATCAGTTTGGTAAAGATCATGTGAATGTAACAGACTGGAATATGAATTGGCAGATACAACTGGAGGCCTCTGGCTGTCCAGTGAGGCTTTGCAGTATCCTTAAGGAATAGTGAAGGCAAAGCACTTTGATTCAGGGTTGTTCTTACTTAAGCTTAGCAAATGGAATGATATATCTTGAACTCTAATAATGGTAAGGAACTGTATCACTAGACATCCTAGTGATAATCTGGTACTTAGCTGGTAGTTTTCTGGCCTTTCTGTCAAAGATAGTGCCTCAAAGACCCTTAGGGACGAGAAACTCACTTCAGTCTCTCTTGGGGCTTGTACAATCAGGATTTTTTTTCCTGTTTCCCTGCTACTAAATAAAATTACCTCAGTGCTCTGTTTTTGTTCTATGTGCTCTTACCTGTTGCTGACATTGGTTGGGTGAGACTGAAACTTAGGAATTAGTTGCTGTTGCAACTAGCCCTGAGAACAATAATTGTCTCCCGCAAGAAAAGAGCCCTTAAGACACCTCACTTGCTGGGAGAAAAGTATGGCAGCCTTATCTTAGGACTTGTGAATGGGGTGTTGCAGTGTTTTGTGACAATAGTGGCCCCTGTAAGGAAGGGGGTTGTTTCCATCTCCTGACTCTTACAGTGCAGAAAAATATTTTCAAATAAGTCACAGGAAAAATGTTTAGCTTGTAATAGAACAGGGTTATTTGCAAAGTTGAAGGCTTTTTACCCAAGTGGGTGCAATCTCCATTCTTTAGGACTTGACTGAACTTGACTGGATGAGACCCAAAGTGGCAGGATGTAACTTTGAATTTAGCATTGCTTTGACAAGAGGCTGGACTAGGTGACCTCCAGACGTTCCTTTCAACCTAATTATTTCTGTGACTACTGATAAAAATATTTGTGGGACTTGTATTTTTTTTAAATTTTTTTATTATGTTGCAAATCTTAGATTCTCTGAGGTGTATTATACCGATTCAGAAATGCTTATGTGCTCAGTTTGCTGCCCTATGTTCAGAATTTATTGGCAGTCTAAGCTGTTTCTGTTGTGTGGACCATAAGGGTGGGACAGTTCCTGAAAAGTGAGTATTGCTATTGCTTGCCTTTTTAAAGTGCAAAACACCCCAGTTCTTTTGGTCAGGGGTACAGGTGTGTGTCTTCGAGTGGTCCTGAAGCTGTGGTTCTGCCACTCCTTAGTGACATGAAAAAGCTGCTGCTGCAGGATGCTGTTTATACCAAGTGGTCTTTGCTTTGTTCCTGAATTTCCTTTTGTGGACCAGAATGATGTTGTCTTTCCTCTTTGGTCTGAATGCTATAAAGAAAGAGCAACTGTGCTGCAGTTAAGAGATCCTTGTACATGATACAGAGGAAACAATTAGATATATCAGTGATAAGCAGACTTTTAGGCAAGTATCCTTTCCTGGAAAGGTGACTCCCTCTTTAGTGCGTGCATGCTAGAGGATTTAAGAGAGTCAATTATAAGACATTACTCAGGGAGTAGTCAGCAGTTGATTTAGCTCAGGTGTCACATTGTCTTAGACTGGCTCAGCAAGGTTCATTAGAGCATGATTCAGCTTTACTTTAGGAACTCTGCTGCTTCACAGTGTTCTCTTGTGGCCACAACTAAATTCTCCAAGACATAATGACTGCCTTGTGAATGGTTAAAGTTGTTTGGTATCTTTATTTTCATGTTGAGGTTCTGAAGAGTTAGGCTGATGAACCCATGACTAGTTAAATCTGTCTTCAGTGTACTGTCAGCGTTGTTTTCAGATATTATGGCAGAGTAAAATGAGTTAGTACTGAGCTATGATTTTTATTGGCATTGTTGAGTGGGATAGCTCACAGCTGGAGGACTGCAATGGATAAGAAAAGGTGCTTAGGAAGGGCAGGCTGGGATTGTGGTAAAGGGGAGTTGCTATTTTTTGTGAGACCAGTGGGGCTGCCTGCGGCTTTACCTGGAGATGAGTGAGCCAGTTGGGAGCTTATGGGTCAGGAGTAGTAATGAGGCTTTCCTCAGACAACTCAAGCCTAATGTTCGCAGGATTTGATGCTTATAGGGGACTTGGACCACCCTTATATTCTGGGGGGACAGCACTGCAGGGAATAAGTAATCAAGGAAGCTTCTGTCATGCATTGATGCCCATATCTCAGTACAAGTGGTTGAGGACCTGTTTCTTACAAACAAGGAATGATGGGTTGAGGATGTAAAGGTTAGTCTTGGCTGCAGTGGTCATGAGGTAGAAGAGTTCAGGATTGGAGACAGCAAAGCAAAGAGTAGAATTATAACCATGATCTTCAGGAGGGAAGATTTTGTTCTCTTCAAGGATCTTTTTTGGAAGAATCATTTGAAAGATGGTTCTGAGCAGAGAGAGCCAGGAAAGCTGGTTGACTACTTCTTTAAGCTCTAGTGTGGCATATGCGGTGAATAGGAGATGGTACAAAGGCACATTGAATGAATGTTCTAAAAAGCTCAGACATAAAAAGGAAGCATATAAGAGGTGGAAGCAGAAACATGTGGCCTAGGGAGAGTCTGGAGACATTGTTCAAGCATGCAAAGATGTGTCTAGGTCAGAAAGCCAACGTCCATATGGAGTCTTATCTGTCAAGTATATGTAAATAGCAACAGGGGAGGCATTTACAGATAATTGGCAGAAAAAAAGAATAGAGAAAATGTGGACCTGCTGCTGAATGGGGAGGGGAACTCATAAGGGATGTGGAAACAACTGAGACATTCAATGCCTTCTTCACTTTGTTCTTTACTAGTAAGACTTGCTTTCAGCGATTCTAGGCAAGAAAAGCATACTCTCAGTTAGTAGAGGAGGATCAGGTTTGAGATTGCTTATAGAAACTGGATGTACACAAGTCTGTGGGCTCTAATAGGATGCAGCCAGAAGGGAGACAGGGCTGGCCAAGGTGATTTTGTGGTGACTCTCATTGACCAAGGTAATGGTCAGTGGGGAGGTGGGTCTTGGGGGCTGAACTCAAGCAAATGTCTTTACTGTCTCTGAAAAGAGCAAGAAGGAACATCTAGGGAACCACAAGCCAGTCAGCTTTGCCTCTGTCCCTGGAAAAGTGACAGAGCAAATAATCCTGAAAACACATGAATAAAAACGATGGGCAGTAGTTGGTATGCATTAACTAAGGGGCTGTAATGTGTGACCAACCCGATAACCTTCCACGCTGAACTGAGCAAGGCGACTGGCTTGGTGGATGAGAACAATGAGTGTTTTCTTACCTTGACCTTTCATGAGGCTTTTGAAACTGTCTTGTAACTTTGATAAGCTGATGAAATGCATTCTGGATAAAGACACTGAGGTGGATTGAAAATAGCTTAGAGGCTAAAATGCCAGGCTCATGGTGGTGATCAACATGTTAAAGTTGAGCGGGAGCCCAGTCCATTTTGGTGTAGCTGAGGGGTTGTTATTGAGGCCAGCACTGTTTAACATCTTCTAATGACCTGTGTGACAGGATGCACCCCTCCCTTGGCAAGCTTGATGGGATGCAAAACTGGGAGGAGTGGTTGATAAACCAGATGGATGTGCTGCTACTCGGGAGCAGGCAAGTGAACAAGTGGAAGAAAGGAGCCACCAGGAACAAAGTTCAACAAAGGGAAATGCAAAGCTCTGTCCCTAGGGAGGGGGTGTTGGCAGTGCAGAAGAGGTGCTGTGGATCAAAAGTTGGTCATGAATCAGTAACGCACCCTTGCCACAAAGAAGGCAAACAACATCTTGGACTGAATGTCCAGAGGAGAGTGGTCAGTGTCTGGAGGGAGGAGATCCTTTCCTCAGTACTGGTGAGACTGCATCTGTAGTCCTGTGTCTGTTCTGAGCTCCACAGTACAAAGAAACAGGGACAGACTGGAGCAAGTCTAGTCAAGTGGCAGGGAGGGGAAGGTTAGTGTGCCTTACGATTGAGTAGAGGCTGAGAGCACTGAGATTGTTTAACCTGGAGGAGAGAAGGCTGCTGGGGAGTTCTTACCTCGTGACAGAGAGTAAATATGATGGAGGCAGACTTGTCTGTGATATCCAGTGATAGGACCAAAAGGCAATGAACGCAAATTAAAACACGGGAAATTCCACTGAAAGATAAGATTTTTTTTTTTTTTTTTTAACTCCAGGAAAGGCTATTTAGGATCAGGTTACCTGGAGAGGCTGTGGAGCATGCATTGTGGAAGCACCAAAAATCTGACTGGGAACAGCCAGCCCTAAGCAACCTGATGTGTTTTCTGTGCTCTGAGCACCAGGGTTTGGACGAGCTGATCTTCAGGGTCCCTTCCAGTCTCTCCTACTTCAGATCCACTTCAGTTATTTTATCACTTACAAGCTGATATGGTGTCCCACTGCAGATACCATGCAATTTTTTTCTCCCCAGTGTGCAAGTGTCAGCCTATGTAGATTCAAAGTAGATTCTTTGTTTAAAGTTGAAGTCCTTTATGAGAAAGCAATTAAACAGTAGTAAATACAGACTGTAGTAGAGCTTTGAATTTTCAAGAAACATAGAAATTTTGCTGTGGTTTGTGCATCCAGAGACAAAAAGGAGCAAATCTAGCCATTTGAAGCAACTGGGAGTTGAGAGGCTGTGGTAGAAGGGTTACTCATATCTTATGTTTGACTGAAATGTTGTTTAAGTCTAGCTGGGAGAATACCTTCACAACTTTAACTGCTCTGTAGAGCTGGTAGACAGTTGCTTAGAGCTAGTGTCCCTTGTGTCAGAAATTTCCCTGGATCTTACAGCTACTGGTTTGAGCTCCATATTATGACTAACAACTATTTCCTCTGGAAGACTGGGAAAAAAGAAACTACTACAGATTCCTGTTTGTCTTACATTCTGGCCTCTTATCTGATTAATGTTTGCTGAGAGCTTGAGCAATATTAGTTCTCTTAACATTTTTCTCTTAAATGTCTTTATAAAAATCCATTCAAACAAAACTGCTTTATTTTCTTTGTGATAACTTGGCAGATTTAAAATTGGAATGGATACCTATTTATATTAATATTTGTTTACAGTAGACTCTGATTATGTGATATATTGCTAACTCCTGCTTATCTTCCACTGTCTTGTCTTGATCACGTGTCGCTTTCCATTAGGTGGTAAACTTGTATGTCTGAGTATGTACTCTCAAGGAGCTCCTGCCCAGTGCTATGAAACAACCCAGTCAAGAGAACCCGAGTTCCTGTCTTGTTTCTGCCTTGGAGGCTTATCCAAAATACTGATGAGATTTGTCTCCCTCTGACCAGAGGAGCCAGATGCTTTTCTGTTCTGAGGTGATGATCTGAAGAGGAGGAAGAAACTTGGAGGAACAGAGAACATCCTTGTGCTGCAAGTCTGTGGTAGATGTGGATATAGAGAGTGCTGATGTTGTAGCTTATGGAGTTTGTGGCAAGTTTTTGGGGGGGAAGTTGATCTATGTGGTTTTTGTATTCTACCTATCTCAGTAGCCCTAAACTGCGAGTTGCCCCTTTCCTCTCTCCAGGAAAGGTGTTTGTTTCTGGTAGACAGTGGAGGAAGAAGAGGTAGAGACTGTAGCTCAGCACCTGTCAGAGTGGAGCTGTGGACAGCCATGTGTGATAGTTGGAGGCGATGTTGCCAAGCAACTGACTTTGCAGGTGTGGTTTGGTAAAGGAACAGTTCTTTCTCTAAAAGCTGTGCCTGGCTATGATTTTGTGTTTAAAAAATAAGAAAAAAACAAAACAAAACAACCCCAAAGATGAGTAACTTTCTCTCTTGCATGGATGAGAAAAGGAATGCAATATTCCACATCCAGCTATTGATTGCTATACAAGAATCTAATGCATTTTTACTGAAGTCTTTGAATGAAAATGAATAAAGCTTGATAGTACAGGACTTTATTGGTAGGGTTAAAGGCAGTAGTAGTCATATAAGAAATTCTGCAAAACAAGATGGAAGTGATTCATCATGTAACCTGGTATTTTTGAATGCAGCTGAACTTGCGGGTGGATTCAAATCACAGCAGAGAGTGACAATCAGGAAAGAATGATCATTTTAAATAAGCTCCTGGCAATGTGTGCTGAAGTCATTTGGATTTAAATTTGTCATTCATAACAATTTATAGAAGCAACTAGTGTATTGATAAGTAATGATGCCTTTATAATAAAGGGACTGATTATCCCATTAAGGTATGCATATGGGGTGTTTTTTCTGTTGCCTGTTATCTGTAGAATGACAAAAATAACCCTTTAAACATGACAAATGCCACACTTTATGTGCACCCTTTAGATCTTCAGAGGAAGTGTGCTTGACCACTTAAGCAGGGGTTCAACCAAAGAGACATGTCAGGAGGACAGAGTGCAGGCCTTTTGGTCTTTGTTCTCATTGCCAAGTGATACCTGGATTATCCTCAGCATTAAATGCATTGAACTGCTGTACCAGGTTTGTCTGAGAGGGCCCTAACTTTCCATGGCAGCTCTCATGCTGCTGTGCTTTGCAGCTCTGGAAGGTTGTTGATAATACACCACTGTTTCAGCTGATGCTGAGCAGTGCAAGTGCAGCCTCAAGGCTGTCTCTCCAACCTCCTGCCAAAGGCCACTGGACTGGAGGTGGGCGAAAGTTTGGGAGGGGATGTAGCCAGGACAGCTGACCCAAACAGACCTAAGGGATAGCCTATGACAAGTGGCACAGTAAAAGCTAAGAGAAGGGGAGGGGGAGGTTTTGTTGTTAAGGTGTTTGTCTTCCAGAGCAACCTCTGTGTACTGAGACCTTGCTTCCCAGGAAGTGAGTATCACCTGCTGATAGCAGAATAAATATTTTTCTTCTTACTTCTGCACATGGCCTTTGTTTTTCTTTATTAAACTGCCTTTATCTTGACCCATGAATTTTTTATCTTATTTTCCCCTCTTTGGTGGGTGCATGATGACCACACAAGGTTTATCCACCGCAACTGCTGAGGGTTTCTTGTGTGTTCTAAGTACAAAGTAACTGTCATTCTCATTAATAAAGATTGTGAAGCCTTGGTTCAATTTTCTGGGCCTTCTGCAGCATATAGCAAGCAACTTGTGAAAGAAGTGATGCTGAATACCCCTTGACACTTGTCTTGTTCACTGTGATTTCCATGGAGCTTGGGTGTTCATGGAGTCCCTGCTTAAAAAAGTTTACTCCAAAAATATGTTTATGGAACGAAAGGATTCTGTCAGGTGGTCTTAAACGAGACTTTAAAAAATACAACAGATCCAAGACCTCATGCTTGAGAGTCCTGCAAAGCTTTGAGAGCATATTTTGAGAATTGGTAACTTCTCAAGCAATCTTAATCCTACTTAGAACTCATACTCACAATTCTGTATTCTAGACTAAATGCAGCTGAGTGCTTTGGTATTGTATTCCATTTCTCTTCTGGCATCTGAAGGAAATGATATTTCAAGGAAAAATATTGTACAGCCACAACTTACTTTCTACATAGAGTACAGAAGATCACTTTGGAAAAATAACTTGCCCAGAGAAACCTCCCAACTTTCTCTCAATTTGTTTGAAACACAAATCTAGTTAAATGAACTGTGAAGAACACTACTTGAAAGTAAATTTGTTCTTTTCTTTCTCAGTCACATTTAGCTGATATAATGATGTCTGAGTATTGATGACTGTCATGCTGGAATGTTCAACTGTAGTTTGAATTTTATTTAATCTAGTATCATCTTGCAGGAGACCAACATAGTTTTAGGAAGCAAGAAGCCTTTAGAAAAATGCAAAGCACATTTAAGCCTTGAATGTGTGGCAAGATGCATTTGAATTGAAAATAAATAAGTTACTTTGTGGTTTAAAAAAGACAAAATTTTCAAATACTGGACTGAATTTTTCTTCAAAGAGATGGTGAAATATACCTTAGAGCTGTTCAAAACAACTGAACAAAGCCCTAAGCAGCATGGTCTAATTAGATCTGATTGAAACAGCAAGTTAGTTTAAGTGATGTCAGGAAGTCCATTTATGCCTATATTATTTTATAGGTTCTGAGGAAATGCAGAAGTTCTTTAACACCTGCTCTTTAAAAGATCCGTCTTACAGAGCATAGATACTTTCTGTTGTGTGTATTGGCTCAAACTCAGCTACTTGATCTGATCTGCATAACCTGAAGAGGAAATGAGACAGTGTGTAGAGGAGGAATGTAGGTGAATATCTCCGCAGTGAATGTGGATGTGCTGCCGGTGGGATGGCAGAGAGAATCAGAAGAGTAAGAGTGAAAAAACTCATGGGTTGAGATGAAGACAAGTAAAGCAAAAGCTGTGCCCACAAGCAAAGCAAAATAAGGAATTAATTCACTTCTTAGCATCAGCAGGTGGGTGTTCAGCCTTCTCCGGGAAAGCAGGGTTCCATCGCATGTAACAGTTATGTAGTTACTCACTCCAAATGTCTCTCCTTTCTCCTTCTTACTCCAACTTTTATTGCTGAGCACAGTGTTGTATGGGATGTCCCTTTGGTCAGATGGGGTCAGATGTCTCAGCTGTGTTCCTTTCTGGCCTCTTGCCCACCCTCAGCCTGCTCACTGGCAAGGTAGTCTGAAGAGCAGAAAAGGCCTTAATGTTGCACAAGCACTGCTCAGCAATAAAAACATTTGTGTGTTATTCACACTGTTTTGGTCACAGATTCAGAACACACCACCATAGGGCCTTCTATGAAAAAAATAAACTCCATCCCCACACAAACCAATATAGCAGAGAGGATTGGTACAAAAAAACCAATCTGGCTGGTCATTATAGATGATTTCAGTGTATTTCTACTGTCTAGAGCCTGAAATTTGGCATTTTACGTTGCCCACTCATGGCTTGAAAAGGTGCACTTTTTGCTCCGTATAAACTGGCTGGCCGGCCAGACCTGGAGAGTGGTGAATGGAGTCACATCCAGCTGGTCACTAGTGGGTTTCCCAAGGGCTCAGTATTTGGTCCCGTCCTGTTTAATATCTTTATCAATGATCTGGATGAGGGGATTGAGTGCACCCTCAGTCAGT
The DNA here is from genome assembly GCF_000738735.6 of Corvus cornix cornix. Lineage (NCBI taxonomy): Eukaryota > Metazoa > Chordata > Aves > Passeriformes > Corvidae > Corvus > Corvus cornix. The sequence goes on along the minus strand of NC_047056.1, from coordinate 85,417,069 downwards.
TTACAGATGATACAAAGTTGGCTGGGACTGTTGATTTGCTGGAAGGGGGCAGGAAGGCTCCCCACAGGTTCTGTCGATGGGCTGAAGTCAGTTGTATGAGGTTGAACAAGGCCGAGTGCCAGGTCCTGCACTGCACAGGAAAGAGTGCCTGGAAAGCTACCCGATGGAAAAGGACTTGGGGGTGCTGGTTGACAGCAGCTGAACGTGAGCCAGCATGTGCCCAGGTGGCCAAGAAGGCCAATGGCACCTGGCCTGTATCAGCAATAGTGTGGCCAGCAGGACCAGGGCAGTGATTGTCTGTCTGTGCTTGGCACTGGTGGGGCTGCACCTTGAGTTCTGTGTCCAATTCTGGGCCCCTCACTGCAAGAAGGAGTTGGACTGAGTCCAGAGAAGGGCAATGGAGCTGGGGAAGGGTCTGGAACACAAGTCCTGTGAGGAGGAGCTGAGGAAACTGGGGGTGTTTAGCTTGGAGAGGAGGAGGCTCAGGGGAGCCCTAATCACTCTCTGCAACTCCCTGGAAGGAGGTAGCCAGGTGCAGGTTGGCCTTTTCTCCCAGGCAGCCAGTGACAGGACAGGAGGAAATGGCCTCAAATTGTGCCAAGGAAGGTACACATTAGTTATTGGGGAAAATTTCTTCACTGAAAAGCTGGTCAGGCATTGGAACAGGCTGCCCAGTTCCAGTACCTGAAGTGGTGAATCGTCATCTCTGGAAGTATTAAGCAAGAGGTAGGTGTGGTACTTGGCCATGTTTGGTTAATGGTGGAACTTTCAGATTTAAGATGTCTTTTCCAACCTTAATGACTCTGATTCTATGACTTGGATAAAGAAGCTTGGATCTCTGGTTTCTCTGCATCTTGGAGAGGTTATGGGGGTGCATTTACCTTCTTTGTAATGTATGAGAAAGCACATCTCTGCAGTCACTGAGGACTGCACAGAGGTTGTACAGTTTGTGGAGTGTTTATTTAAGGATCTCTTCAGTTATGTTTGAGGAAAAATTGTAAAGGGAAGCTGATTAATGCAATTGCTAGATAATGTCTCTGGTAGGAAAGGGTTCATTCTTGTTTATGGCAAACAGGCTACGTTATAAGCCTGTCTTGCATACAAATGTTATCTCTGAGGTTTTTGTCATAGTTAAAGGAAGAACTTCAATAACTGACTGAAGGAGTTTTTTGCAGCAGGTGCTTATATAATCTTTATCCCTTGACTGGGTATGCAGAAGGGTTGCTGCATCCTGACAGAGTAGCACAGATTTATACCTTTCTTTTTCTTGTCAGTGATGGTTTTACTTACTGCTTAGCTATCAGCTTATGAAAACATTTTGTAAGAGCTTGCTGTTTCCCATTTTCCTTTTATTTCTGCATATAAAAGGAGTATAAATTGTAAACTTAATACAGTAAGTGTTTTAGCATTTCCTTGCTGGCAAGGGAAAAATTGCTGTCAAGACCTGCTCCAGAAGCTTCCTAGTAATACTGTAATATGCTACATAACTTTGTCTTTTTTAGAAAGTACCAAATGCTGCTAACAGGAAATTACAGCTTCCACACCTTATTCTTGCAGCCTGAACTCTGACACAAGCAGTCTTTCTCTTCATGAGTGAACAGGCAGGATAAAATTGGAGCACTACCCCTTAGCCAAATTGAAATTTTATTTCTGAAGCCATTAGGTTATTGAATGTGCCAGGATTGGCACCTTTGTCATCTGTGATACTTGGGGCACTGACTTTACTTTCCAAAGGGTGCTGTAGCAGGGTAGTATCCCACAGGGCTGGTAGGAGTGCTGTGGCTGTGTCCTTTGTACTCTGCGTGTGTACATCCACATACAGTCACAGACACGCGCTCAGCCTATGCAGGCGTGGTTGCCAGCCAGGGGTTGGGAGCTGCTCTCTTGACAGTTCAGAAGTTGCTTATGATCCTGCTTACCTGGGTGGTGTGAGGATGGGTGAAATCTGAGGTGTGAAGTACTTTCAAGTTAGGAATGCAAACTTTGGGAGATGGTTTTAAAGGAGGCTTCAATGCAAAACACTGAGTTAAACCGATATTTTCATTAAAAAAAAGTGTTTTAATGAGGTGGGTGTTCTTTTAAAATCCTGTCATCTCATTTCTAAGATAAATAGGAGGTCTTTGTGATGTTTTGGGGAAAAAATCCCAAAAAACCATCCTAATCTCCTTTTTCTCTTAATTTACATGAGGAGTGCTCAACTATGTATTTATGTATATAACTTTATGGTGAACTCTAAATATTGTATTTTATTTCACAACTTAGCTTTTATGTTCTATAATCACCTAATATTTGATAAAATGACTTTATTTTGGTAAAGCAAGCTTATCTTCTCACAATCTTATTCAGTCAAAAAGATTTTTAGTAGCTGACTATTTGTAAATAAGGCAAAAAAAATTAATTCTTTCACTTTGTCACCTTGCAAGACTGCTTGTGCCAAATGGCTGTTAGACAAGAAAAAGACCTGTTCATCTCAAGAATAAACTGACATTACCTGTGTATCTCCAATAGCTAATGTAACCAGCCTGTCCTCTGATTTACAAACTGCACTTTCATATTCCACACTTAATTTTCTGTATAGAGCTTTCGCTGTTTGAAATTACTTGGATGCATTCCAGAATTAAAGTAGTTATGAAGCCAGCCACTTGATTTTGTGGCTTAAACACAGAAATGAAGGAACATTCATGTCACTGTACTTCTTTTCTAGTTGAGGCTTCATGCAATCCTTGGAATTTCTTTGAAATGCTTTTAGCAATTTTTGATGCTACAGAAGCAATTGAGTAAGTGAGCTGAAGGAATAATTGAAACAATTTGATACATGTTTCTCTCTGACTTACAGAGGTGGGACAGGGTTGTGCAGGGGAAATTTCATTCATGATACTTCTACAGAGCCTGTTTGGAGTTAGGAATAGGTCTGCACTTAATGGATTTTTTGATGGCTTTCATGAAAAACGGTTATCCAAACCAAAAGACAAACTTGGAGGAATCCTGTCCATGAAACTCTCTACCACCTACCAGATAGTGGCTAAAAATAGCTAAGCAATGCTTCTAAGGCTTGTCTTCCCACTATTCCTGCAGTAGGCCTTGAACCATATGACTCTCAGGTACTATTAAGCTGGGCTCTGGAACAGTGTACTTGTCTGCCTTCAGTGCAACTTAATGCTGTTGAGTTTGATTTATTTAAAAATATGAAAACAGCCTGTTACAAGCAGTTCTTGTTTGAACTCCTGTCCCACTTTCCTGAATGTGGTAAATTTTAAGTTCTCAAGTTCTGGTCTTGACTCTCTGAACACAAGCTTGCTAAGCCAGCTGTAAGAGTTTGCTGACAACTACCATGTAAGCCTTTGTTGCCTTTGTTTGGATAAAATAGTATTTTGCTGCATACTTTGACACCTTAAAAGCACATAAAGACTGAGCTTGCATGGTTTTCCCAGTGATGGGTATGGAGGTAAAGCAAGGAAGCCTTTTCTACTGTAAAGGAAGAGAAATTATGCTTGTGGTGGGGACTAGATGTGACATGAGAACATGCTTCAGGCTATTTGTTCTGTTTAATCAGAAACTAATTCAGTGGATTGAGTGACAAGTAAATAATCCTTTATCAGTAGTCTCAAAAGACTTAAGGTTCAAGGGCCTTGAAGAACATTTAATAGAAAAAAGATTCTTGTACTGTGGTTCTTGCATGATTTCCTTTGCTTCAAGATCTTTATGCGAGATCTTTCATTCTTTCAAAGATTTGCTTAATTCACGAAGTCTGTTTCAGTGGACATTAACATTGCAATTGAGCTTTTTTGTGTTGGGGGTGGGTGAGTGGTGTTTCCTTGTAGGATTTGTTTCACTCCCGCCACCCCATCCACCCCAGGAGTCTGTGAAGCAAAAATGAGGATGGTAGATCTACCTTTTGTGGGAAAAACTAAGCAGCCTCCAATGAAACTAGTAAGTGAGGGTCTTTGAACCAGCAGGATTAGACTGAAAATGCATGATAGTAAATTTTTTTTTGGAGTATTTCGGTATTATTTTGACTTAATTGCTGTCTCTAGTGTGTTACGTCTTGAGGAGAGAAACTTGGAGGAATCTCTGTAAGTTCTGCCTTGTTCTTTTGTTCTTCCCTGAGTAGCCCCTGGAGAAGGCACTGTTTTGTGTTAACTCAGATCTTCTTATATTAAATTGAATTACATAAAATACAGCTGCTGCTTACTTGTTTTCTTTCGTTTCTCTCTATCTGCTATGTAAGGGTGCTTGTCTCCTGTTCACAATCTTTATTTTTATCTCAGCCTGGAGAAGTTACAGATGTTTTTGAAAGATATTCTTTCCTAACTTGGTTGAAGTCTTGCACAGCAGAACACTTGAGCAGTATGAATTTGGTGTGGATAGTAATGGAAAGGGAGAGAGCACTGCATGGGTATGCTTGGATTGATGCAATGAGGCTTTCTTTGACCAAAAGTGATAGCTTTTGTGAACTGGCTATCAACCACTCAGGATGGGTCAGGTGTGTAGATTTTCTTGCAGTTAATTCTCTGTTCCACAAGATGGAGCCAGTTCTTTGGCAAATCAAGTCTGTCAAACAGCAGGAGAATTTGGGGAAACAAATGAGAATTAAAGTAACTTCACTGCGCTTTATAGGTAAAGGACAGGCAGGATGCTGTTGAGAGAAAAAAAGCATTGTAGTCTGTCAGAAGTCTTTAAAGATGTTGGCCCAAGATAAGTTTGCTACAGACTATATTAGAGGTGCAAAGTTATGTGTAAGGTTATGTGTAATACTTGGCTTCCTTCCTTGTAGAATTTCTAACTGGTAACTGCAAGAATGTAAAGTGAAAACTAACTTTGTGTTTATGTGCCTCTATCATACAAACCTTATTTAAAGCTAGTCTTGACAAGCTTTTTTCATTTAAAACTTTGTCTCAAAACTTATTAGTTTCTTGGCAAACTGGGTTTATGCATGTATTGTAAAGGATTCAGAATTGTTCGCTGAGATGTAAAACGGTTGTCCTTCTCTTTGACAGCACATGTAAAATTGAAAGGCTGCATGCTTGCTCCTTTTACCCCAATTCAGACCTCTGTTTGCTCTCTGTACATTAAGATGTTTCGTGAGAGGGGTCAGCACCTGTAGTGAGCAAAAGGAGTGTTTCGTTGTTAACTGCAGTTACAGTAAGCTGAACAGATGGTGGTGGACTGATGGAGGGAAGGAAACTCAATTGTTGTAATAAGGGAACCAACAATCATCTTTCAAGTTCATAGTCAAATTTGCAGTGATCTTATACTTGCTCTTTTGTGGATGTCACCCAGTTATGTCATATTCGAAGACTTTCATTTTCTTTTGCCTCTTTTTAGTTTGTTCTGGTCTCCACTCCACTGCCTTTTTTTTTTTTTTTTTTTGGTAACGTGTTTGTGTGACAGGTTCTCCTACTCCTGCCCAGTCTTGTCTGTTATTTCTTGCTAATTCCTTACTGCAGGTGGAAGCTGAGTAGAGGATGGAGCATTGACTGAGATGTTTAAAACAGCTGAAATATTTTTTTAACTAATCAAATGGAGAGCTAAAGCAATGTTTCACACTGTATTGACTGCTTGGGTTCATATACAGCTAGTATATGAGGGTTTCACATTTTTTGTAATGCTGATAAAAGTACTTTTTCCGTCAGCATTTTAAATGAACCATATTGTTTAAACCTTGTTTTGTATCTCATGCAGTGCTGTGTGTGTGCTGATGCAAAATAAAACTTGAGCAGTTGGAGTAAAACTTAAATCTTGGACATACAAACACTAATGTACTTTGTGTTTTGTTTCCTTTGAAAATGCATGATACCAGCTTCAGCATTACAATTCCCATCATTATTCTTGCCCAAAGATGCATGTCAGCTTTACACACAAAAAGATGGTTGTATCATATAGAAGTACATTAGAAGGGTTTATCAGCAATGTGTGAATTTTTATTATGGCTTCTTCAGTCAGCTTCTTTCTAAAACAGTGGAGTAGAACACATGGTCCTTACTGAATGAGTTAATGGGGACAGAGAAGAAAGTGTTATTTGGGAGTATGTGCACAAACATTAAGCATGTGCAAGGTATGAGTTCAGTTTAAATCATATGAAGGAGAAATCTGTAATCAAAAATTGTATCCTGAAAAAAGGAAAGTGTGAGGGAAAAGTGGGAAAGATTTTGAAATATGTTGAGAGAAAAGCTTTCACCTCACCAGAGAATATGTAAAAATGATGCCTTTTACGCAAAATTCACACTTTGATGTGCATTTTAGAATGAAAGAATGGCATGTGAAATTGAACAACTTTTTCAGCAATTTAAAAATTGGCTTGAAATCAACTTATCTGAAGACTTTTATCTAAAATTATGTAAATTGCTTTCAAGCTCTTTATTGCTTAGGTTTTAAACAGCTGAAGTTGAGTTTTGAAATGTTCACAGTTTTTTAGTAGCTGTAGATATTTCTGTGAATAGGGAGAATGGTGGTTCTATATAGTAACTGTAGTGGCATGGAAGTCTACTGTAACTGGAAATAAACTCTCTAGTTTTTTTCTTTAATTCGTGAGTTATCTAAAAACTCTGAAAACTTAAAGATACAACAGGCTATGTTGTTCCTTGGTGGCTACATATTTCTTTCCTTTTTTGGAGCCCAGATGGTCTCTAATAAAGGACTCCTTAAATACCATAAATATGTCACAGTTAGTGCTGTTTCTATGCACCTGATTGGATTCTAATATATATTTGGGATGTCCCTGAGTGTTCCCTCCTGGCTTGTTGCCTACTCCCTGCCTGCTGGGTGGGGATAGAAGAGAAATCCTTGACTCTGTGCAAGCCCTGTCCAGCTGTAGCCAAAGTATTTCTGTTACCAGCACTGTTTTGGTCACAAATCTAAAGCACATCTCCATAGGGGCTGCAATGCAGCAAGTTAATTCCATCCCAGCCAGGCCCAGTATACTGGGAAATATTGCTTGGTGTTGTCCATTTAACATGTAATAGCCAAGACTGAAAATTAATTATATGAAGCTATATGATGGCCCAAAGAACTACCTTTCTGTTTAGCTCTTACAAGAAACTTGCACTTGTGCTGTGTTGAAATTTCAAGTCAAAATTAATCACTTCTTTTTATGAAGGCAACTGAATTACAGTTATCAGTAAGACTAAATACACACAACAAACCTTGTGGGCCTAAAAAAATAACCTAGTTATTTTAAGGATTCCTTAAATTGTGTATGACCTAATGCATTCAAAATCTTGTCATGATTTCTCTGGCAGATAGCACACACCTTCACAGCCACCTGCTAAGAACTGAAATGGGAATTTAAGTCTAATCAGTAGACTGTGTATAGAAATATGGAAAAAAAAGTTTAGAGTGAAGAAAAAAAAAGTTCGATTCTCATCTTGGAAGCAGCAATCTGTCTTACTGTTGCTGAAGTTTTTTCCTTTGTTCAGCCAGGCACTGTTCCAGGGACTTCATGGTATTCTAGTATATAGTCTAGTATGAATATTGGTCATTTTCAGTCCTATGGCTTTTTTCCTAAAATTAACTTTAGTAAAGGATGGAAGAGACTGAAAATACTTTTAAGCAGTTATCTATATCTTAAATGACTGAAGAAGTAACTTCACGTGTATTTTTATATTGGAGTGTTGCAGCAAGCTGCTGAACTGCACATTGGCGCTTCTAGTAAAAATTCAAATGGCTTCCAGGAGAACAAAATTACAGTTCTATTAAAACTTATGTCAAATGTGTCAAGTATTTTGTGTTCTTATTGACTGACTGAAGTTGCAGTGTATAGTGCAGTTCTTGGTAGGTAAGATAGCATTACTACTGACATGTAAAGGTGTTTTAAATAGTGTAAAATAACAGCCATCAAGATTCTTGATGTCCAGTCTTCATTTCTGAAGCCAAATATCCATATTCTTAATTGGCTAGCAAAATACATACAGCAGTTAAACCAGGTTACTCTTGTAAATTTTTCTAAAGAAAGTCAAATGTGTCTTTAAGGACCCAACAAAAAGAAACCTGTGAATATTTCTATTAGTGCAAAATTTTTCCTGTGTGCAGAAATAAGGATCCCGACTTCATACAGAATTGACAAAACTGTACATTGTTTATTGAATCTCTCCAAATTACTGTTTAGCAGTTTTCACGCAAGGTTTGCAGCCTAGGCTTTAGTTGACTGTTTGGTTAAGTCAAGCATAGTTGGTTTGATGCCCACACAGAAAATATTTTCTGACTTCTCTTGCCTAGTGCTTAACTGTGGTTATGATTGATTTGTATTAATGAAAACATTTTTCATTTGAAGTGTTTAATATTGCATATTGTCATTACTCGGAATTAAATTCAGAGGTTACACATGAACATTTTTGTCTGGCCTCAGGTTTGCCTGTTATTCCACTGTTTAATTTGTTACTTTATTGCTTAAATATATTTGATTTCCCTAATTTATTTCATAAATAAGTACAAATTAATGAAATATGAGCTTTTGGGAAAATACAAATGCTCTTTTCCAGGAGAAAACCAGCTACAACAAGTTGTCTTTCTTTTTGTTAACAAAGTTTCAAGTGTAATATTTTAACTACAAAGTTAATAATCTCTCTCTTAATTTATTTAGACTTCAGTCGTGTCAAGTCCTCCTTCCAGACTTGTCTCATTAATGTAGAATTTGCCTGTCTGGGATCTCATAGCTGAGGCAGTACCTGAAGTACAGGAACCCCATGTGATGTGTAGTTTTACAAACTCATTTGTGGTAAAAATTCATAGCAGTTGTGTAAACACCCTATAGGGATTCAAAACTTGGACAGCATATAGATAGTATAGTTAAACACCTTCCTTCCCTGTAGTAACCCGATGAAAACAGGCTCCAGGTTTTAGAAAGCACATGGGTTATACTTTGGGGGAAAAACTGGAGAAGCTGTTGGGTACACAAGACTTTATCTTACATGTTTCTAAACTGTCATGACTAGATTAATCTACTGCATAAACTGAGGTACTTGATCTACAATGGAGTGGCTAAGAAGGTTTTTTATTAAGTTTCTTCTGGTGTACTATTTTAGCTGAAACTTGATTAATAGGTTGAGGCAAATGACCTGCAAAACTCTATCCTGGAGCACTAAAACTAAAAGTAGTATAAATTTTAAGTGAGGCCTTCCTGTAATACAAATGTACCAAGTGTAAGAGTGAGTATTTTGTGTCTGTAGTGTTTTATAGGGGGAAATAAAAAGGCAGATCAATAGGTAGCTAGTTGTTGAAGTATTTAAGGCACATTACAAACAGTCTGACCGTTCTTATCTGACAAGTAGTAGTTGTAACGTAGAATTGCCATGTGGGAAAAGGTGTGTTAGTTTTTGTGAGTAACTCCTAGATCTCTTGACCCTTGAAATCTAACTTTATGATAGTAGCAGTTGTTTTGAAAACTGCCAGTCATTTTAATGATTGTGGTCTTAAAGGTCAAGCAGTGGACATCAAGTGCTCTGACTTTTTGAGATATTGAGTAAGATAAATTAAAAGCAAGGTTAAATAAAGATAAACTAAACCCCAAAATATTCCCAGCATTTCCACTCGTAAGAATAATGCTTCTTTGCAACAAATGTGGGATCCGTGAATGTGTCTTGGGATTTTCAAATACCAGTTCTAAAGAATGGAGTCTAACTGAAAGGATTTCTCCTGCTTCCTTCTTGTGGCTATTGCTTGAACAGTGCTTGAACACAATCAGAGCTTTTCTTTTTTCTCTTCTGTTCCCAAGAGTTGAGCGGGTGAGTGGTGGCAGGTGAGAAACTGGGAGGAGCACAGCTGAGACATCTGCTGATGCTAATTGTCCATTCCATGCCATGTGGTAAAGTGCTCGAGCAAGAAATGCTTAAGGAAAGGAAGAGGATGAAAGAGCAGTCTTGGTTATGGCGGTGTCCAAAACAAGTGGTGTGGGTGCTGAAGTGCAGCTTTCTAGGAAGTGGCTGGACAGCTGCCTGGCCATAGGAAGTAATGAAGAAATCCTTTCTTTTCTTTTTTTCCTCCCTTTGTATCCAATTTTTGCTTCACTTAATAAAACTGTTATCTCAGTCTGCAAGTCTTCTCCCTTTCCTACTCTTTTCTCCCTGTCTGGTAGGAGAGGAGAGTGAGTGAGCAGCTCTGTGGGTTTTTGCCTGGGGTCAAACCAACACAGTCCTAAGCTAAAGATCAGGAGAAGGAGGCATCTTTTGTTGATCCCAGGAAGGTGTTCATACAATATATTGATATTGAAATGCAAACAACTACGGTTGCAGGAGTGGTCTAGGTGCACGTCTGTCATACAAAAGCAGAAAACAACTGCTCGAAATGTTTTCCAACTCTTCAATATGCCTTCTTGCTTTTCATGGTAGTTATTTAATCTTTGAACTCCTTAGAGTTCAGAACTAGGTGGACTTCAAAGTAGTGCCTTTAACAGTGGTGATGTACAGGGCTGGAATAAAATGATACGTGTTTAATTAGAGAATGAATAGTAGCTTCAAGTGAAAATGCCTAATTGTCACCGTGATAATTCAGGCCAGCATACTTTAACTGTCTTAACATGCCAGCACAGTTGAGAAACAATGGTAAAGTTAAAAAATCAGCCCGATTCTGTTAGAAAATCCATTTGGCTGTGAATGGCAACTCATACTGTAGTTTAGAAATCAAGGATACTGAACATAATGAGTTCTCCACCATCTTAGATGGATATTTTTATCAGTTGGTTTTGCAAATCTCTGTATAGTCATTTCCTAAGAGCTTGCATGCTACTGTTGTAAAGTCTGTGCTGTATGAGGTATTAAAAGATTTGTTGCATTAATACAAAATTGCCCTGCAATTAATTTCAAGTTAAGTACAAATGCATGTCTTAAGAAGCTTTTAAAAGGAGAAAAAGGAGCAACTTCTACTGATTTCTGTTGATGCTTCATCTGAGGCATAGCCATAAGGATTTTTCAAGATGCAAGCAAAATTCTTGTTGCTAGTAAGCCAGCTTTCTAAGATTTGTTTGTTGTGTTGTTTTGGAGGTGGGGAGGTGGACCCAACATAAGACTTTCTAGATAAATCTGGCTAGTTAATGTTTTGTGACATTATTTAGAAGTCTGTGAGTAAAATTGTTAACAGTGGAGATTGTTAAAAGTGACACATATTCTAGAGAAGCAGAGGTGAGCCTTTATTCAAGCCTGTTCATTCATGTTGTCGTATAAAATTATGCCAGAGAAAATCTTCACAGTATATGGAATTTTGAAAATAATTGGTTTATTTCCCCATTCCTTTTAGGACCAAGATGGGCTTCTTGGAACACTGGTGTTTTTATCTGCATCAGATGTGCTGGAATACATCGAAATCTTGGGGTTCATATATCAAGGGTCAAGTCTGTCAACTTGGATCAATGGACACCAGAGCAAATACAGGTAAATTATCTTCAAATATGTTTCCAGTTTGGAAGGGATGTCAGGAGTACTTCTGAAAGGATTTGCATTTATCATGATGCCCAGTTTAAATGTTTTACAATCCTGTTAGCTTTTGCATGTATCATACGTCTACTGTAGTGAGCCTAAATTCATAAAATTCACATCAGAAATTGGTTTAGCTCTCATTTCTCTATCATTTTAGAGGTATTCTATCTTGCCCCAGGGACTCTGAAAGCTACTTCTTGGTTGTATTTGTAGAAAAAGTGTAAGCCTTTTTAGTAAGGGACAGGACAGTAGCACTTGCATCTGTGTGATGCCTGGTTGTGTTCTTTCGGTGTTATCAAGCACTGACTCTGCCAGGTATGCTCCAGTCTGAAGCCTCTTCCTGCCTTTAGACAAATTTTCTTACTCTTTGTCTTCATGGTCTGAAGAGCCATCCTGAGAGATCAAAGCTTGTCTTTCCCTGGATGGGTTAGTTTACACTGCAAACAGCACCAGTGTTGGTCACTTTTGTCCATCAAGTCTGGGCAGGCAGCCCCCCTGTGCCATGGTCATATGTCCCAAGACGTATGGCAACAGGGAGGTCTCCAAGTTAAAACTTGTAATGTCACTTAAGCACTCCATTTGCATTCTGACTGTTTCTGAGTTTACAGTATCGACAGACATGAACTAATGGTTTTCTACCACTTTTCCTTAGTGCATGCAGGAAATGGGAAATACTAAAGCAAGACTCCTCTATGAAGCTAATCTGCCAGAGAACTTCCGAAGACCTCAAACAGATCAGTATCCTTTTTGTTTTGGCTTTCACATTGAAATGACTTTTAATGCAATGGAGATGTTATGACTGTTTCAAGGCACTGCTACATTTGTCAGCTCATATTATTTATTTCATTGATATTGTTGTATAAGAAATGACAGTGGAAGTTGAGAACAGTTCAGAAAAGGTTTAAATTACTTCAGTCATAGCAAATCTACTTCTTAATGAGATTTGGCAAGCACCATTTATTTTTGCTTTCAGAGGAGGTGACTTCATAAGTTCCCTGTATGTAGGAAGTTAGAGTGATACTGGAGAGCTCTTGAATATTCTGTCTTTATCTTGAGTAACTGCCAGCTGAAGTTAGAAGTATTTGATTAGGAAATAATGAGCTGAATGGTAAAGTAAAATAAGCCATTGCATCTTACTGCAGTGAAGCATGGATTTCTTTCTCTAGGTGACTAGCATGGAAATACATAAATAAACCCAGCCTCTCTGATGGCCACCAGTTGTGTTTGTGTGTGATTATCACTATGTACCTGGACAGGAAGGGTTGGAAGGAAAACTGTCTACTGGCAATAAATAACTTTTCTCAAGAAATACCTTTACTGAATCACTAGGATAATATATAACAGCATTAATTTAGAGTTGGGTTTTTTTCTTGATTTAGTGAACTTACTCCGTAAGTAGGATTTGCTTCACCTGATCTTATTGGGACTCTTTAATTATAATGAGATCCTAAACACCTACTCTTAAGTAAGCTGTGTCTTTCCCCAGCTGCAGGAGCTGATAAACAGACTTAGACGTAACTTGATCTGAATTTGCTATTTACAAAGGTGATTTTGGTTCTTCTGTTTATTAGATACTACACTCGATATGTAATGCCAGAAGATTTTGTTTCTGGAAGGGTTAGACTCCTCATTATAAAATGCACTTGAGCAGAACTGATACGTTTTTTTCATATTCTAGTAGCTTTTGAATTAAACATACATCCTCATAAGAAAAAAGTAACTGGAACCAGATAGCACTGTAGTATTCCAGCTGTAATATTCTAGAACTTTATTTTAGCCATATGACCGAAATATTTTGACTAAAACTTAAAATAGCTCTTGAAGATGTGTATTTTGTTTTTACTGCAGCTAACTTAAATTCACTGGTGCTACTGCAGGAGAAGCAATAATGCTTTAAGCTTTTCTTGTCTAATTTTTAGACTTTCAAAATAATTCTTTTGTTCACACTGTATGCCTTGAGTTAATTACATACCCATTTGAATAGTTGTTAGCTTCTAACTGGTGGACTTAGTCAACTGAATATATTTAATTGCCTGTGTTTTCTTTATTAAAGCTGCACTACCATGAGAGGTGATACCAACATTTTCTGATTTATTTCTCAATTTTCCCATAACTTTGGCAGCTACTTACCTACTTGGCATTCATGACAAGCTGTTGTGTTATGGATGTTTTTTGCCTTTTTTCTTTGCCCATTATGTCACTATAAAATCAGCTTAGTATGTTATCAGTGTTCTGGTTGTGAGTATTCTTACATTCTGAATATTCTTTTGGATGAACTATGAAAATATTTTTCATGTGATCAATTTTGTATATGTTCATCTGTATTAGTGTTTAACTTCCTGTAGCACTATTAATATATTATTAATTATACTTGTAGTTTTAAGGTAGTAAAGTGGAGAAATGTGTAGGTGGGATCTGCCCAAAATCTCCTGCTAAAGATCCCTCGTCGTTTCTGCTCCTTAATCATAAGAGTGACCTTTCTAAGAGCTTTATTCAATCTCTTGGCAGAGATGCTGTAGTGTAGAAGCTGACTTTAAGGACTACTGTGATTTTTTTTTTTGTATGGCAGGTCTAGTTTCCTGTTGAAAAATGTTTTTTCCAACAACAGAGTGAATAATTTTTTTGCAGTATTAGTATTAAGGTAGTTGTACCTTCAAAGTGCTCAGGATGCCCTTTACAATTTATATATATTTGGAAAGAAGTAGAAAGCAGTGTTTTGATTTTTGTAATTTTTATGAAACTGTCTTCAGGTGATGCATACAATTTGAAACTCTGATTTTTGATAATATAATTTGACGCACAGAATGAAGGGACTGAGTGCTCTGAGTTCTGTGTTAATCTTAGGACATAGTATGTGGAGCTAAGGTATCTTTCCATCAGTTGAGGAAAAATTACTTTGGAAGTTTGAGGCAATGAGTCTGAGCTTCCACAGTTGCAGTATCAGTTTTTGAATGGATAATCACATTGCCGGACAAAGTAGCTAAAATCTTTTCTTCACATCCTAGAGAGTGAGCTTTACTAAAATTAAAGTATTCACACTGCTTTGGATGAGCTGCTTTATGAAGCTGAGAGAATAATTGAGGAAAACTGCTAGCTTTCCTTTTTGCATTTGGGCTACTGAGTTGTCAGTTCTGGTTTTCTACATCATTATGCTTGCTGCTATTTCCATCTTTGCTTCAGTATCTTTTTGTCACTAGTTGTTTTAGCTTTTTTCCCCTTCCACAAGGATGTTTGTTTTAACAGGAGACTCATGAAGGACTTAGTGATCTTGGAGAAGTGTTTATGATCAGCATTTGATAAATGGTGGAATTCGTGCAAATCAGAGAACAGATACATACATTTCACCTTTTTTCTGAACAGAAAGTTTTTTTTTTTCCCCAAGTTAAGACAGTAAGCTATAATTATTTACCATATATGAGTACCATTGTTCAAGTATTTTCAGTACCACAGCCATGTAGCTTATAAATGCCAGGTGAAAACGTCCTAACTGTGGAACACTGAGTTACTTATACTCTATCTTTCTCATATTGTTTTCGTAAGAGATTAAACCGATTAATTTCGTGTAGTACAAAGAACCTTATTTTGGGCACTGCAGCAGCAGTTGTTCTGTGTAGAGTGGTTTGTTCTGCTGTTTTAAAAATACAAAAAGAGATGAATCAGGTGCAGTTTTTTAATTTGAATAACCAATGAGCTTTTTTAGGTTGATGTTACTATTTATCTGAATGCATATTTTCCTTAAACTAGCTACTTCCAGAGCTGTGGAATTTTTCATCAGGGATAAGTATGAAAAGAAGAAGTATTATGATAAAAATGCAGTTAATGCCTTCAATGTAAGTAAACACTTAAACCAAGAATTCTGTCACTTTTTTTTTTTTTTTGAAAATGTAATATGTAAGAGAAATGTAGCAAACATTATGTATGTTAAAATGTCTTTTACAGTTGAAAACTTTTTGACTCAGAGCTAAGCACTTCCTTCCCTATGTCTTGAAGACTATTCCTAGGTTCTATAAGTTCTACCTACATTGTCTATTACGTTTATATTAGCAAAGCATTATGATCCAACAGGTAGCTTGTTTATGACTCTTTGTATTGTGTTTTTCACTCATGGATAGTTCTTTAACAGTGTAGTTTGAGTCTTTTTTATTTATCTTTTTACATGTTACAGGGATAAGATAGGATTGCTGTTTCTGGTGACATGGTCTTCTCTCATTCTCTGTAAGCCTTGATGAGAAATCCTAGGGTGTTTCGAGGCCTTCTTCTGCTGAATTCCAGACTGTTCTTTGCAGTGAGGTGCACTGTAGTAGCAAACACAGGCAGTACAATGAGCCTGCTGTTAAATCCTGTAGCTGTGTGTGCACTGCAGTAAGTTGGCGAGTGCTTCTCTTGGCAAAGGAATTTTGAGAATTCAAACCTTTACTGAAGTTCAGAGTCTTGTTAGGTTTTGTTTGTTTTCTGATACACCTGCTTCTGGAACATATCATCTAGTTTATACATTTTTCTTTATATAGTTGTATTTATGCTTAAACATACACAGCTCTGTACCTACCTTATTTAAGTATGGCCCAACCGTAGCTTACTACTCTGCCTTAATAGGCCATGAACTTTGACAGGTTGGTGTGAAGCATGAGAGTTTTTGCTGTGTTTCCCATTTGAGAAGATGGATCTTTGAATGATGGTTTCATTTTAGAAGGGTAAAATAAAGCAAACCTGGAAAGTACAGAAGGGTGTTTCATTAAGTACTGTTGAAATGGGGGGAAATTGCTTCGCTTAAGATGTAAAATACGATTGTGGTTTGAATTACGAATTGGTTACCCTTCCTTACTTTTATTCCAAAATAGAAAGTAGCAAGAAGAGTTTAAAATTACATTTCTTTAAAAAGTTCTAAAGACACTCAAGATTTATCTAAACAGAGAACCTTGGTGTCTAATGTAGCAGTTCACTCATGCTGTAATATGTTTGAAGGAGTAATCGGATTCTGTTTTAGCATATTGCAGAGTAATACGGATCACTTACCTGCTATAGCAGCAAGGTTAGAGTCCAGATCAGCTGAAGAGATGCACATCACTGCTGAGTACTTTCTTCCTACTTGGGCTTTTCTTTCATTGACTAGTGTGTGTAGCATAATCTTTCTGGGAACAAAATTCTATCATACATTATTTTAGCGATAGATGAATCATACACTTTCGCAGTCACCCGTGTTTCTTCAAGACCACAAGGCATCAGACTTGAGGTAGCCACAGTTATAGCAGATCCTAGAAGTACATGATAGTAAATGAGCTGGACGTGTGTAGCACCTACAGTCATTGGTGCTTGTGCTGGGTTATCGTCCCGGGCTCCGGCCCTGGCCCAGGTCACATGCACCTGTAGTGCTGTGACTGGTGTTCGTTCACTGATTGTCTTTCTACTGGGCCTGGGCCTGACAAGGAAAAAGAAGAAAAGGTGAAGCTGAGCTTCCACTCTGCTTGTCTGGTACTCTGCTTTTATGCCTCTGGGTACTGTTGTCAGGGAAGAGGGGAGGTTACCCTATGCTTCTGGCACATGGGGGTCTGTGAGAAGTTTGAGGAGAACGGAGTGAGAAAGGGGTGTGTGTTTCCATGCCCTTGTGCAGGGGGTGGTGACGGTTTTTAAAGGTTTTGTTTTGCATTCCTAATGACATCTGAGACACCCTCTCTCTAACCTCCTAGAAAGTGGACAAAATTCCCTGGGAACTGAGGGGCAGCTGTGGAGAAAGGGGAACTTTCCTGCTTGTAGCCTTCAGCCTCCACCAAATGTTTTGGTAGCAGTCAAGGCACTCACTAGTACAATACTTCGATGAATAATAGTGAATGAAATCAGTTCTTGTGAACTGTTCCCATGGGGTGTCAGTGCTATACCATGGGAAGCTCTTCTGGAAAATTTCTTAACCATACTTGCTTTTACAAGAGCACCTTGTATCCTATTTTTAGTCAAAATTAACATTGTTGGGGGAACAAATGAGCTTTTTAGCACATCTTTTCTTATCACCTTTGAAATGGAAATGCCTTCTGCTTGGATTAAGGCTAATTTAAGTTAGAGAACCACACATATATTGTCTTTTGGTGAAATGAATCCCTTCTAGGTATAAGCAGGTGATACAGAAGTGCAGAAACAGGGTTGCAATGCCTAAGGGTCAATTTCCTTAATGTGGTAATTTCACTGAGGTGGCATGTAAAACTTCAAGGGGCTTTTCCAGATTTCATCCACTGTTGCAAGTCGCTTGTAGTAAAAGCTTCCTGTAGCATAAAAGTTTTAAAACATGCTGTACAATATTTCTCTTAGTGTAATTTTGGCAGGTTCATAAGCTTTTCAAGTTTGTCTAGCAAGACATCTCTGTGAATGTATTCTGTGTGTTGAAGCCAGGAGTATATGTCAAGGTTCAGTTTTTGACTGTCAGGATTCATTTGTTACAATGAGTTACAAATGTCTTTTGTTACAAATTTTTTATTTTATTATTCTTAATTATAGAAGATCTTTTGTTTTCTGACAAGACTGTTGTATTACTAAGTTTCGTTTTTAGAGTTGCACACTATAATAACAAAATTAGCTAGTGCAGAGGCTGGTAGTGCCATCAAACATGCTGACTAAAAATATGCAAATAGAATTTTTTTTTTTTTCATGGTTCACTGAAAAGTGATGCAGGATAAAGCTGTGGGCAAAAAAAGCATTTGTGGTTTTATTGGCTAGTTACATTTTAAATAGAATAATGTATTTAAGTAAAAATCAAATATACATTAGTATAATCTAATGCTGACAGAAAGCAACTTGATTTTTAAAAGTATTTAAAATCTATTAAGAAGCATATTATCTCAGAGTTTTCTGATTTGTCACTTTTGGAAAAATGTGAGATGCAAGTTCTGTGCCACTGTTCAGGACTAAATGTGTGGTACAATTTACTCAGCTGTTTTAAGTGGGTTATCAGTAAATAGTTACTCTCATTTTCTTGATTAGACCCAGTGCAGGCTTGTGGCTTATTTACAGAAAGACCTGAGAGGCTGATACCCTGGAAGAATGTATATGTGTTTGTCCTGTGAATAACACATGTGAAGTGGTATTGTTTATTAGAAAGAACTGGTTTTGCTCTTTGAATAATCAACTTAGGAGCAGCAGCAGCTGTTAGCAAATAAATGTATTTTAAGTATCTTCAGCATAGTACTGTTGTCCTGCAATTAATTTTCTGCCAAACCCCTTTCTTGATTTTTAGGCATACATAAACTATGAATGATGTAAAGTATAGCATAGAATCTAATAAATCAAACTTCACATAGCAGTGAAACAATTAGGGCATCTTTATAAATAGTGCATCTAAGAAATAGCAACAAGAACAGCTTCCTGTGCAATATGCTGTGCTGTTTGACATCATTTATCCTTGAAAGCTTGTAAAGTGCAAGTGGGAGCTTGCATTGCTTCTATGGTTAACTACAGACAGTTGCTGTAGGTCAAGCAGCAAGACGTGGTTTTGGATGTTAAAACTGTCCTTTGGGTAGTACGGACATGAAACTGGGAATATCATTCCACTTCAAAATTGTACTTGATCATCACTTTGACTCCTAGGCAAATTCTTTTATATTCATCATAGAGTTTTTTTGTACACAACGCTAGAACTAAAGGGTAAAGCATGCAGAACAGTTTCTTCTATAACCATCTTAGTCCTGAAGACTGTTAAACCTTTTGTTTGCTGTGGACTCTCATTAAACTCTTTATGCTCCTTTAGTTTATTGTTTCCTGGAACGCTCTTAAAAAAGCACAGCTTATAATTATACAAACACCTTTTCCCAAGAATCTGAACTTGTATGCTTAAATAAATGACTTGATGGACGTTTTCAGAATGGTTGAAGAAAATCTAAGTGAGGCAAATATGAGCCATGGAGAAATGCTCTGGAGTGTGGGCTTTCATGAAAGGAATGTCTGAACAGAGTATCATTTTGACTGACAATCTCTGTATTGAGTCCCAAATACTTACCAGAGCTATGCAACTGGTTATGTGGGGGAACAGTTGTTAATGAGACTCATGATCTTAGATGCATGGCCAAGAGAAATGGCAAATCCTGCTTGTTTTAGGTTTTGTGGAGTTAGTAAGAATCTTCCAAAATTACTGGCCTAGAGGACTTCAGCTTTGAAGTAGATGATTGCAGTTTATCAATAAATAAAGAGGAAATGTGTACTTTTAGAACCAAGGTTCCAGAAAATCTGTCTAGAATATGCTGTTCTAGAATTTGAAGTCAGAACTGCTGGGGTGACTCCTTGAGACCCAGGACTGCACTCAAGAAGTTGTTTCTGGTTCACAACCCTAATAGTTGTATTTGACCATATCTACGTGGTGCTAAGTTAAGTGTACTAAAGTTGCACAGGAAATCAAGTTTGAAGCAGTCATACTTTCCAAATCTTTTTTTTAAAAAACTTAGCACCTCCTCTTTCATGTAAAATAAAACCTGTAAAAAGACAATCTTTCTTCAACTATTGTTTATTTTTTTATCTAATACAATGACCCTTATGCCATACAAGTAATGAGGAAAAGTGATGAGGTTACTGTGTTGAGTGAGGATGAAGGTTAGCTATGTAGGTATCATCATAAACAATCTCTGCAGCTTTTAATAAAAATAAGTATATAGGAGAATTGCCTTGTTCAGGGTGGATGGTGATTCAGCTGAAGTAAATTTCAAATGCTTTTCAGTCTCAAAAACTATGAAATGGTACAATTTATTCTACTACATGAAGTGGGAATATATTATCACATCCTGACAATGTTTAGAGAATAGGAGACAAAGTTTCTGTATTTAAGAAAGGGTGTGAATTAGGTATGTAGCAGACGTTTCAAGTAACTCTTAAGCTCACTGAAGAAAAAGAATAATGGGTCTACGTTTTTCATGTTTTCCTAAGACATTGTGTATAATTTAAGAAGTATGAACTTAGGCAGCTAGCTAAAATGTGATGTGCCTTTAGAGATTGTGATGGCACAATTTTCAGAAAGTTACCTTAAAGGAGATTAAATCTATAATATATTTACTGCACTAAAGTATGTTAGGTAGGCATCTTAAGATGTACAAATTGAGGTATGACAGGGCACATGAACATTTCAGTTTATAGTAGCCAGCATTCAGAAGCATTCCACCATTGTTGTGGAGAGAGGTTACCAGTTACCCCTCCCAAAAGTGCAATAAGCCTACTGGGGTTTTTTGCGGTCTGTGAAAAACTTTGGAATCAAGTGATAGGAAGTGTTTTTAAAATATGCTAGTCAAGATAGGCATCAATAGGAAGCACAATGGAAGCTAGTCAAGGCAGGCAGCAATAGGAATTATTTTCAAGATAGTTTTGTTAGAATGAGTTATTAGAATGAATTATAGATTTGCAGAATAGCTAGGGTTGGAAGCGACCCTTGGACATCATGCAGTTCTCCCTGCTCCAAGTAGGGCCATCTAGAACAGGTTGTTGAGTCTCATGTACAATTGAGTTTTGAGTATCTCCATGGCTGGAGACTCCATGACCTCTCTGAGCAACCTGTTCCAGTATTCAACTACCTCCACATTAAAAAAAGAAATAAATTTATTCTCATGTTTCGGTGGAGTTTCCTGTGTTTCAATTTGTGTTCAGTACCTCTTGGTCCTGTTTCTGAATGTCACAGGCAACAGTCTATCTGCCTTAGTCTTTGTTCCGGCTCATTCCCTACACCTGGTTTTCATTCCTCCAGACTAAGCAGTCTGAACTCACTAAGCCTTTCCTTGTCTGAAAGGTGTTCCAGTCCTTTAATCATCTTAGTGTGTCTTTGCTGGACTTGTTTCAGTGTGCCCTTGTCTCTCTTGTACTTGTGACCCCAGATTTGACCATGATGCAAGCTCATGTCCAGCTTGTCCACCAGAACCTCCAGGTCCTTTTCTGCAAATCTGCTTGATACCGAGCCCATATTGGTGCACAGAGTTATTCCTCCCCGGGTGCAAGACTTGGCCCTTTCCTTTGAACGTCAGGTGGTTCCTGATGGCCCATCCTGTCAGTGGTGCTCTGAATGGCAGTACCATGCATGAGCCGCTCCTCCTCGGTTTGTACCCTTTGCAAACCTGTACTCTGTCCCACTGCATGGGTCATTACTGAAGAAGTTAAATAGTGTTTGCCCCAGTGTCAGTACCTGGGTGTACCACTAGTGACTGTCCTTCAGCAACAGTTTGCCGAGTCATGGAATAATGAAGGAGTTGGAGAGGCTGGACTGGATTTTCAGTAAGCCAGCTGCATTCCCAGCAGCTCCCACATGCAGGGTCTTATTTTCCCCACTTCCATAAGTACTTTGAGGAGTACTTCACACAGCTGGACCATATAACTACAAGTTGCTATGTCCAAGTAAACAAAACTTTGCCAAAGATGCAATCTCTTGCCAGTTTAAAGTGGATCATGAAAATGTAAATGATCTTGCATGCAGCAGAACAAGCCACTTAGGGGAAAAGAAGGTAGTGTTCTGAAGTGCTGGGAAATTCTCTCTAAAGACAATTTTCCCTGGAGCAAATGCAGAAAATATTAGGCTGGACAGGAGAAATGGAGGGCAATTCAGTAAGATTAAAAGCATCTGTTTCGTTTATCCAGTGTCAACATTTAACTAAGCCATGGTGACTCTGTAATATCTCACATAGGTGGTTATTAAAAGGAGACAATAAATAATCTAAAAATAGCGGGCAACAATAGGTCGTTAGAGTTGAAAAAAAAAGATTTTGTTCTCAAGTCTATGAAATGTATCTATTTCTCAGAACAGTGTATAATTGCATCTCTGATGTAAATGTTACAAATGTCTATAGCTCTGCACATGTTCAGAACTACATCTTGTTGCTATGACCCAGCAACATCTATCTGGCTTGTGCATAAGCTTCGCCTATTTCTGTAATTAGGATGGTAACTCTGAAGAGATGGAGGAGTGCTGAGTGTGTTCGCAGTACTGATAGAAGAGCACTACTGTCTGCTTTCATAGCCACCTACTGCTCTGTTTTGTGAAACATGGGACTCTGAACCTTTCTTACGGTGTCCAGTGTTACAGCATTGAGTAGGGGAGTGTTGTGGTTTCACCCTAGTCAGCAGCCAAGGGCTACACAGCTGCTTGCTTGCTCTGCCACCAGCAGGATTGGGAAGAGAATTGAGCAGGGTAAAAGCCAGAAAATTTATGGGTTGAGATGAAGACAGTTTAATAGGGAAAACAAAAGCCATGCACACAAGCAAAGAAAAGTAAGGAATTAATTCACTGCTTCCCACAGGCAGGCAGGTGTTCAGCCATCTCCAAGGCCCCATCATGTGTAATGGTGATTTGGGAAGACAAATGGCATCACTCCAAATGTCCCCCTTCCTCCCCCCACTTTATACATGGAGCATGATGTCACATGGTCTGGAATATCCCTTTGGTCAGTTGGGGTTACCTGTCCAGGCTGTGTCTTCTCCCAACCTCCCATGTAGCCCCAACTTCCTTGCCAGCGTGGCTGTACGAAGAGCAGAAAAGCCCTGCTCAGCAATAATAAAAGCATCTCTATAATTAATCAACCCTGCATTCAGCAAATCCAAAACACAGCCCTGTACTAGCCACTGTGAAGAAAATTAATTCTACTCCAACCAAAACCACCATCACAGGGAGACATTTTAGTAATTTAAAAAATGCCTTGTGAGTTAGCCTAAAGAACTCCCAAATATTCATAGGTAGGTGTTATTAATAGTACATTAGTATTCTTATACTCTTTTCAGTATTTCAAGAATAGGCCTCTTTAAAAAATGTCAAGCAATTGATAGTGTGTTTATATCCATCTACTAGCAGTCTGTAATTGCTACTGCTTTAGGATAAATTACTGATTTTAGTGTTGTCAACATTCGAAATATATAGTAATAAAATCAAACGTCTGCTGAAATAAGAAAAACATATGTAGCAGCTGAACTTAAAACCTATCAAATGAAAGCAGAATAGTCCTCTTCATTTAGGTTATTTCCCTGCATATTGTATGTGTGTAAACTGGCCACTCGAGGGCACTTTTGTATTTGGTTCAGCTGAGAACTTCCTGAGTGGTTTGATAATGCGCTCATTTTTTAATGTCTTGAATCTTCTGCATGATGCACCCTGCATTTCATATTTAAATGGAAGCTTAGTGTAGGTTTATAAAGCTTCAACTTGAATCCTTTTTAATAAAAGGCTGAATAATGACATGCATCAACTCAGGATTTTGGAAAAACTGCAAATAAAAGCAGGTGAAAACTTTATTTAGTACCTACACCTTAATGACCGATAGTGTTTGTTGACTGTTATGTACCATCAGAAACATGTTAGTACAAACTAAACTAAAGTAAAATCATTCTGAGATTTTGTGTGTTATGTTTTTTGATAACTTCATTTAGTTCTTGTTTAAAGCTTACTTTTTTTACTTGGAATAGTAGTGCGGTCAACAGACTACATCAAGACATTGGGCCAACTACTGTTTGTATTGTTGCTTTTACACAAACTGTTAACTTAGCATGTATTGGGGTAGATCATACGAAAGTGTTTAGGGAGGAAAATGGGGACAGGTAGCACATTTACATGTAAAAGGGGCAGGGAACTGGACTAATACTGTAAGTCTGCAGATTCTTTCTTTTCTGATCTTACATTTTTTTGTGCACCAAAGGGTTTCTCACAGAGCACAGGTGAAACTGAAGTCTTACAATACTATTGCATGTGTATGTAATTTCTTGCTCAGCACTAAAGGTACCAGATGCTTTAAAGACAGTATTGAATTTCATTATGCAAAATGATTCTTTTTGCTGTATCATTTTCTAAAAAGGAGTCACAAAATACAAACAATGGAAAGAGATTCAAGAATTGCTAAAAATTAAATGACAGCAAGTCTTCTAGTCTGAAACACGATCAAAATTTTGTGGAAAAATGAGAAATGTGAAAACTTAAGAAACAGGTCCTTGCCGCCATTCTTTGTTTTAGGCAATTCTGAATTAATTTCTTATTTAGAAGATGTAACTACTCCTAAGTTAAAAATTAAAATTATGTATTCATATGTTAGTTATCATTCTGCAATACATTCGTAATGCATACAATCACGCAACTTAATTCGTTTTCTAGCAGTATGTATGATTGGTTACAGAGGTTGTGTTGGTACTTCAAGGTGCCAATTATCAAAGATGTCTTTAGTTAGCAGCATTCCAGAGCATAGTGCAAATGTGTTATCAGAGTAGATCAGCGTGTGCTTTTTCACTTGGATTCTGGAATAGGGTTGGAAATGGCTTTTTGAATTTTGATGGAGAAATTTAGGTGGCTGTCAACCAGCATTGCCAGATCCTTTTCCCTGAGCAATTTTCCAGTCACTTTTCCCCAAGAGACCCAAGTGCAAGACCTGGAACTTCACCATGTTGAACCTTGTACCGTTGGCATCGGGCCATTTATGCAGCCTGTCCACATACCTCTGTGGAGCCTTCCTGTCCTCCAGCAGATCAACACTGCTGCCCAGCTTGGTTACATCTGTAAACTGAATGAGGGTGCACTCCATCCCCTCATCCAGTTCCTGGATAAAGAAAGACATTAAACAGGACTAGACCCAACACTGAGCCCTGCGGAACCCCACTAGTGACTGGCCACTCTTTGGTTGTGTGACTCCATTCACCAGTGCCCTCTGGGCCTGGCAACCCAGCCAGTCTGTAGCCATCAAACAGTGCACCTGGCTAAGCCAAGAGCAGCAAGTTCCTCCAGGAGAATGCTCTGGAAAATGACATCAAAGTCTTCACAAAATTTTAGCTAGACAACACTTACATGTTTGGCTTTGTCTAGCCACTCAGTTTGATTCGATTTTTTCATTCAGCTTTCCATATCTGGTGCAGCCTGGTAGATAACAAATTCAGCATGATGCAGTGGTGATAAAGCTGTTCAGCAGCTCAACCTTGTACTGTTGCTTTCATTACATAAACTTAATCTGTTCTTTATACATTGTAATGTGTTTTCTCTTAAAGATTAGATTCAGTCATACATCTTTTGTTCTCTTGCTTAGTTGAATATTTGCATATGTGAAGTGTTGCTTTCAAGTGCTCTTTTTTGCCTGAAGTGGTTGTAGTGCTGCTGGTTGTCTTTAAACCTTATGCTTGGGCATTTCTCAGCTTGTACATCCTGTTCCATATCCCAGGCTAGACAGCAACTGCTTTTCACTCTGTCTCCTGCTTATAGCTTGCATAACACCTCTTCATTGGTTCTGTGATTCCATTACTTGATTGGCAAAACTATAATAGTTGCTTTCAGGCCTTCACAGGATAGGATTGCCTTCTCCTAGGTTAGATAATAATTTTAATTTATGAAGAGGATTTGAGATTGAGAACTATTATGAGAGGATGGAAATTGACAAACACCTGTAATGCTGATTTTCCCCCTAGCCCCCCAAATAAAATTCTGCTTACCTAGTTCTGTGTGGTAAGTAGCTGTTACCTGCTGTTCACCTGTGAGAACTATCAAGCTTAAATTCTCCCAAAATCTGAAGTATACAAAAGAATGAAAAAAACTCCAAGCCCAAACCAAAAATCCCACTGTATCTTTAGCAAATTAAAAGTATACCTAAAATGATTCATTATGAGAATTTTACACATTTTATCTAATTGAAAATGCAGTAAGGAGCATGATGTTATAGTTCATAGTTCAATATATTGTGTAGTTACCTAATCATTTTTCCAACATTATTTGGTTACAGTGTGGTGCAGCTGGAGTAAACAGGGTCCCAATGTTCCTATAGCAACGAAATGCTACTGTTTGAGAAACTGCATCATTGCAGCAGGTGTATCCATAATTCTGATAATAACTCAAGGATTTTAAAACTGTAAATTTAGAAATGAGAATTCTGTTTCATATTTCTGGAGGTAAAATTTAGTTTTTAAATTTTTCCTACAGCTCTCCACCACCTTCCAGCAAAAGTGTAGTTTCTGACTTTGTAAAAATACTAAATATATGAATTCTATGAATATTCCAGCTGTATAAGTTAAGAGACTGGTAGGATTTTCTGTGAGAAATATAGGGTATTTAGACACAAGATATGATTGGGTTTTTTATTAGCTTTCAGTTTCCATTTAGGGCAAGCTACTTTTTTTTAAATTAAGTAAAACATGTCATTTAAATTGCTTATTTTGGTCCAACATAATGACCTACTCTGTTATAGCTTCATTTATTTCTGAATTTTCCTTCTAGATAATAGAAGTGATACAAAACAGTGTAGAAGTGTCGGCTTTATAGCTCTGAAGATCTTCTACATATTTTGAAAATGTGTTTCAGTTGCATTTTTATAATAAGGGGAATAGAAAGATAATGTTTCCATTAAAGTGATCAGCTATGCATAAAAAAATTGGATAGGAAGATGTATGAAAATGCCTTTGGAGAAATCCTGGTTTTTTGAGCAAACTGTATCTGTTGCATATATAATGCACACCTTTTGGATAATTCTGGAAGTCTAGTGCTGTTAATAGCAATTTTACATATCAGTTTGTAGAAAAGAAGTGTCACTTGTCTGGGAGATCCTTCAACCTGCTGCTAAGATGTGGCTTTATATTAACCCTAAGCTCTTTATGTACTTGGAGTGCTCTTAGAGAAGAGTTAATGAGAACTTTAATTAATGTATAACTTTCAGAGTTATTTTGCATTCCTGTTAATAAAAATATTCTGTTACACTGAACAAGAACAAAGGCACTCTCTTCTCTCCCCCTCCTCTGGGACAGTCTGCCTTCATGCTTCAGGACATTAATATTTCAGTAGTTACACTGGATAAAAATTGAACAATGGTTGAAACCTAATTATTTTTCTTAGGCCTTTGATATGATCTTTCCAGGTTCATTTTCTTATATTCTGTTCTAGTGAATCTCATTATAAGTCACACTCTCCTACCTGAAACATTTCCTTTAAATATTGTACTCAGAAAAAATCCCCAAACTTTTTCTCCTCTTTATGTTTCTTCTATGTTGTGTAACCACTACCACCAAGATTATTGAAAAAGAAAGGAATGAAAATCATGTCTCTTAGTGGCCTCTGCTGCCTCCCTTCCCAGCTGTTCTTGCTTATTTTCTTTCTCATTTCTTTCCTCTGTTTTGTACAGATATCATCTGATGCTGCTCAGCCTTTGGCATCTTCTCCTTCTCTGCAAGCTGCTGCTGAGAAGAGCAAAGCAGAGGTATATTGGTTTGGGGTGTAACTCTTATCAGGTTACTGCTTTGCACAAATGTTTCCATCTCTATAGAGTAATTTCACTGAGGTAACCTGAGAGTTTGAATTGCTGTTAATACTTCACACACTTGAAATACGTCTCTCCTTTTTTCTTGGACTAGCTAAATGAAAAAAGCCAATACAGCAGGGCAATGTACGTGTGTGGTTGTTACCTCTTGATGTTTATATGTCAAAATTCTGGTTCTCCTAGGGTTTAGTGTCAACAAAACTGTGGAAAACCCACTTAATCCCTAGCTAATGGGCATGAGTGATACTGTTCTGTCTCAACAGGAATAATTTTTGATATCTTTTTTTGAATTACTTGCTTGTTCCGGATTCTAAATTATCAGTATTGTTCCAGGCATTTAGTTCATCCTCCTTGGAGATAAATATAGAATTAATTTGACTCATACTGGTTTTAATATTTCTTCTAGCTGGGATATGTGTGTGTGCTAACATTACATTTACTGTTTAGATGGGTCTTTGAAAAACGTAACACACAAGCAAGTAGTAGATGAGGCATAATTTATATCAACTTTCAGTAAATGTCACCATTTGCAACAATAATGCATTTTTTAGAATGTGAATGCCCAGTGTTAGGCTCTTTTGGATACTTCGCTCTGAATTGAGACTATGCAGTATATGAAATAATTTATGGTCTGAACATAAATCAAGCTTTTCCCTTCTAAATGCAGAAAATTTGGACAGAAGTTATAAATTATTTTAGTTCAACTATATTTAAACATTAATTAAAATTTAAATGACAGTGTTGTAGACGAAGACCACAAGCCTTGTTGAATTTGACATGTTTTAAGTTGTACCAGGAGTAGCAGCAGCCACTAACAATGAAACTTGCCTTTACTTTCTTATCCACCTCTATTGGTGTATTCACATTTGAAAGTTTTTCTCTGTAACTAGTATGCCATGTAAGAAATGAAACTTGGAAAAAAATTAATAATCTTTCCTTAGAATTTAAGACTAATATAAAGTCAAATTTTATTATCTTCGTAGTGGTTTTTGACTGCTTTTGCAAGTAATGAAACACTTGAGCTGAAGTTCTGGCATGAATGCAACATTTGAGAAATGTTTTTATTTAGTCTGAATTCATTTTTATCTAATGGAGCTGAGGCAGAAAGCTTGAATATTGAAATTAGGAAGTGTGAAGGTGAAGGGCTTTTCAAGTCCACAATGAAATTTAAATGAATGAAAATAAAGTTGCTGGGAATCAAGACTGTTTTGTAGATTCTATGAGGTGTAGAGGCAGGAACACTGGAGAACAGTTTATTTTAGGTCTTCATATATTCACTATTAAGCTTTCAGAGATTTGTTGAGGGCAACAAGAAGCATTTATATTTGGTCACCTTTACGGAGTCTTTGCCATATGAAACTTTCTGCAAACCCTCCTTGTTCTTGAAGTCTTGAGAAATAAATGTTTCAGATACTTTTTACTCCAGAAGTGAGTTAAACATATTGTTTAAAAAATGTTGAAGTCAAACTGGAAATCAGGACATACTGAAAAAATGCAAAAACTACCTCTGCTTTCACTTAAACATATTCAAGGAAATTTAAGATACTGTGATTGAAAAGTAAGAGTACTTACATGACGCTTCCAACAACCTTTCCCAGGAGGAGAAGAATCAAATCATAGAATTGTAGAATCATAGAATGGTTTGAGTTGGAAAGGACCTTAACGATCATGTAGTTCTAACCCCCTACTATGGACATGGACACCTTTCACTATGTGAAAAACGAGGTTCACTCTCCTGTTAGAATTTAAAGAGTTTAATATAAAGACAATAAGAGACACATAAAATAAAGCAAAGGGATAACAGCTGGGTGCCTTGGCGCTCTGCCAAGAGCACACCTGATGCTCGAGGTGAATCCTTTTTATACCATTTTTACTGTCTGTTCTCTATTCATATTAAAACTTTTCCAGGAACTGTTCTGCATGGCCACTCCTTGGGTCCGCCTTTTTAGAGCATGCGTAGTCTTCTGCCTTGCGGTTTTATTTCTTTTGGTTCTTGGGGTTGGGCCCGCTAGGTAAGAGTCGATGGTAGAGTGGATCTCTTAATTCTCCAGACAGTCAGGGCTGATTGCAGCTTTGGGCCTCTTTGCCCCCCGGGCAGAGCGGTGATAGCGGCTCCGGACTCTCCTGGCCGCCCGTTCTCCAGGCGGAGCAGCCTTTGGGCCCTTTTGTTCTCTGGACAAAGTGTTGATTAGCAGCTTCTCGGGCCTCATCCTCTGCTCGCTTGGAGGTTATCTTACTTCCTCACACTTGCTAACATTCTTGCTAAAACGAGAGAAAACTACATCCACACAGCAAAAAGCATTTCTAACATTATATAATATCTACGTTAATACTTCGCGAGAAGCCAATACTATAATATATGTTTATAACAACTAGATCAGGTTGCTCAAACGCCCATCCAACTTGGCCTTGAACACTTCCAGGGATGGGGAATCCACAGCTTCCCTGGGCAACCTGTTCCAGTGCCTCACCACCCTCACAGTTAAGAATTTCTTCCTACTATCTAATCTAAGCCTGCCCGCTTTCAGTTTAAAGCCATTCCCCCTTCTCCTGTCGCTATCCTGACAGAGTCCTTACCTGTTGTGCGTGATGCCCCCTTTAGGTACTGGAAGACTTCTATAAAGTGGCCCTGGAGTCTTTGTTCTTCTCTAGACTCAGACAACCCCAAGTCTCTCATCCTGTCTTCAGAGAGAGGTGCTCCAGCCCCCTGTCATTTTTGTGGCCCTTCTCTGGCTGCAGCCGGTCCATGTCCTTCTGATGCTGGGGGCCCCAACCGCAGAGGGAAGGGTCTGTGAGAGCTGAGTAGAGAATAATTTCCCTTGACCTGCTGGTAACGCTTCTTTTGATGCAGTTGTCTAAGTTTCCATGGGAGAAGAGATTATGTTTATTTAAATTATTCAGCTTGAGAAGGTTGGAGTGGGACGTGGGAACAGAGAATGAAAGAAAAGTTTTTGCTCTGACAGTATAATTTGTGTGTATGTTAGAATGCAGGTTGGTACTAGGGTCAGTGAAACAGTAATGGAAGAAAGGCATGGCTATGCATTGGTAGTCCTAGTTCAGTAAGGCTGCAAGTCTCAGGTTATAATGTGACCTCAAAATAAAATACTGCTCTATACTTGTCCCAGTCATACAAACATTTCTTGAACACCTTGTGCTACCACAGGTGAGATACAGTATTGGCAGGGCCTCTAGTTTAGACTACTGTGTTCACTTCTGTGTTCCTAATGTTCAGTAAAATATAAATTGGTCTCTGTTTCTTTTTGTCAAAACAGATGTTCCAAATTCCTCTATTGGGGTTTCATGACTGTGGTCATTGCTTTCTGTTGCTTGTAAGCAGGTGCTTGGTGTGATAGTCTCGATTTTTCCAGGAACTGAGTGTTCAGGTTAATGCCTGATGAAATAATTCACATGGTTTAGTCAGGACTTGAGTAGCCCCAATACATCTGGTAAATATGGTGAAGGGCTTGAAAATGGATTATTGGAAGTTTTGAAAAATGTGTTACTTCGATCCCCCTGTGCCCAGTCACCTCCAAAAAACCCCCAAACAAACAAAAAAAATACCCACCAGCAAAAAAACCCCTTCACCTGAGTGTTAGAACTATATTAAGTAAATGCCATGTTATAAAAATGTTAAAATTATATATACTGGATGTTGAAAAAAGAAAAGAAAAAACCACAAACATTCCTTACTGACACAAGCTGTAACCTAGAAACTGTTTTATTTTTAATACTGGAGCTTCACGGACAGTTATCTAACCTCTGAACCCTTCTCGTAATATTGGGAAACTTGTAAACAGTAGTGTTTTCTGAAACAAGGCCATTTTGAAGCTTTGAACAAAGGGGTACAAGTCTAATGGCTGAAAGAACATTTAGGAGCTACTGTCTCATTCTCTTTATTACAGATGGTAAACCCTTATTTCATCCATTTAGCGTTCAGGTACACTCACTAGTACTACACTGTAGTTGTACAAGGTAAATGCAGGCAGACTAACCCTTTGTCAAAGCAATTGCTAGCCTAGAAAGTCTGTATCTTCTTCACATTATTCCTTAAGGAATATTTTATGCTTTGCTTGAGTCAGACAGATCAGTAATTTTGGCACATTCATTCATTAAAAACTGAAGTGAGGAAATTTCTGTAGTGTCATTATGATACATTCAAAGTAAAGGGATCTTTATATTTTCACTTTCTGGAACAACATAATGTCTCAATGCTCAGCTGGCCTGTCATATGGCCAAAGGCAACTTTTTTACATTCAGGAGTATTTTTTAAGACTACTAGATTAGCTTTTAAAAATCAGTACCTTTCTGCAGAAAGCTGCATGCAGTTTACCTTAGTGTAGTTCTTTGGTCAAAGCAGCTGACATCTGCCCTCCAAGACAGAAGCTATCAGAGTTAACAGAGATACTTGAAGATGTTTTTTTTCTCTTCTGCTCTGCTTAGCTTAAGAGAAGCAATGCTGATTTATTTTCCTTCTGCTTATTAAGCAGATGAGCAGGTGAAAAAGTGAATTTCTTGAATTGAATCTAAAAGTCACAATATTTTTAGTATTAGTATTTGAGCAAAATGAGTCACTTCTGGAAGCAGAGCAGATAGAAGCATCAACTGATTTAAAAGGGAGTAGCTCAAAATCTCTGTTTATATTCTATATGACTGTAGACATTCAATATGTTTGTAAATTGGGTACTAGCAAAATGCTTTTTCTTTTTGCAGAAGGAAAAAGAAAAAAAGAAAGACGAGAAAAAGAGAGAGAGAGAATCAGAAAAACCGTCAAAACAGTTAACAGCTGAAAAGGTAAGAAGAGTTTCTTTTTTTCCAGTTATTTAAAAATGGCACATAGTATTAGATACGTTCAGAGATTGGGGAAAAAATTAATGTGTGTGTGTGTATCTATATACACACACAGAAGTATGAATGTGTATGTGTATATGAGTTGTAATCTGGTCAATCCACGTGAATCCTACTTGTGCTGTTGCTTGCATACAAAAGTTGGTTGGCCATACAATGAGGAAGGAATGTGTTTAGGGGAAGAGGGAAGTGGGTTAAGCTTAGTTAAAGTTTAGGCTCAGACCAAAAACCTAATTAAGGATTTTAAGTTTGCAGAAATGTCTTGAGTTGGGACCCGCAAGGATCCAAAGGGACCCGCAAGGATCATCAAGCCTAGCTCTAAGTGAATGGCCTGTACGGGGATTGAACCATGCTCTGACCAGCTGAGCTAACCTCAGGGTCATGGACCATTGCTATTCTTGCCCAGAAAATTGTCAGTGTTATTGAGTCTTGTATTATCATCTAATACTGTCTTTCATAAATGAATCCATTTTAAACATAAATGTATAATCTATAGAGTTTAATTAGTAACTCTAAGTAACTTGAAAATTTGCAACTAAGATCATGTCACAAAACATGACAAGCAAACCACGTAAGGTGCTTTTTTATACAGTTATGTTAAAGCATAATGGGCAGCCTTAGCAATGTGGGTACAATTAAAATTTCATGTGCACTTCTGTAGAGAGTTAATATTAAACAAAAATGAAATGGGTAATTCTAGTATTAAATATAATAATTTCTTTTAATACAGATGTCATCTCTCAGATCTTGTGAATCCATTAGTATGTTCAGGTCTGCAGTGTAGTCTGCAGAATGCATTGGAGTCTCCATCTGTCAGTTTATTCCCCAATAGTGCTGTGTTACAATTACGAAAAATGTTGTGTGTTCACAGACTGTGATTGTAGATTTATTTCTAATTCAGTTTTCAAATAGATGTTTTTTCATTTTACATAATAAAACAAGATACAAATATATATATATATATATATATGCACATTTGGAGGGGGAAAGAAGCCCCTCCTCGATGCAAATATAATTTTTCTTAAATTAGAAAGCAAGTTCGGAATGAGTTAGTGCAGAAGCAAATTTTATTATGACAATTTGTGAAGCTTGACTGAGCTATTGTTACTGATACTGCACGAGGTTAAAGTAAATTTATGGATGACAATAAAAACATTTGAATTGTTGATTACTGAAGCTTTACAGGGGTGTCCAGCCAAGTTAAATGTTTTATTTTGGTACTTATAATAACATACTTTAGTTATAAAGGTTAAAAACATTGCTGTGGTTTGGAAACCTTAACTTTCTAGAGCCCAAAGATCTACTTTTGGTCTGGGAGAGAGAGGATTTCCCTTTGTAAGGATGCATGAGCCTCGTTATGTGGCTGGGAATACTTGGTTAAGTGAGGGGAAGTGCCACCAGAGCATAGTTACAGCTGGGGGATAATCCTACTATTTGAAATAAAAAACAGTTCTAATGCCACTGATTAGATTTACATTTGAAAAGTCATTAGATTACCAGTTAATGATTAGGCAAATAAAAAGAAGTATTTCGATTTTAAATGCTTGTACTACAAAATGTGGAATTTGGTAAATATATCTGTATTAGATAATAGTGCTATTGAAACAGCTGCAAAGTGTTTGAAGTACTGCAGCATATTTTATTTCGTTATTAATATGTCAGCATTGACTGCTCAAATGGAACTCATCTGTGTGTCATCTTTTTAATTTAAGACATTCTTCAAGCTTGGGCTTTTAAAGGATCATTCATTCAAAATAAGCTGGTTTTAGACTGTAAACTTTACATATTTTAAAATTGTAGCTGTGTTCTTCAATCCAAACGAACGAAGCCTGTATCAAATATTTGTTTCTGTGGGAAAGTGTTGGTGACATAGAAAACCAAATGGTTTTATTTTCATATATGGTATAATACATTGCTGCTTTTGTGATGTGGTTCTGCTTTAGGGAGCTGATAAACTTTAGTGTTTCATTAATAATGATACCCTTCACATCCAGGTGGAGACTGTCTATAGGATCTTTTAAATATTGCATCCTGAATCAACAGGGGAGTGCAGGCATCTTGTCTGTAGTATCTATCCTGTTTTCAGCAACCACACCAAGCAGTAGATCGTTATTTTTCCCAGTTCCTGGAGGAGGAAGCAATATGAGAAGTCTGCACACTTCATATGTAAAGTCACTGGTTGCCTTTACTACAGACGTGGGTTATCTCCAGTCTAGTTATTCCAGGCTTGGAAAGTTAATGAATTAAAAATATGTGAACAAGGAGTTGGCAGTTCTGCCACAATTTTGAGACTTCTTTTAGGTTAAGGTAATTCAAGCAGTGTTTTAGCCATCCTATGGAAGAATCAATAAAGATGGAAAAGAATAGAGGTCTTAAACTTGTAAAAAGATGAATCTAGAGAAAACTTCAGATCTATTCTCAAGTGTCGTGTACTCCTACAAGTCTTCAGTTCCTAGTGACTTCAATTTTATCTTTTGTTGAGATTAACTTTCTTAGCTCTTAAAACAAGAGTAAGCATCCTAAAAGTTTAAAATGTTCACATTCAATTCTTATATTATCTCTGCTTCATAGAGCTGACTAATTTGCTCCTACATCCATTTGAGAGCCTTTCTCTTGTACTAACTAGATGTTGTCACTAACTGATTCTTAGTCTTTAGCAAGCTAAATGTCTAGCATGATTTCTGTTGCTTTTTCAAATATTACTGAAAGCTTGTAGCATTGATTTAGTAAACTTATTATCCCAATATTTCATTAATGTATCAGGTTATTATGGCATAAAAGATACTTTGTTGATTATCATGCTTTGATAAACAAAGAACATCATATTTTAACTTATTGAATAGTAGTGAGTTTTCTTACTGAAATTGCTTTTCAGTAAGGAATCATCATGTGCTTGAAGTGGGTTTCAGGGGAAATATTTTTTTGTGAGCATTCACACTGGAGAGTTCAGATGTCCTGTAGAATTTCCTAAAGATCAGAGAGATCTACTGCAGAATAGTGAGTAGCAAGGATACTTGTTTTACTCTAATTTTCTGGGCTGTTCACTTTCTCTTATGAAATTACTGGGTAATTTGTAATATAACAAGATCTTACAGTGTGAGCAGATAGACTGATTGAGTCTAGTCCAGTGATTAGCATTTTATTGGAAGCAGCCAACAATGAGATATTTCACATCAGATCTTCAGAACTCTTAATAAAATAAGTGACATTGCCAAGCTACTTGCAACTGTAATGTCTTTTTCAGTCTAATAGAAGAAAGTTAAGAAACTTGCATAAGTTACCCAGGGTCTTTCCTCCCTCTCTCCCTATGCTATTTCCACAATTGCAGATCTCAAGTTTCCTTAGTGCTTCTACCTAAAACAACCTTATCCTTACAGTACTTTGGAGAAACAGGGAAAATACTGCAAGAAAACTGCTGTAACAATTATTATGTAGTTTTTCGTGGTATGCAAACTGGGGCCAGGTTATGTGAAGCTGGCATGTTCACTCAAAGCCCAGCTTGTTTGCAAGCAACAGAAGTGCAAATTTTAGCAATACAAAAAATGTGTTGAATTGCAGGAATAAATAATCGAAGTGAGCTAATTGTGTGCTTCTTAATGTTTTCTATGGGCCAAGAGCAGGATAATAGCATAAGGCAGACTGTCATGTAATGAAAGCAAATTTTACATGTTCTGTACAGAAAATTAAGATTAAGAGATTTTTAAATTAACTAAAAAAGTAAATCTCATGTTGTAAGAGCGCATTCTGTTAGTGGGGAGGGGAAGAAAGTCTAGTTTGACCACCAATCTTACATGTTTCATTGGTAGTTACACAGGAAAGTGTTCAATTTGTAGGCAGGAAAAAACAGCTAGGCTTTTGCTAGCCATTTTTAAACTTCATCATCCTGCCTGCCCTTTCATCAGCTGCTGAGGAGCTTTCCCTTCTTATTAATTACTCTTTTGAACAGCTGAAGGTAGTGAAATTTCCCAAATCAGCTATGATTTTCTTTTTTTTTTCCCTTTTTTTTTCTTTTTTTTCTTTTTTTTTTTCTTTTTTTTTCTTTTTTTTTTCTTCTTTCTTTTCTGCTTAAGCTGACTGAACAAGTTCTCTGTTCAGGAACAGAGTAAACCACTGAACTGCTTTTTTATTTCTGGCATGTTTACTGAGTAGAATTTTTGTTCATCCTTGAGTAATTGAATGTGTTCAATTTAGAATTATTTGGTGATTTTAAAAACAATATGTAGCATAAGTATTCTACTTGTGCATGAGAGAGCTCTCAAAGCCTCAGAGTAGTTTTCTGAAATAAAATGTAGATAGTTTAAGTAAAGTTTCTTCTTAGAGCACAGAGGAGCACTTTAGGTGAGCTCCATGCTACTTCTTCATGCAGCAGGTTGGAGGAGGCTTTGTGTGCACTCCATCCACCTCTACCTGTTTTCCACTGAAAGGAAGCACAGAAAAGTAGGAGATAAGGTACATTTAGGTCATTCTGGCTGAGGGATCAGGGGCATGGCTGGGACATGGCCAGTGTGTGAACTGGGGAGACTGTGTGCCCCAAAGATAAACAAGAGCTGCACAGTGAACTGAGGAATACTGTTCACAAGCAATCAAAGAGTATAGGGAATAATACTTCATTTAGTAAAGGCATTTGCTTTGCACTATTTAGAACAGAGAAGTGGACTGAGCTGTATGAATAACTTCTTGAATTTCAGAGCAACTAGGACTGTTTAGCTTTTTTCAAGACATACCTGTTTATGTACTTCTGCAGTACAAATTCAAACAAAAAAGGCATCGCTAGGTATGATGCTGTGAGGCCCTGGAGTGGTCCCAGAGCAAAGAAGAAGAAAATTCATATGGCTAAATGTTCAGATTTTTGTAGGGTTCAACTTCTTATGTAGTCTAATTTTCAAATTAAGAAAATGTGGTATGCAATGGTGCTAACAAGCCAGAATTAAGCCAGAAGTTGTTTGGAAAACTGTCCATGGAAAACTTGGTAAATATTTCTAATATCCAAAATTAGAAAGTTCAGCTAAGTCCATGACACTGAATGCTTTGGAAGAGTTTGGGTTCAGCGCTGTGTAGCTTTCTCCACTGTTTAGTTTAGAGGTTTCACATGAGTTGAGTACTGCAATGAAAATACTGTGATGTTTTCACTGTAAAATACTGCGTGTTGAGGAGCATAGTTACTGTGAAACCACATCTAAGTTACTGAAGTAAACCCTTTTAAGACAAGATTGTGTTCTACTGGGACAGTAAAGTTAAATGGTTAGGATGTAAAGAATGAACTATTTTTTTTTTCACTAAGTACTTGTGCATTTGCAAACTAATATTGACATTCAAAGTTAACAATTTTTTCATTCTGCTGAACATATCAGGATGATGAATGGTTCTGAAGGAGTGCAGCAGCTACACTTGATTAACTGAAGTTCAATATGACACCGTGAGTTAGTTAGTTTTATTATATTGCCTTTTGAATTTGAAACTGGTTCTTGTTTTTGTATAAAGTTATTTCAAGTGGCAGGAATGGGTCAGTTGGAGGTTATTTTTCAATAGTGGTATATCAAATGCTGTTTTTCTTCCCCAAAATGAAGACTAAATTGGCAGATTAAACTTGGCAGTAACAGTGAGCTGCTGCCTCTCAGTCAGCTGGTACCAGCCAGCACCAGATGGCCTATATTACAGAGGTACAGACATCAGTTTATTTGCATTTAAAATGCACTGGAGAACCCCTCAAATAAAAGTGGGGACAAGTCATACTAGCAGCTTTTCCCCTTCATATAGAAAAAACAGTGTGTCAAATATTCATTTAACCAAATAGAAAGAACTTAACGTAGCTTGTTAGGATGGTGTGTTTGTTTTCCCCCAAAGACAGCTAAAACTCTCACAAAAATCAACCTGCCTGGACAATTGAGGTAAGAGGAACTATCTGTCCTCCTTATTTCTCGGGGATGGAATTTACTTACTCGAACTATTACAAGTTATCATCCTAATAATTTTGTACAAGGAGAAATGAGTTGGAGCAGATAGTGCTCTAGTGTTCTACACTTCTTTAAAACTGAGTGGCAATATAATAATGCATGAATGAAAGCCTGCAGAGTAGTTGGTGTCCACCTAAACACCAGTTTGGTGAAAGTGATATTATTAAGTGTTTACTTCTAACTTGTAGGAATAAGTGGATTTACAGATATTGACCTGAATGATGATTTAAATGCAGAATCCTGTTATAAATATTCTAAATGTTTTCTTTGTTTTGATACTGTATTGTTGATAAATTTGCTAAATCACTTGAACAGTTGTTAATAACATTTCTCTAGAGGTCTAGGCATTATTTGCCTTTCTGAGTGATTTATTTTTAAAATAT
This sequence comes from Corvus cornix cornix, assembly GCF_000738735.6. Lineage (NCBI taxonomy): Eukaryota > Metazoa > Chordata > Aves > Passeriformes > Corvidae > Corvus > Corvus cornix. Next base: position 85,378,274 of record NC_047056.1, on the reverse strand, counting down.
TTTTCCTTTTGATTTTTAGATAAAATGCCATATTACTTTAAATTGTGATTAAAAAGCAAACATGTATATCATGGGAACAGAAAAATAGAAACCTGTTTTGCACTCTGGTTGAATACATAGTCTTATTTATAGTCTTAGTTCTTGTTTTCACAAGTTCAGACTAAGCAGATAAGAATTAAAGCTCCAGCTTTAGGAGTACGTGGTAAGACATAGGGCAACCTGTTTCCCTGCCTCCTACCCCCACAAAGGGTGAAGGGTTTTAAGGCTTCTTGTTCTCTCAGTCTGCATTCTGTGGACTATGGACCTCTCCCAGCCTGGTTTTACATTTCTAATCATACCTTCTCAGTCTTACGGAAGAGATCAGATTATTTTGGGTTCTTTGGTTGTTTTTAATGCTAATCTGGAGGAAAGCAAATCAAATTAGATGCTTCTCGAAACTGTGCTATTCATTCCTTTTGCAGGTAACAAAGGACTTCTTCTGTTTGAGGATTGCCATGAAAAATAGTCTTACTTAATGAAATTAATCTGTCATGGCTCTTATTACGTATTTGAAGTTGTAGACAAAGAAATTAAGAAATAGATATTGCAGGTAGAAGCAATGAAAGAAACCCCTTTTTTGTCAGAAAAAAAAGAAAAGCTTTTATCTTTTTAATGTTGGAAAAGGAGTCAGCGTTCAGGAAGGGTATCACTTTTTTTCTTCAGCCCAGTGTGTTCACTGTATCAGCTTGATCCTGTCAGCTCTGGTCTGCAGCAGAACAGCATTTTAATGCAATTTAAAAAAATTTTATACAAGTAGTATCTAAAACAATGAGAACAAGCTTGAGTAGGGCCTGCTTTGGTTAAATTTGTCTTTGTTTAACTTGCCGAACTTTTTTAGCAGGAAGCTGTTTTAAGTTTCCTTAGTTTTAATTGATCCTCCATTACACTTTTGCTCCATACAGGTTCAAAACATAATACTGCCTTGGGTTTCAGTTGATAATACTTATTAACAGATGGCATTTTCAGCTTATGATAAGCTTCATCTTTTTTCCTGGTGACTTTGAGACAATTAAGACATTACATATGCTTATTTGTATATTGAACAAAATAAAGTCAACACATTTAAACAAGCATGAACTAAATCAACCTTACTCATGGGTGATTGCTGTCTTTAGAAAAAAGACATTCTGAGACATTTGAAACCACAGGACCATGCATGATAAAAACTGCAAATATACGATCTCATCTAAAAAGTTTTATAAAAATTATAGTACTAGTTAGGAGATTCTGTATGACCAATCAAATATGCAGGAACAAAATGCACTATGCTTTTACCTAAGTGGTACTGATACATGGAACTGAATGTAAAGAAGGATAAGGATTGGATAAGATGAAGCTGATAAGAGGAAAAAGACTTTAATTTAAATAATGTCATGCAAAATAATAATCTTATCTTGTTTTGAGTAATAGGCTTACTTTGTTCCTAAAATAATGCAAGTACTGGAGCATGGGCAAAGCAATCAAGTGTCTTTGTGTGTTCTGTTTCATTTTACCATGCTTAAGGTAGAACGTGCTTAATCTCACCCCAGTGTGTGACCATCAAGATAGGGCAATGGGGTAGTGGGAAATTCTGTCAGATATGCAAATCTCACTGAAGAGTAAAGATACTGACTTTTTTCATAAAAAATTATTTTAGCTATCACTGGCAATATTAAATCTCCAACATTAAAGCTTTAAATGGTTTATAATAATAATATAATGTGCTATAAAATGTTTCAGCAGTCTTCCGGTGTCATGCAACAACTTTGAGTGTCTTCCAGTTTAAATTCATAGTCGATGTAGGTATTGACTGTGTGCCTTTTTGCTAAAAGGAGTATTTCTTTGGACTGTTGAATTTATTGCATTTCAATAGTTGCTATTGGCACTAGAACAGTTGCATGGAACACTTTATGGCTCTGGCATTCATACTGTTGCATAATTATGTCTTCACAAAATTAACTCAAAGGTAGTTGGAAAATAGCACTGTAGGTGTGGTAGAGGTAGAAGCAAGAGAAGACAGAAGCAGGATCTTCCAACACAATTTGAAGGAAATGGACAAGTTTCTCACTCTAGATAATTTTGTCAGATGATAATTACAATGCAAAATTAAGTTACCAGTTGCCTAGTTGTTCAAATAACTGGCAACTCTTTACTGCTAAATTCCTTACACATATCAGACAGAAGTGTTAACCCACCTGCAATGAATTGCCTCTTGGCTCTGTTGAAAAAAAATAATTGCAACTGGATGAGCTTGTGTTTCTTTTTCTTTTATAAAATTGGTACCTGGAGTTAGAAGAAAGTGGGGCAGTTCTGAGGTTGGTCCCCAGCCATGCCACTGTACTGTTGCAAAATAAATCTGTCCTGCCTCTCTGCTCAGTAAGTGGTGTCTCTCAATTTGAGAATATTGTACTTCATGTCAGAGTAAGGTCCTGCAGGCTTGTCTGCTAGGCAGAAAGTGTATTTTGCACGGTGTAGTAACAAGGGTAGCTTCTGCTCAAGAGAACATACAGATTTTTGTCTTACCTGTTTAACCCTCAGTTTACACTGTATCTTTTTCCTTGGTTTAAACGTGGATTATTTTAGTGGTGTAAATGAAACAGGTTGGGCTGCATCTTAGCATAAATGTTGAAATGGATGACTGAACAAAAAAATCAGAGGCCTTGTAATATCACTCTGAAGGGCCAGTTTTAAAACTTTGGCGCCTTGGAAGCTGTGAAGATAAAAGGCTTTAGCAATCCTTACATTTTGTAAGGATGATTTAATATTCAATTTCAGAATACACAGAAATTTCATATAGGTTCACATTATTGTAACTGGAGGATTAGAAGCAGAAAGAAGCTTGACTCATTTCCAGTTGAGATGGAGGCTGCAGTGCTTATTGATAGTTGATGTTAAAGATTATGATGATATGGAGGATGAAGACAAAGAAAATGGAGCTTGCCCAGGTAAAGAGAAATCCATTTTGGTATTGTATATGATAGGTTAAAATTAGCTTTTTAAGTAATTGTTTCAAAGTGATTAACTTTGAAATGAGAACAAAATTGAGGAAAAAATACCCTGACTGGCAGAAGAAACTAATGTAGCTAATGATGCATAAGTATTTATTAAACATTTCTCCCTCTCACTAAGTTCTGCATTTGTGAAACAGAATTATGTATATGTACGTGAGGATGATAAAGTACTCATCAGCTCTCTCCTAACTTCTCTAGTAGTTAAAGAAAGCAACAAGCTGATACAGAAGTAAGAAAAATTAACCTATGGGGCTATTTCAGTCTGATTAGCTGTCACTGAGAGGATTGAATTTCTGTGGAGCTAATTGAGAAGCTTTTTCAAATTCATCTCTAGAGAAATAGTATACTTAGACTTCATAAAGTGTTTGTAGTATACTGCTTATGATAATTATACAAACTATGCCAGCACAGAGTATGAGTCCAACACTCTTGAGTAAAATGTCCTAACTCAGAGGTTGTTTATATGAAACGCTATTCAGTGTGATGCTGTAAGACTGACTAAAACATAGACTGTAAGAATCAAATGAACAACAACAGGGAGGCGAAGTGGTGTAATCTGATCAGTAAAAAGAGAGCCAGTGATCTGCTTCTAGTACATCAAAGGAAAGTCGTGAGGTGGGTCAAGGAAAAAGATTCTCTCCCAGGAATAAAAGACAAGTATGGGGTGATTGCATAATAGGGTATAGGACTTGTTGGGGGATGCAGAGAGAAAAGAATCTGGGGATGGAACAGAGAATATTATATGCAGCTTATTATGGGATGTTTAGGTGACAGAGACCAAATCAGGGGAATAGAGAAGTCAAGGTGGATTGGGGTGTAACAAACATGAGGAAGCAGAGGGGAAGTGGATAAAAAGGGGCAGTCACATACATGCTGGTTGTTGGGCAGGTTGCTTGGCAGTAGGATTGTCTCAGCCTTCACTTGGTCTTTGCAGGCTATTCTGTATTCTTGCCAAATGCTATTTGCGACTATTGACTGAGTATAGTCTCTTCTGTGCCTGTGTGTGAACTCTTGCAAACTTCAAGACAAGTGGGGTAAGAGGCTGGTGCTGGCCACTGGAAAAATGCTGCAAGGAATCTGAGGGTCAGCACCTGCAGAGACCAACATCTAGAAGCCAACTATTTGCAAAGGCAGCATGTCTAACACCAGCTGCTGGAGAATAACATACTGTGATCACACTCAGGTAGCACATTTCATGCTGGACTAACCAGTGAGTAAGATACAAGCACCTGGAAAGATCTAAGGTATGAGCTGATTGCTGGCTAAGGGTGTAGGGTCTTGATATTGAATGAAGTTTCACGTAAAAAGCAAAAAAAAAGCACTTTTGTTATAGTTAAGGAAAAGACTGAGAAGCATACCTTCATGAATAGGGATGAAAAGCATTTCTTTGGTTTTTTACTGTGAGCTCAGTCAGTTGCCATGCCTGAAAGAGCTCATTCTTGTCTGGAAATATATGAAGAAGGAATTACAAATAAATGCCCTTTAGTTCTGATTGGGTACACTGATGTTGTATTATGTATTGCTTGAAAGGTTTTTGAAAGGGAAGTTATAAAAGAAAATAGTTTAATGTGGAACTGGAACTAATATAGCTGCATTATTGTAATCTTGCCGAGGCTAATGAGCACAATAGAAATAGAGTAGAAATATGTAAGCTGAGTTCATATAACCATAATACATGATTCAAAAACTGAAGGTGTATTTAAAATAGCTTACAAAAATACAAACCATGTTTATTGCATTTCACAGCTTGCAAACTGAGATGCATTAAAACACTTTGACCCTAACCCGATTTATAGATCTCATAATGGGACACTGGGTTAACTTTAAGATGGATCTGTCTAGATTTTCTGCTTCATAGTGCTTTCTTCTATAAGATGCAGACCCCAGGTTTTATTGGATTAAAAGCAGAATTCTTCCATTTTATCTAAATCAAGTTCTATGACAAGGTAATACAAAATAGGAAAAGGATTGATAAACAGCTTTTTCTCTGCCTTTTGTGTCCTTGTAAACAGGTCCTTGCTTCTGGGCTCAAATGCAGTAATTTCAAAGATTTACAGCTGCAGCAAACTCTGCTCAAGTCTTTGCCCCCAGAATCTCTGGAAAACTTGAATACTTCTGCACTCAGACTATGAGCCTTCCCTGTTCCGCAGTCTTGCTATCCCTCAGCTTCAAGTTGCTACGTCTTTTTGTGACCATTACCTAGCAATCATCTTGCAATCTCTTTATGCTTTTTTCAAGTATCAAACTTAGGAAAAAGAGCTTTTCCTCTTTTTTTCAGACCCTATTCTGAACTTTCCCACTTTAAGAACCTAATATATTTGAATCTGAATGCATAGAACTAGTATTTCAAATGTGGTTGTTATTATGTAGATTTAATGCATGAATATAAGAATAAGGATTTATCTCTGATACTTTGCTGTAGTCTCAGCAGTAAGTATAAAAAGAAAGCCAACTTCATTTTAGGAAATTATCCTTACGTGGTTCATACGTCATTTTGAGCAAGGTAAAAGGGCCTCTGAGATTGTCTGATGCATTAGAAAGGAGCTAAACCAATTCAGCAAAGTACAAGACATGAAAGGTTTTAAGCCTTCTTGGAATACACTGACTAAAGTAAATGAGATCTGAGCTAACATTTTAAATTCAGTTAAAATACAATGTTAGTACTGCTTGGTCAATAAGTAAGAACAAAGGAAAAGTCTTAATCCATTTTCACAGAAATGATTAGTGTATTAGCCTAGACCCAGATAAAATCATATTAATGGAATAAGATTATGGTGCAGGGTCTGTTAGTTCTGCCATGAAGTTTTTAATTCAAATGACTAAAGATATAATGCATTTTACATAATCTTGCTTAAGTATCTTGCTCTAACTGTGAAAATCTAATGCAATTCATATACCCAGATTTTTAAAGTGAAGATGTAGATCAAGGACCACTTTAAAAAGTTTTCCTTTGGGTATGTGTTTTGACTGAAGGACCTTCATGTGTACAGAATCATATTTAGCAACAACAACAAAAGGCAATTTGGTTTTGTTTGTTTGCTTAGTGTGAATGCCTTAAATAGGCTTACCTAGGTGGGCGTAAGTAGTTGAGTGTCTGTGAGTGATTCACTGAAATAATCACAATAGACTCTTAAATAATAAATTTATGTTTTCCCCTTGGCTTGGCTCTTTGTTTGGTTTAAGGTAATTCTAGTTTGATAAATAAGAATGGTGGCTTTTTTGTTGTTGTCGACATGCTTTTTCTCTTGATTAGAAATGCATCAGAGTTTGATTGCAGAGTCACTGTAGTCTATACAACTTAATAATGATACCATCATATTTTAACTTGTGTTTCAGTGTAGTACATTGGTTTTCTGGCTTTTTATGCTAGTTAGGCAAAATAGGAGTTAATCATTTGATAAAAGTATCCTCAGTTCTGAAGAGTTAGTCTGATTTCTAAGTTTCTTCATCTTTAGTTGCAAGTCTGAAGAAAAAATGCTGCTGTTTTATAGGAGGGTAAATAGAGTAACACATTTCATCTTTAACGCCATTTAAATTAAATATTATGGAAAGATTAGTTTTTACTTATTTGCAGGTCAGGTATGAAAGCCATAAAAATATTCTTTAAAAATTCTAGGATGTGCCTATGTAAGGAATGCTGTAAATGGATATGGACTAAACTTTGTATAGTGTAAGTGTCAGGAAAAATCATATCTGCGAACCTATTGCAAATTTATAGTAAATGACTAACATTATTTTCTCATATGGCAATCCTCAAATGTTTATGCTCTCTTGCAAGTTTTATTGCAAGCAGGTAATGAAGAGGGAAAGAATGCAATTGCTTTATCCACAAGGCATACAATTCCTATGTATTAAGAGCAAAGGAAGGCTTTTGTTCAGTAACCGTAGAGCTGTATATGAGCTCTAGTGAGTGAACTGAAAATTGCTTTTAAGTTAGAAGTGCTATTCTCAAAATTATCTCAAAGATGTATCTTCAGCTTTCATAAGGCTCCTTGTAGTCAAGGTAGGAAATAATGAGTTAGAAATGCATTGGTAATCAGATGTGTTTTAAACAGACTGAGTTCTAGATTCATATGAATTTTTCATTAAAGTGGAAAATTGAGGAAAAAAATATGAAGGAAAATGGGAGCAGATATGTGGACTGGACAGCTGATGAATCAGATTTTTGACAGTGACTGATATCTTGCTTGAGAGTAGGAGAGATTTTTAAATTAGTAACTTATGACTGCTCTGACTGTAGTGTTTTTCTACTTCAGAGCTGTTAATCATGTGGCTTATGTCCTGCACTGTGTATGCTACCCCTTTAAATGCTCTCACACAGTGTAAATGAGAATAAGGTCAATGATAATCCTAAATGCTGGTGCTGAGATCTGCTAAATTATTTACATTATCATCTTGTAATAGTGAATTTGTCAAAATTCTGCTTGTTTTTAAAGTATTTGGTGTGGTTTACATTTCTACTGGGTATCACATCTTTTAGAACTGTTAAACCCTTAAAATCTGTGCATATGACAATAACTCACATAAGGTTACAGAAGCAGAAAATGGAAACCTGAATCTCCCATTTTTAAAGAAAAACAACCACAGTATTTTGACTGTGTGCTGGCACTTTTGAACCAGGCCTTACCAAAAAAGTTTGTTTCACAACTCAGTTCCAGTACAAAACACCCTCAGCTGCCTGTCAGAGGAGAGTATTCTGGAGAACAGGGATGTGCAGAAGGAATAAATTTAGATTGACCATAGGCCCTGGAATGTATGACTGTATTAAAACAATGTTCTGAAAGGATACCAGTGTCCTTACTCATTTAACAAACTTGGATTATTTTCCTATTTTACTACAGTAGTAATCAAAAAAAGGCAATGGGTTTGACCGCAGAGCAATGTATTTGATGCTAGATCTTAATAATCTTACTGTTTTATCATTCAAAGTGTAACACTTACCAGAAGACTTCATGTATGTTGTCTGTTCTGTCAACCAAGCAAGCTGGTGTAAAGCTTTCCACTTCCCTCATCTTTCCCTGCCCATCTTGTGCACCTCAAAGCCAGATGTGTTTGGGCACAGTGCTGAAAGCTGGGAAAGGACAAGCTTGTTTTGCAGAAAGGGAGCATCAGAGACAGCAGCTATAGACCTCATAGCATCCTGTTAAGTATGTGAATTTAATAGGTGTGTGACAGTCAGTCATGGTGGTACTGACCCTCCTTTTTGTCTTGCCCATATATAACCATATCCCCTATAGGCAGCATCCTGTGTGCTGTACTATAACCTTTGTACAGAGGAAGGAGGAGGATTGACTAGGCAATGCTTTCATTTCTTTTTTCTTTTTTCCTGAGGCAGTATGAATCACTCATTTAATGGTTATCTCCAAAAATAGCTGGCTGAAGAAAATTTGATGAAACACCCTGCTGACACACTGGACTTCCTACAGTATATGACTTATGCTTCAGGTGTTGCTAAATGTTCTTCACAATCCCGTCTCCTGCAGACTTGCAGTCCAGGCTTCTGTGAGAAAGCATTGCTGCCCTTTCCAGGGACTTGGAGTTTACCTTTGGATGAATCAACTGCAAAACTATGATACTCAAATTAAGATCTTCAAGGCTTGTGTATGCTGAGCTCCAATGGGAAAACTGAATTTGGGAATTCACTGTAGTTTGCAGGATGAGGTTTGTGCATAGGTTGATTCACTTGACTCATGTGCTCCTTGCATCTGTTTGACAAAGTCTGTAGAATGCCAGAGAAAGGGTAGAGAAGGAGATTGTGAAGAAAATGTACCAACAAGGAAGTATTGCTGACTCTTAAGTGTATATGTATGTCTGTGTGTGTGTGTGTGTAGTCCTTGAATGTGCTTAACGAGGTGCTTGGAGGTTGGCTTGCTGAAATTAGCAAAACAAGAAATATGATTGTGCAAAGCTAGCAAAACTAAAATGACACTACTCAGCAGTAGTGATTTTCAGCAGTAGCTGAAACACAGGTGTGTTATGACAGTGTTGTAGCCACAAATCCAAAGTACAGCCTTGTATTGACTGCTGTGAAGAATGTGAGCTCCATCCCAGCCAGATCCATACAGGCAATTCGTTTGCAAAATATACAATATAAAGTACCTATCAGTTCCCCTGTCCTCATCAAAGAAACATCTTTATTCACTAACAATTTGCTTTAGAGTAACATATAAAAGAGAGAAACAAGTCTGTAAAATCAACTCTAGAACTTAAGGTGTGAATAGAGCAGTTAACACTGTTACTTGCTGATTTATTTGATTTCATTTAACTCAAGAAAAGTATTTCACATAAATTATATTGAACTAGAATGGTGTAACTAGTGGTATATTGAGGGCAATACATTGTGAGAGCTCAATAAAGGCTAATATTGATTTCTATAAAATGGAGCTTTCTTTTTTAATTTGAGACGTAGTCGAAAGCTTTTTTTTTTGTTTTGCTGGCCTAACCTGGTGTTCTTACCCATTTTTAAAAAGAAAACCTCAGATAACTTACATTGTTGCACAAAATTAGTAAAGAAAGAATAGAGGAGGGTGGTACAGTAATGCAGCATTAAATGCAGGTTGCTGAGTTAAAAGATACTCTTTCATGATGGAATGGAAAACTTTCTCATTCAGTGTACATTGGGAAGTTTTTGACAATGGTGTTCTTTTCATCTTTAAGGATGTAGTCAGAATTGTAGCAGAATAAACCTCAAAACTTCGGTACAAATTTTCGTAGCTTTTCCATCAAAACCTGATAGACTGAAAGTTACCTTAAAGTCTTAGAGCTGATATTGTGGATAAATGAAGAAGTTTGATAAGTGATTAACCCTACCATTTTCTAGAATGGAAATGAGCAAGATGAATTAAATCGTAGACAGCATCTCTATGAACAGCAAGAAGACTGGCTGGTGCAGCTTCCACTAATGAAAGCATCATCTCAGTGTGAGATTAAAGTGGGCTTGTGCACTTGGTTGCTTTAAAATCAAGTAAGTTAGAGGTGGCCTGGTCTTCTCCACTGTTACCTGCTTTTGGATTTTGTTTGTGATGGTTTCATAGTACAAAATATTACAGTTGACCAAAGTGCAGTGTGGAGGTATGTGGAGATTACCAGCATATAAATTTCTATCCAGTAATTTCAAGCTAGTTGATTTACAGTGACAGTGTGTGGGAAATTAAGTGAAAGTCCAAATACTCATTTCTGCATTTCCATTTTAATTAAATAAGAAAGAGATCCTACTTCTTATGTGCAGATACAATTTCCCAGTTGTTCATTTTGGTAGAGGTAAGGTTATGAGTTCATAAATATTTTTTAATATTTGCTCTTTATATACTGAAAGATGATTAATCTTTTTATGTAAGGACTACTTACAGATGTGGTATTAGTACCATACTGTCAAATTATTGTTTTGTAGATGTACAGCAGACAGGATTAAGACATAGCTTTATTTGGGTATAAAATCAGGAGTCAGTCATCACTGGATACTAAGAATTAAACAAGAGCAGGAGCATGAAGAGGGAATTGTTTCCATGATGGCACCTTTATCCAGTTATCGACCCCATCAAAAAACCGTATTGAAGTAAAGGAAGACACTCAGTGATCCTCCACCCTTGTCTGCCAAGCCAGTCATGAATGACACTGTTAAAAGTTGTTGGTTTGGTCAAGCATGGCTTCCTCTTGATGAAGCCATGCTGATTCCTCCCACTAACATTCTTATCCTTCATGTGCCTGGAAGTGGTTTCCAGGTTAATTGTTCCATCGCCTTCCTAGGTATTGAGGTGAAACCGAGCAACCCATTGTTCCCTGGGTCTTGCTTCTTGCCCCTGAAGATAGGAGTGACAGAAGAGTATACTTGAGAGGAAAGTTAAAAGGACAGCACTGGAAAATAAAACAATAAAAGATTATTGTATCCCAGTTACCTGTCATCTACAGGATTGCAAAAATTTATAGTGCCCATACTGGATCTGAGTAATGAGTGTATCCCTGCTTCTTTACTGAAAAGATGTGCTTTATAGGTGAAAATATTCGTGAGAGGTTGCGAGGTTAATTCTTTATTTGCCTCCTTAATTTGGCAAAAGTATCTAATACCTGCTGAACACGGGGTTATTTAAATTACTTATTGTGGCTCTTTTCAAAACAAGGACTCAAGGTTTTTTTAAGTAAAAAATTCCAAGTCATGCTAGAAAATAAGCTGATCGTGTGGAGGATGCAAAAGAATCAACTCCCTGGAAGCTTGTTCTGGCTTCAGTTTCTTTCAGTGATATTTGCAAACAAATTGTTTTCAATAATCTCAAAATAATTTAAGGCAGTGGACATTGCTTGCTTTCAGTAGGTCTCCAACATGAGAGCAACCCTGAAGGGTAATGTAGTGGCCATTAGTGACAACTGTGAAAAATGGCCATGTAAGGCCTGCGTATCAAAGATGTCTTGATGCTCTGCTGTTTGCAAGGACACTATTTCAGAAGAATGTACTAGCAGCATAAAAATGATTTTGAATGAGAAGCTGTTAATACACAACCTGAAGTAAATATATCTAGGGATTGTTATAACCATGTACTTTGTTCACTAAACCCACATATATTACTAACACAATCTTGAATGTCATTAAAAAAATAGTAGCCCAAATAACCTTGAAGGTTCTGCTTTAAAGTAAGTGCACAAAATTGTGTACCTGTTCCCTTCTACTTGCCTTTTTCATATCAGATTCTTAATGCTATTTTTAGTTTACTTAATGCTGCTTAGTCTCCAATTTTTAATGCAGTGTTACTCCAAAGGGCATAACAAGGAATAGATTATCTAGTACTGGTGTCAATACCTAAAAATAATTGCTGTGGGAGTCAAGGAGACTGGTAATAGAAACTGAGATGAATCTTAGTGCAGCAAGACTCCCAAGCATTTGTTATGCAGCCTTGCATCTCTACGAAGTGTGGTATTTTTTAGATAAAACACAACACTAAATTAAACAGTAAGTTCAAGAAATGTCACTGCCTTGTTATGCAGGTTTTTTTCCTGTTGCACACTTCTGTGCTCACTGAGTGCAGTACTTAACATCTTGAAAGGCCACTCTCTACATAAAGCTTAGTCATGTACAAGTCCTACTGGGGCAAAACTGCTAAAAAGAAATTAAACATCACATTTCTCTATAATTTGAAATAAAATTTTCTAGTGACTCCAGTGTGACTTCCTTTTTGTTCTTGCCCAAAAGTTTCAATACCTTGTTTATGCCAGAATTATATGGGCTGGAAGAGACCTCTTGAGGTCTCTTCCAGACCCAGAAATATGGCATGATCTCTGCTACAGAACACTGAAGTAAGGCCTTGCTTTTTATTATACCTACTTCAGGTGGACCACAGTGCAGAATCCATGGGACTGAACAGAGAACAAGAATGTTTCAAGAAGCAGCATGGCAGTGAGGGTCATTTAGGTGTTCTTAAAAATAATTGTGTGCGTGCAAGTTTCTTGTTCTAACTCATCCCACTGGTGCCAACCTTACCTAGTTTATGCCTAAGTGTGGGTGACTTTAGAGAAGTCTGTCATGGCAGACCTTAAGCACCAAACAAATGTCTTCTGAATTTGCACAAAAGCCCTCCTATGTGCCACGAAACGTTTTAAACAGAAATAAAGGCATACCAAATTCTAGAATTGATTGAAATCTCAGACAGGAGGATAGGAAATTCCAGGAAATGGTGCTAGTTATGGTGAGAGAATGGGGGGAACAAAATAATATTGCAGGTAAAATTAAAGAGGAAGATTTTTTTCTTCTAAATAGCTGATATTGCTTTGTATGTCTGCTGTTGTACAGATGAATTATTGGTAAATGTTAGGTGACTAATGCATTTTTTCATTTTTCAGACTGAAGGTTAGAATGTTGGTGAAAACTGTGTAGCTGTAAAGATGTTGAATAGTGCTTTAAGGAGAAAATCTCCACCAAGGAAACAAATGCAGTATTAATGGTTGGAAATATTTGCTGTACTAACAAGCTTGAAAATAATTTTTCAGCTTATCTTAAAGTAATTAACTATGAAGCAGCCTTAAAATCTAGTAGCTTACATGCTGAGAAGGGGAGCAAAATGGGACAGAAACTGCTGATCCAGAATAACAGTAACGATGTTGGAAAAGGATATCTTAAGGGATCAAATTTTTATAGAAATTTGTATTTTTATACCTTGTGTCTTCTTTGCCTTTCTTATTTAGAGAGTGATGAAACAGGAATATGCATTTAATATATATTGAAAATGTTCATTTCACAAAGCAGGGGACCTATGTAGATTATTCCTCCCACATTTTAAAATTTTTAGTTTAGTTAATAAGATGAATTTGCCACAGTAATAAGTGCCAAATTTTAAAAAGTGCTATTTGAATTGTTTCTCTGTAGTTCTTATTAATGCATGAAGAAGTGTTTGGTTTCTGTGAAAAGTTTGCATTCAAAACTAGCCTGTCAAGCTTTAAATTATTTCAAACTTGTGGTTTTAGGTAGTTATCAGAAATCTAGTACAGTGTAATGAAAATCTGCACATTTAATATAATTCTAAGAGTTTTTCTTTTCAGTTGAAAGAAATCTTTCTATATTCAGAATTTTTAAGCTGTTTAAGCAAAAGGGGGGAAAGCCAGTTTCATGAAATAAAGGAGCATGTCAGAAATGCTTCTTTTTACAGCTTCTGTGACCCATAGTGTTTCTTACAGAAGTGGAGAAGACTCAAATGTGCAAGGTTTTATGGCACATTCTGTTCTGAAGTACTCACTGTTAATTCTGATTAGTGCTTATAGTAATAATTTTGTTGGTTTATGGCATATTTACTGAGATATGGTCAGTTATAGAAAACTTCATTTTGAATTGTCACTTTTTAAAAAACCTTGATATGCTGTCATGGTTTACTTTCAAAAGCAGTACTTTTTCTGAGTGTTTGGAATGAGTGTGCTATGCTCCAGATCATAAATGCAATGATGAAACTTATAATACAGTAGAGAATCAGGGAATTCATGGACTGTTTTTTCATCAGGCTATTTCCCAAACAGCTGGATCTTGAGCAAGATATGTAACATCAACCTAAGGACTTTTGGAAAGAGGGAGCAAGTATTTCTCTGAGAGACTAGCAAGGGTCAGATTACCTGTGAGGATATCTGTTTGTGGTAGCTGCAGAAATGGAGTTTGGTTCATTGGAGCTCTTTGCTGAAGGTTTACAGTCGGGACTTGCTCATGCAAGAGGAGTGTCTGTAGTGTAACAGGCTTCTGTTTGCTTGGGCTGCTTTTAATACTCTTGAGTTTCTTCACTGCTCTTTCCAAACACCAAGCTCATTGCTCTTTATCCCCCTTTTGCGGGAGAGGAAGAAAGTGTAGGATTACCTTGAACAGGAGATCTTTATACAATTGTGTTAAACTTTAAAGTTCTCCTAATGCTAAATACTAAGATTTAATGACTTCAGCAACCTCAGGAGCCTCAATGACCCTGTCAAAGCCACGTTATGTATGTGATAAAGGTGTGAGTGAAGCAGGTTCTGTTGGTGTCAGCCCGTTGTCCAGCCTGACAGTATCCTGCCACTGTTATTGGGTAACCTCTTCTAGTTGAAGGCTGTACTCATTGATCAACCAGTTCGCTTCGGGGTTTTGTGATAAATACGGAGCAAAGGCACATTAAGTGCGTATGAAGAAATGCATTTGTCATGTCACTACTATAAACCAGTTGGTGTTCATTTTAGAAATCGATGTTTTGATGGATTCAGGAGATCAGCCTGATATTGGCGTGAGAAGAGCTATAAACAGATTTATGAAGTAATTTTCATAATCAAATCTCACATCAATACCATCATACATTTTGACGTCTCTAGGCGAGAAAAGACATGGAGTTCTCTTTGCAGAAGGAGAAGAATGCTGTTGTTAGCCTTCAGGTTTATAAAGAAAAAGATCATGAACTCAGGTTGTGTGCATCAGTGCTCAACATCTGTAAATTCTGCATGTTCTTTGCAGAAAGGCGAATTAATGTCATTAGTACACTTCTAATTTTTAAAGTTAAGCTTTTAAAAACATCATTTTTTTCTCTTTAATATTGCAGAACTGTGTCGTTTGGTTGCCAAAATGAGTTGATAAATTATAGACAGCTTTTTGCCTTTTGCTCAATACACAGCGTTCCGTTTAAGACTTCAGCTTATTTTTAAGCTATCCTTGAACTTAGATTTATTGAAAAATTTACTACATACCAGTGGAAGTACAACGATAATTTTTTACAGTCATGTGCCGTGTCCCTTTTGACCACAACTGCCGCGTACTTCATTACAAATCAAATTCATTATGATAAACGAATATGGAAAAGGGCTTTTACTTCTGATACTGAAGCACTGTCTTCAATGAGAATTTTTTAAGCACTAAATCTTTTCAGACATGTTATTTGTGTTTATTTTTTATCCCTTACAAGCCACAGAAGAAAGAGGATCAGCAATCAGAAGCTAAAGCAAGTCCAAAAAAGTCATCAGAACCCACTATTGACCTTTTAGGACTTGGTAAGCAGTACATAATTACTTGGTTTTAAATCAAACATAGATATATAATTTTATATTTTAATAGATATATTTTTATTTTCTCTGTGCTTACTGATAGATGAATTTGAATATGATAGATAGATAAGATTGTATGCATGAATTTGAAACTATAAAGGAAAATGCCATGGACATGTGGGTATATCTGTACTTATGTTTTGCTAGGGAGAGTAATGAGCTCCTGTGGGAAGGGGAAGTTATCAAAGTGATCTTCAAAGGCCTCATGGATTGTAGTATTTCATCGTTTATGGTACAAGTCTACTTTTTAATGAAAATGCTGAGGTGATCTGAATTATGTATCTGTAAAATACATTATATCATACAATTCCTATATTAGTTAAAAGAATGGTAAACTGCCAGACTGTAGCTGACTAATACCTTGTAAAAATATATTGGGCTTTTCAGTGTTCTGTACTGACTGCAACCATCACTCATTTTTATCTAATATACCTTTTTGTTTTCTGACTGGCAGGTAACTATGGACTGTCCTGTAAACAAACTAGTTTCTAGTAAAGTAATTTAGTTTACACTGTCTGCCTATACTGTTGTGTATAGGCCATATTCATAAAATATGTCTTTCATTTATCTAGTGTTGCTCTAAATGTGTTTTTTCCATTTGATAGAATCTTAAAATGGAAATGGAAGAATAAAATATTACTGTAACTATTTTTCTTTCCTTTTGATATTCAGTGTTAGGAAAATTTTCCACAAGTTGTGAGTGGATATTAAGAGTATTCACTTTGTATCAATGTAATGGTTATTCTTAATTTTCTACATAATTTCTACATATTGGAGGAGGCTAATAAGTCTTTTAAATGTAATTCTAAAAACTTCACTTTGTAGAAAAATGTTTTGGGTTTTTTAAAATTTTTTGTTTCTAGGCATGATTAATGTGACAAAACAGTAAATGTCTTCTCTGTTTTAAAATTTATGCTCTCATCCAAAATATGTGTTATTTTCCCTCTGATGTAGAGTTAACTGTAAAGTACCATTTTTGCATGGGTTATGTGTATGTTGTCCATATCTCATTCCAAGTAATCTGCTACTATAAGCATGCAAATCTTAATTAACACTGTAGAAAGAATGTTGAATGAGCCTATTTTAAAAAAAAGTAATTCAGACTTGATGGAAAGCTGATTTTCCTTAAGCAGACCAACGTAATTAAAAACTAAAATTTAATCAATATGTGGTTTTGAGATTGCTGGGCTTCCGTATTCTTTTGGTCATGATTTGAAAAGTATCTTGGTAACACTGTTTTATGATACAATAACGAACTTGGATTACATTGGCTAACTTGAGATGTGGTGTGCAATGAAAATAGTATTATAATTGGTGTTCAACAGCTCTGCTTCTTCAGTGAGACATAAAAAGGGCAAAGTTTATAATATGTATGTTAAAACCCCGTAATTTTAGAGGCGGGAACACTTTAAGATCTTTTAAGTAACAAACTGAAAAGCGATGTAATAAGCCAGTAGCACTTGGACTCCACTGAGCTGCAAATGAGATATGTGTTAATGAGAGCAGACCTGCATATTTCATTTGGAGAGTTGTCTTTTAATTAACACCAGCAATAGAAGACTTCAGATAGTATTAAAAGAGAGATCACACCAACCCAATATATCACAGAACCATAGAATAGTCCAGGTTGGAAAGGGCCTCAAATGACCGTCTGGCCCGAGGATTCCATGGGAAGGGGAGCGTAGAGATTATCTAGCATCCTGTCTGGGCACAGCCTGCAAACCTCCAGTGATGGGGACTCCATCACATCTGTGGAGCTGTTCAAGTAACTGATCTCACAGTAAAAAATGTCTTTCTTACGTTGACAAACTTGTACCTGTTGCCCCCTGTCTGCCCTGTGTGGCTCCATGTGTTGTGAAGAGAGAGGCTCTGTCCTCTTTGTAGCTGCCCTTTAAGTACTGGCATACTGGGATGAAAGTGTTCCTGAGCCTTCCCTTCTCCAGGGAGTAAAGACCAACCTCCTTAAATCTTTCCTCATAGAGCAGGTCTTCCAGCCCTTTGGCCATCTTCATGCCTCTCCTTTGGACCCTCTCCATTCTGTGTCTGTCTTGAACTGGGGGACCAGAAATGGACACAGACTCCAGGTGAAGCCTGAGAAGCACCAAGTTGATGGGATGATCACATCTTTGCCTCAGCAAGTAACACCACTGTGGATACAGCCCAGAATCCCACTCACCTTTTTTGCTGCAGCAATGCACTGCTGATGAAAATGATTGATATGTCATATCAAATAATATTAAAATGGATATGATTGCTTAGCTTGTTCTTCTTACTGTGTGGACATGTTTCTAATGAGGATTCATTCTCTTAGGACTTCATATCTTCGAATGAAGAATAGTACTAGCTTTATTAGGGCAGCTCAAAATCACTTGTGATAGCAGGTTAAGTAATTTTAATGGATCAGAATTCATGCTAGAATAATTTTGGCTTTCAGAACAGCCTAGTTTCTTTGCAAAGTATTTTCTTGAGTAACCCCCAGTGCTAGCTTTGGGTATGGTATTAATCTCTGGGTCACTGTTCTTCTTGTCTCAGTCGGTTTTGTAGTAGCGACCTCATCAGAAGGTAAACTTCCTTAGATAGGACTTACCCAATGTAAATTGGAGCTAGGCAATTTTCTAAAGATAAACTCTCTTTCACTTTTCTTTACAAATTGCAAAATTTTCAAGATGATGTGCCTTGGCAAATTGTACCTTTAAATCTGGTAATAGGAGAAGAGGCATAATATCCTCTGTGACCATACTATCACATTTGTGTTTGTTCTGAGCCCTTCTAAACAGATGCATGTGGTTCCCTTGATTTCCTGATCAAGGGGTTGTTACTGAGATGCTGTTTAGACACTCACTTTTTGATGATGCAACAACATTCATGGGTTTTGGCTTTTTGATTCAGAATAGATTTTGGTTCAGAACTCCATGCACAGAAAGGTGGGGAAATGGACAGGTACAAGCAAAATATTGTTATGATCTCTACAAGCAGTAGTGCTAGTGTTCTTGCTGTGGAGCCCCACATTCCTTCCCTCTACTCCCAGGCAGTGGGAAATAATAGCCTTTATCTGTAGGCCAAGCCTGAAGCTGCTTTTTTAGTCATCTCTACAATTATTTGGATCTTACCCATGCTGGAAGAATGTCCTGTTGAAAATCTGGAGACCTAAAATTGACACTAAAATCAATAATACAGGATTTTATAAAATGAATTTTTAATAGGGTAGTTATAGGAAACATTCTTTAGTTTGAAAGTCACAGTGTGTAAACCACAGTTCTTCAGCACTTAAGTGATTGGCGGTGATGTATTTTCATCTCTCTGGTGTTAACCTTGTGCTCTGTCCTCCTTTTTGGTTTTTTTTTTCTTACAAGGTAGATGTCTCCACTTATGCCAGGTTGATGTAAATGATTTCTTAATATTTTGTAAAAAATGGTGTAAAAGCTATGTACCAATATGGAATATTGGAATGTTACATAGGCAGCTTGGGATCATTGTGTTAGCCAAGGTAGGCCACTTAGAAATTACTTCAACATGTAGAGAAATAAAGGAGGAAAAAATAGTATTTCTAAATGATATTACCTTACAGAGCTACCAGAAAGAGGAAAAGTGCATTTTACATATTCTGCATAATTTGCCATGTTTAGAGGTGCCCTTCATAAAATAAACAATTGCGTATTCTGGATTAACCACTGTAGTTACAATGTATGACTAAAGAAAAGAGATCTATTATGTTGTTATTTACAGAATTTGATGTGTGGGGCATTCATCTGGCATGGTTGGAGGTAAAGTATGATATGCTAAAAGCTGTTTATCTGCTTCTGCATGGGCAATATTCTCTGAAAGAATTCAGTGAAGTTTTGAGAGGTTAATTGTGATATGAAGTGTAGCTGAATGTTGCATAACTGAGAAGTGTACTTTTGTCGGTACTGTTGGGTAAGTACCAAAGCAGCATGATTGGTCCTAAGTTGGAAAGTTGCATTTAAGAAGTAGTAAAGATACATTCAGAAGTACAGAAATATCACATATGCAAATACAGATCATAGACTCCTAGAATCATGGAATAGTTTGGGTTGGAAGGGATCTTTAAAGGTCATCTAGTCCAACCCCCTTGCCCTAAGTAGGGACATCTTCAACTAGATCGGTTTGCTCAAAGCCCCATCCAACCTGGCCTTGAATGTTTGCAAGGGGCAGCTATCACCTCTCCAGGCAACCTTTCACAACTCTCATTGTGAAAAATTTCTTTCTTATATTTAGTCTGAATCTATTCTGTTTTAGTTTAGAACCATTACCCCTTGTTGTATCACTACAGGTCCTAATAAAACAGTCTGTCCCGATCTTTCCTACAGGTCTTTAGGTACTGGGAAGGCCACAATAAGGTCTCCCTGGAGCCTTCCCTTCTCCAGGCTGAACAACCCCAACTATCTCAGCCTTTCCTTATAGGAGAAATCCCTCTGATCAGCTTCCTGGCCATTCTCTGGATCTGCTCCAACATGTCCATGTCTTTCCCGTGCTGGGGACTCCTGAGCTGAATGCAGTACTCCAGGTGGGGTCTCACCAGAGTGGAGTAGAGGAGTAGAATCCCTTCCATCGAGCTGCTTGCCACGCTGCTTTGGATGCAGCCCAGAATAAAGTTCAGTTTCTGGGCTGCAAGTGTGCATTGCTCGCTCATGTCCAGATATTCATCCTCCAGGATCCATAGGTCCTTCTCTGCGGGGTTGTTCTCAATCCATTTGTCCTCCAGCCTGTATTGATAGCAGGGATTGCTCTGACCCAGTGCAGGACCTTTCACTTGGCCTTGTTGAACCTTGTGAGGCTTGCATGGCCCCAGTTCTTCAGCTTGTAAATACATTAACATTTATATTATTGCTGCAATGTTCAGATTATGCTTAGGTAAGCAATATATCTACCCAAAATGAAAACATTTACAACCACTTGAGGCATACAGCATTACTAGCTTTCTGGCTTTCCACATTTTATTTTCAGAAGTATTATATAGAAATTGCCTCCCTATGAATGCTTTTTCACTTCTGCAAAGCTTTTAGCAGTAAATAAAATTTTACTAATACATTAAATAATTCTGCAATAATTTTGGCTAGACAGACCCTGTTTGCATCTTTACCCCGGATTTTTGTTGCAACTATTGACCTATTTCTCTCAGTTCTGCCTTTCTAGTAATTTGGTGTAAAAAATAATCAAATGCATTATTTATATGCATATGCAATTCTCTCTATTGCAAGTCTTGGTATGGCTGTCATAAGTGATTCTTTTTATAAAAATACATGGCTGCTTAGTAACAAAGTTCTTGTGAATAGTTTGGTCCATAAAAATGAGTTTCAGAAAGGCAAAGTTTAAGATCAGATCTGCTGTTTCCTCTCCTGCTGTCTGTTCAAAGCCCTTCTGCTGGTCATTCTCACTGTCGGTGCAGATAAATATACCAAGGAGTGATGATGTATATGAAAGCTATGATTTCTGTGAATAACAGAAGACAGCACTGAATTGGAAATTGGCATGTCAGGGGTTAATAAAATATATACAGAAAAAGAACTGTAAAGGTAAACTTCACTATATTATTAAACCCTTCACTATATTATTCAATACATCCTGGTAAATAGTTTTTGGTTTTCTATCAAACTGAAACATGACTTCCTAATCTGAAATCAGAAGCATCATCTGCTGTTACAGGGGGCAGACAGCAGTCAGATATTATCTGTAATATTGTCATAAATTGCAAGAAAAGATGTTTTGGAACCACACCTAGGAGGAAGGGTGAAGAACAGTGTCTGTTGACTCTTCACGTTCCCTTCTCTGACTGAGCATGGAAGCCCTGCCTTGCATCTGCTCTCATTGTGGTGGCTTCTGCTACATCCAACATTTCATTCCTAGCTATGGATGGATTCTCCAGAAAAGTGATGGAAGTACTGTTTATCAAAAGCTAGTTGCTTCAAAGTAATCCTGTCATGGTTGAAGCTATAAATGTCTCAAAATATTCAGACAGGCCCAAGTAACTTATTCTGATTTTTACCTGTTCCCTGGAAAGGCTACAGCTGTGTTGCCTTCTGTCATATACGCACCACCTCTTCTAAACAGGTTTTAATAGTAGGTGTCGCAAGTTGAATGAATAGTGGTATACTTAGAATGAATTAGAACTCTGCTGAAGTATCTTTCTTATATTACAGAATTATTTTAAAATAAGGAGGGAAAGGAGGACATAGATCCTAATCCATGACCTTGTGTGTTGAAGTTGAAAATGTCCATAATCTCTATATAAAAACTGTGAATTACTATGTTGAAAAACAGGTCTATGCATGCCTGCATGCAAATATATTTAAATGGGGACACTAATATTGC
This sequence comes from Corvus cornix cornix, assembly GCF_000738735.6. Taxonomy (NCBI): domain Eukaryota; kingdom Metazoa; phylum Chordata; class Aves; order Passeriformes; family Corvidae; genus Corvus; species Corvus cornix. Next base: position 85,356,390 of record NC_047056.1, on the reverse strand, counting down.
TACAAGTAATAAACTGGAGTGAAAACACTGTTAGGTTTTTTCTATATTCTGAAACTTAGTTCTTTCAGTAGGGAGGGGGGAAGGTTTTTGGAGTCTCTTTCTAATAGATGTAAATATTCCAACTATTACATTTTGAGGAATCAGTAAAACAGGATCATCTATTAATACTATTCATACAGGCTTAAAACAGTGTTGTAAACAGTAATTCAGAATGTCTGGTTTCTGCACCAGTGGAGACAGGGAGGTTTTTATTCAGTTAGAGATGAAAGGCATATGCATTACCAAATAACATTCTTACAGAACCAATCTAGCAAAAATCTGGGGTTTTGTAATATTAGTTTATAAGCAGCATATTAAATACTTGAAAAATACTATATTTTTGCAAATGTGTTCTGTCATGAATGTTCTAAATATGTGAAATGTTTGTTTTAAATGATTGCATTTAAATTTTCAGTCTTTTGTGTTAAACACCTTTATATTCAGGGAAACTAAACTACTTTGGAATATGACGAGAGAGATATTTTTTTAATACATGTGCCTGACTGAGAAAATGAGAACATTAAATTATTAATTCCTGATGGTACTTTTGCTTGAAAATTATGCACAGTTCACTCCTAAATTTATCTGAAGCAGTGAGCCTTTGGGGAGATGTTTTTGGAACTGCCAGTCTGCAGAATGACCTCAAAAAAAAGCTTGTGCTTAAATGGCCAGTATATTTATCTACACACATCTCAAAGCACTAATGTGGATGGAATGGAGCAGCAGATCATATGTATGGTCATTTTGCTGTCCACTGGCTTCTATTCATCAGAAATAAGGGAAGGAGGAGACCTTTGCATTAAGGTGTAAGTAACTTTGTCATAATCATGGCTGAGTTTGTAACTTTGCTTTTCAGAATCATTGTAACAGCAGTCCCCCAGCAAAGTCAAATTACAAAAGAGTAGTACAACTGACTGAGGTTGCTACTTTACATTCCTCAGGCCACTCACTTTTTACTCAGGATAGAAGATCTAGTAGCGTCAACTCATTCCCATGGCCTCTTCGCCTTCATGGAAGGCAGACAGAAATGAAAAGGCATCTGTCATGGTTTGACCCCAGCTGGCAACTAAGCCCGATACAGCCACTTGCTCGCTCCCCCCATGGAATGGGGAAGAGAATCAGGAGGGTAGAAGTGAGAAAACTCATGGGTTGAGATAAAAATAGTTTAACAGGTAAAGCAAAAGTTGTGCATGTAAGCAAAGCAAAACCAGGAATTCATTCACCAGTTCCCATGGGCAGGCAGGTGTTCAGCCATCCCCAGCAAATCAGGGCTCCATCATGGGTAACAGTGACTTGGGAAGACAAATGCCATCGCTCTAAAAGTCCTCCTCCTCCTCCTTCTTCCCACTGCTTTATATACTGAGCATGGCACCAGGTGTAGGGTATGGAATACCCTTTGAGTATCCCTTTGGGATCACCTGTCCTGGCTGTGTCCCTTCTAACTCTTTGTGCACCCCCAGCCTCCTCGCTGGTGGGGTGGGGTAGGGAGCAGAAAAGGCCTTGACACTGTGCAAGCACTGCCTGGCAATAATGAAAACATCCCTGTGCTATCAACTCTGTTTCCAGCACAAATCCAAAAGAGAGCCCCAAACTGGCTACTGAGAGGAAAATTAACTCTACCCCAGCCAAAACCAGCACAGCATCTCTGGGTGATGTTCTTCTGAATGGATTGTTTCAGAATGCAGTCTTATGATGTTAGTAGCAGTTTTTCCAGTGTACTGTAATCTAGGGTTTTTGGAATACTGAGCCTCCTGTGATGTATAAACAGCTGTGCTAGTCATGGCAGTGTTTCTTTTGCAGAGAAGGTTTTGACTTAATTCAGCTAGTTTGTTCTACCAGAGAAATCTGACTTCTGAGATCAGATAATTTTAGATGTAACTTCTCCTGTTGCCTATAAAAGCATTTTTAAGCTTGTTGTTGGGACTATATACTCATTATAAAGTTCAGCAGAATCTAGAGTCACCTTTGTATTTGTCAAGCTCTATGTAATGGCAGCCCATTTGTGATGTGCTTAGGTATAAATTTATTAGCCAATTTTTACCACTTGTTCTTGAGCAGCTTAAAATCAAAAGAGAAATGGTTGCTCTGTTCCTTAAAAACACTTTTGTGATATTTTTGTCCCTGTATCTTTTGAAGTACTTTCTTGCTATTTCTCTTTAAACCGTAATTCTCCAGTCCTTCTTTTGTCCTGCATGCATCCACTTTCACCTACATCAGTAAATGTGTTCATGTGTTAAAGTGGCTTACAGACACCAAGGCTGTGGAAGTTAATTCTGCTCAGAGCAAGAGCTGTAGGTTCTTACGGATAATTAGCTCAGTGTGCCTGGCAGGTGTGTTCATATGGAGCTATAGAATGAAGTCTGTGCAAAGTACTTTTGAAAAAGGGGGAAGAATGGACTTTTTCCCTAATGCAAAATTTATTTATGTACTCTTGAGTAAATTATCATATCAAGAATAACTTCATGGATTCTAAATTGCAAATTTTAATTCAAGAGCACAGATGAGTGTATTTTGTCTGATACATGGCTACCAAATTTGGACCTTCTCAGTAAGATATCTATTTAATTCCTACTAAAAATGTTGGTGTGCAAAGACTCCTGAAAAATGAGTAGTGTGTACTGCTAAGTTGTGTGCTTGTCCTTAGGGAAGTTTGAAGTATTTTGGTTTGTTGTTGTTTGGTTTTTGTTTGTTTTTTTCCTGAAGGACATTAATGTGCCATCTTCTTTGGGAAAGAGGTCTTTAAAAAATCTGAAAAATATCGCACTCTGAAAAATATCTGAGAAATTGAGTACATCTTTGATCAGGGGAGGGTGGGAGGGAGCACACAGCTTTAATTATTCTCATGATGTTAAGATATTAATAATTTTCACTTTAAAAGTGATTCTGTTGCTTTTTTAGATGGTCCAGCTGAAGCATCTGTTACAAATGGAGGCACTGCTTCTGTCACAGCACTGAATGATGACCTGGATATCTTTGGCCCAATGATCTCTAATCCTTTACCAGCAGCTGCAGTACCTCCTGCTCAGGTAAAATTTAATAAGTGTATTTAGCTATATGTATGTGTAAATATGTGCATGCACATGTGTGTTTTCCTTCAGGGAATTGTTCATCCACATGGAAGGAATGCACACTTCTCAACACATCTTAAGCATCTCATGGCTGGAGATGCTTAAGCTGTAACACCGGTATTTTTCTCACCTCTTCAAGCTTCTGCACTGTTTGGACATAGAAGTGTAGATGGTGTGGTCTTTCCTTCTGGTTATCCAGCTAAATTGGATTCTGTCTTACCCTGGTGATGGTAGTAATGTTTTCTTTTCATTTATATTCTTTTGTCTTGTTCTTTTTTTAATAGGTATTGCTGAATATAACTTTATGTTCTCAGGCTATTGAGCATCAAGTCATCATTTTTAAGACCTCTTATTGCTTTGTGATGCTGATATTTAGGAAAGGCTGCAGCAGATGCTTCTCTCTTAGACCTGCTAAAAACCTGGGGTCTGAGGTTTCATACTCAAAATCAAAAATGGATAGCAAGAAAAATTAATATTGCTACCTGGGCTGATCTGTCTTTTGTCTCATCTTGGAAGTTGTATGTCTTGCTTTCCTCAGGAGAGAGTAGCATAAACCCTGCACCTGGCCTGCTCCTTCTTGATAGCCATGATAGTTTGGAAGCAAACCCATCACCATGCCTGTTGTAGGCTGGTAAGGCAGCTTTGGGACACGCAAAGAAGCTGCTTGAAGCTGCAGCTGTCCTAAAGTAGCTGTCAGACTCAAAGAGCAGGGTGTTTGTGATGGACATGTGCAGGCTTCCTTAACCCAGACTGGCTTCTGAGAGGGAGGTTTTGGAAGAGTGGTGGGCTGACTTCTTCATCTGGGGCGTCTTGTAATGGTCATTTAGAAGCTTTTTTTTGTGTAGGGCTTTCTGTCCAACTCTGCTGAACCAGAAATAATTGTGTGTATTCTTGAATTTATTATTTGGGACATGTGATATGTACTTGCTTCTCGTCATCCATTAGTTTTCATAGTGTGTACAATAGAAGGGATAATGATGAAAGGAAGTTCTGAGTGCCTCACAGCATATAGTCTTACTCAGCAGATTTTTCTCTCCCTTTACTCTCCTTTCCCCTGCTTGCTGCTGAGGGCTGACTTTGTGCAAAGTGCTAGATAGGGTTTCAGAGACTGAAACCATGTTTCATTTTAAACATAATGCTACAGATAGAGCAAACTTCCCACCACGCCTTAAGCTACTCATAAACAGTGCGAGAAATAAGATGTATATTTACACTTAGATGTGGATGTGTTAGCTAAAATTGCAAAGGAAAGTGTTGGTGTAGATTTTCTTGTCTCTTGGGGAAGTCTGGTCAAAGTACCAGGAACAGCAGTATTTGAGTGCTTGTTGTCTGCTATTCTAATCCCTTATGTCAAAATTGATCCCTGTAGAGCTAGATGTGAAAAGCAGTAACCCATTTCTAGCTTCCCTGAGTTTTTTATTTATTCCATTTGGGTGTAGATTGAGTAAATTTAAATCTAGAATAGTGAAGTTTTGACTTTGCCCCAAAATAAACGTGCCAGTGGTAGTATTGCACAGAATGGGTAGCACTGAATTCTGTTTTTTCCCCTTTCTAGCCTTTCTGATGCTGGAAATGATGACTTCTGTATGTAGTTACTGTGTGCCCAGGAGAAAAGAGCAGCCTGAGAAAGAAGAGAAAAGCCTTCTTTTGTTTGTATTCCATGAACATGTGATGTGACCTGCTGGTTAAGGAATGATTTAGCTGTAGAATGCAGGAAATCCAAAAGAAGGCTAAATATTTAAGAGTGAAAAAAAGCAAAGTGAAGGCTGATGCCCTAGATGATGATGACTAGTAATGGGTTAAATAATGGAGTGACTGCTAAAGCATACTGAATTGTATGTGTGTATATAATATTTTAAATGCATTTCTATGATAAAGATTTGGTCACTGGACCTTCTGTGAGAGGAATATTTTGACATGTTGTTAATCTTTATGCTGGTTTCTAGACTAAGTATGGTACTTACTACATTGATTAAAAAGTGGTAGAAAGGATGATGCTATTCTCAACATCTGGTAAGTATCACCTTGTTTATATACTAGAAAGCATGAGTATATTCACTTGCTTCCAGATTTTTAGCGACAGTTTTCTTTCTTCTGAGTGCCATAATCAGGAGGAACAAAGAACTCTCAGCAAGCATTTTTTTATCAAGCACATGATCCTTGTGGTGTATTGCAAGATTAATTCTTGGTTATCTTCCATTTTTAATCAGTAATCCCAAAGAAAATTTAATCAGATAATCTCTACAAATAAGAGACAGGAACATGTGTAGGTAGCAGAAGACAGGTTTCTTATGGTGCTTACATGGGTTGCTTGGTAAAGTGGGGCAAAGAGAGTATCATTCTGTTTTGCTTCAGCATTATCAAGACCTTGTACGCATTCTGTTTCAGAGTGCTGGTGTCTAGTCTGGGAACTGAGGCTGGGCGGGAGCTGAGGATGCCTCTCATTTGCCAGTGCTATGAGCATTTTGTAAGATCTTTCACCTTGCAACATGGATAAAAGTTGTATGTGATTCAGAGAAGAGTTAGGAGAATACAGGAGGCTGGAAAGGGTGCCTTATTATGAGAGGGTTGAAGGACTTGGTCTGTTTAAGTAGGAGGTGTGATTATAATGTGAAATTATTTTGTATGAGGCTGCAATTGGTTAAGTGGGCATGAACTCAGATCAGCAGTTGAATAACCCTAACATTCAGTTCCTGTGCTTGAAATTGGAAAATTTAAAGCAGAAACCCATGGCCAGATCTTGACTTGAATTTGTTTAAATATCTATTAACAGAATGCATTGAAATTTTAAAAAATGAAATAGAAGAAGGAGATCAAGTGTGGAATAGTGTGGCTTGCTTTCTCACTGAGATATTTACCATTATGTACTATTGTAGGTGTGTCTGAGGTGTCACAGTGGGATTTGAGAGCTTTTCTTCTGAAAAAGAAGGGAACTTAATGATGCTCTTCCAACTGATCTGTATGACCCTTGAGTTATCACAGGATTGCTCTTCTTCTCCAGTTTAACCTGAAAGGCAGCATTTAATGCTAAATGCACTCTGTTTTATGGCTCTGTGTAGCACAGAAATGTCTGTTTGAATGTTTTATTATGAGACTGAAACAACACTATGTCTGAAAAACTTAGGATTTATGTCCATTGTCATAGCCAAGACATGTTTTTCAAGTGAAAACAAAAGCATTTGTTTCTCCTTTTTCAAATGTGACTTGAGCATTGATGATCATGTGCACTTGGACTCTGCTTTCAGATATGTGTCTTTATCACAGTTTTCAAAGACGTTTAAAATGTTTCTTCATTAGCTGGAAGCTAATGCAAACCGTTGAATTTGTAAAGGGGACTGATAAAGAACAATATGTGACAAGAGAATTTTTTTTATAGAATTTTGTCCATTAGCAAACTCAGGGGAGTTTAAGAAGACTTACCTTAAGCAGGTCCTACAGTAGAACTAGATAAAAGGCATAGTCTATAAATTATGCATTATTCATGAACAGAGAAAGGAAAGAACATTTCATATATTTGATGATGTTTTTTCGTGTAAAGAGGGCATAGCTAAATTATAGGTATTAGAATAGGTTTTGTTGCTTAACATTGTATAGGAACTGAGCCAAGGTCTAGCATTTTCACTTATACTTAAAACAATTGCCTAAATTGTTTTAGCCAGATTTTAATTTCAAATTTTGTATGGTATGTCTTCCAGCAAAAGTGTGTTCTTCATTCTTCACTGAAATTTGTAGGGAGGAAGAGAAGGAGAGAACTGTGAGGTATTAAGTTTGGAAGTATTAACTAAGTGAAATATTTAATATAAGTCTTTCTCCAAGCAGGATACTAAAATCCAGTTAATTTAAATTTTTTTGGATTTTGTGTGTGTGTGTGTCTGTGTGGGTCTGATTAGAATTGTACTATACTGGGATCTGCGAATCAGTTCAGTGTCTACAGAAGTGTATTTTCATAGAGATGATGTATGTTTTTCATATTTCATATCTGACAAACTTGTGGCATATTTTAGATAAATAGATATTCATAAATACTCATTTTTCCTTGAGGTCAGGTGTGTGTACCTAGCATGGTTGCCATAGATGGGCAGACAAGCTTCAACTTATTAATGAATTTTGGTGATGTTAATGTGTCAAAGTCCTCAGATTTTATGTAAAAATGGTTTGTTTCAGAAGTTTGCTTTATCATGAGTTATATTTAAGCAGGGTCTTACTGGAGAGTTACTTACTGGAGTCCTATTCCAGTATGATCAGTTGAAATGTTTGTAGTTTCTGCTTATGTTTATTTTACCCCTGTCTGTATTTTCAGGTATCTGAAAGCAAAAGTTTCATTCCTTCAAATGGAGTTAGAGCAATTCCAAACACGACTACAGGGTGGGCAGTAAGTGGGTTGAGAACAGCCCTGCAGAGAAAGACTTGAGGATGCTGGTGGATGAAAATCTGAATATGACCTGGCAGTGTGCACTTTCAGCCTGGTAACCCAACAGTATCTTGGGCTGCATCAGAAGTGTGACCAGCAGGTCAAGGGAGATGATTCCCCCCTCTGCTCCACTCTCATGAGACCCCCACCTGCAGTGCTGCATCCAGCTCTGGGGCTCCCAACATAGGAAGGACATGGACCTGGTGGAGCAGGTCCAGAGGGAGGCCACAAAGATGATCAGAGGGATGGAGCACTGATCCTGCGAAGAGGCCAAGACAGCTGGAGTTGTTCAGCTTGGAGAAGGGAGAAGGCTCTGGAGACACCTTAAAGTGACCTTTCAGTATTTGAAGGTGGACTACAGGAAAGATAGGGAGGGACTCTTTTTCAGGGAGTCTAGTGACAGACCAAGGGAAAATGTTCTTTACTGTTAGGGTGGTGAGACTCTGATAACAGGTTGCCCAGAGAAGTTGTGGATGCCCCCATCCTTGGCAGTGTTCAAGACCAGATTGGACACGACTCTGAGCAACCTGATCTGGTGAAAGGTGACCTGCCCATATCAGGGAGTTGGAACTTGATGATTTTTAAGGTCTCTTCCAACCCAAACCATTTATGAATCTATGATTATGCTTTCTTTAATGCTTTAAATGCCTTATGTGGAGCACAGTGGAAGAGCAGGCATCATACTCCAGAATCAGAAGGAGTCTGCTGAACAGAGTCTAGAGGGACAGAAATGTATTTTGAGTTCTAGAGAAGGGAAATCTGAAGAAGGAGTTAGAAATGGTACTGCAGGGAAGATAAATGTTTTCAAGCCTAGACAAGGATAATGGCAAAGGAAACACTGTATTGCTTGTGAGTACTAGACATGCAGCAAAAAATAAAGTTGAATTTTTAATCTTATTGTAAGGTTAATTATGTTCTTGGATATGATCTGAGAAAGTGAGAGAAATCTTAATCTGACTTTTTCAGATATTGCTGATAATTCCTAAAAGCAAGAAAACATGAGATTTCTTAAGTGTTTTTCTTTGTGAACTGAATATGGTTGAGTGCTCATTTCCTCATCAGTTATTACCAGGAAATAACAGTTGATTATTTTTAATGGAACTGGGTAGATGTCTAAAAACAAAATATGCAAAATCAAACCCAGGAAGAGTTGAAATAAACATCGAGTCCATTGACAGTGCAAAGATAAAAAGGGTAAGAATTGTATACAGATTTTAAGACCTTAATAATGTACTTAGTACTTTGCTTACATAAGAATAATTATGTGTTAGGCTGTATTTTCTCTATGCAGGTAGCCCCTCCAGTCAGCAGGGAGAAATTAAAAATGTTATGTGGGGCCATAATTTATCACCATACAAACGGAAAACATTTGTAAGGATGGCTTTTCTACGGGCCATTCCTGCTTTCCTAGATACCAGCCAGAGCCACAAACATGCAGGTAGTAGAAAAAGTGCACATGTGCCTTTTTCTCTCCTGCAGTCCTTCTCTCAACTCCATGTGTCCCACTGCCCACTTCCCTTTTTCATTCCCTCTGTTGCCACCTCTCTTTCAATTTGTAGGAAAACTTCTGTTACACTAATATCATGAAACTGCTTAGCAGTATGATCTTTAAGCACCTGATGTGCATTTAGTTTTGGCATAATTACTGTCTGAGGGAACTGTGTGTAGGAAAATGATTATATGAATGCCAGGTGTGTTTTTACAGAGATCTTGGGCAGCATGACAATGTTAGATACTCAAAAGTCATGTCAGTGTTGGTCATTTTTTAACTTGGATGCCACCTGCTGTTTTCTTGTCATGTATTTTGCATTACCTTCCATTTATTCAGCTGATGAACACTTCAGGGAGCATTTGTCCGGTGCTTTGGTTCCTTTAAGGATCTTCCAAAACCAAACCGAATGAAGAGACATTAAATGAACATTTAATCTTAGGTTGTAAACATAATGTGATCAGTCTTCCATGTTTCCAGCTCTCCCTTCTAGAGAAATGCAAGCCCCTTCCTTGCTGCCATGCAGACAGCAGAGGGGAAGCCCCTCTGTTCACTCACTTGCAGTGCTCCCGTGTCCTCCTTCCTGCAGCCTGCTGAGCACGGCTGTCACACAGGGGCTGTCCTAGGCAGGCGCCACGGGAGATCCATGTCAGCAGGGAACAGTTCAGTAATAGGCCTTCCTGGGTGTATGCACAGGAAAACAAGCACTGCTGTTCAGGATGGGCTTTGACCTGAATGTCTTGTTAAATCTGACTCTGGTATTTTTAAAGACTGGTTATGTCACACTGATAAAGAATTGTCTCAAATAGAGGGGGCTTCCTACTGCCCACTTAAATAAAAATTGATTTGCTTTGCAATCAGAAATTATTGTGAGAAGGAAGAGGAAGAAGCTTTTTTAGTATGTACAGAAAGAAATTGATAATTTAACTGTACACTGGCCAGAGAGGTTTCACAAGTCTTTTTCTGTTTGCTTTCCGTCTGTAGTGCTGTCAGCCCACTCTTGGTTGCCCACTAAGTCCTACTGACTTTGGCCCAAATTGGCTGTGGTATAAATGCAGGTTTTTCAGTTGCCAGAAAGTTCACATTTTTTGGTTTTTTCTCTTCCCTTTCTACAGCATTTTTGGAGATTTTTCACCATCAACTGTGAACCTGCACTCCTTTCTCTTGCTGGTTTCTGGCAAATACAGCTGGTGACAGAATTGTTCTGTGGGGTTTTTTTTCCCTAGTCTCTGGTACTGCCTTATGCTAGAGGTTTTAGCACTTCAGAAGTCACACACTTTTCTGAAGCTGCATATTGAACATTTGTATTGTGGTGTTTGTACAAATCTGGTGTGACCATAGTAGAATTTTTAGGGCTTAGTCAGCAGCGCACCAGCAAAAGCAGCAGATTGGAGATAGTTGCTTTAAGGAAGATTAAAAGGGTGTTCCATGTCTGTGTATTTTGTGGTTTCCTCTTGTCTGTCTGATAAACCTGGGTATGGGATCTCAATAATTAACAGACAGACCTGGGTACATGTTGCATTCATTGACAGTGGTATGGACAGAAGATTTTCCTTCAGTGTGGGAAAGAGTTGAAACTCACACAAGCTGTGGGGTGCAGTAGGTATATGCTAAGCAGTTGGGGATCATTTAGCTGGACTAAAATAAAGCCATAGTTTAAGGATGATTTGCAGTCCTGGCTCTTTTTCAATGTGCATAAGGTTGATTTGCATTAAAAGATCCCACTGGTAACAGGATGAGTTGTGTATCCTAAGGAATGTAACAAGAACCCATGTATTGCCTGGTTCCCTAAGAAAGCCCCCATATGGAACTGTATGGGTGAGAGCAGTAACATAACAGCATTGAGAGACACCTGGATGTAATTTGTTTACAAAACATTCTATTGCAAGAGCAGTACAAAGCCTGACAGCCTGCCTGTATTTTAGTTTTTCAGTTGTAGACTGCAGTAAGTTTTACATAATTATGCTTTCTCAATTAGTGAAACATGCTTAAAGAACTCTAAGCCAATTATAAACAATGTATTTTAGAAATTTTATTACTTGAAGTAGATAACCAAAATTTTACTTTTGTGTTTTCTCCAGATACATTTCAAAGCACTTAGTCTTTTGTTTTAGCTCTTCTCTAATCTATTCTGCCTATGAGAGGATTAATGAGATGTGAATTTTAATCTCCTTATTGATTTCCTAATTATTTTTCATAATCTAACTCCAGCTCTTGATTTATGCTTCTCACTGATGAAAAATGTAGAAGCAACAGGAATGAATAATCTGTATGTGTACGCCCTGAAGCTGGTTGAGGATTTAGTTTTCTTTGTTTTGTAACCTTCATCTGGTCTGATGGTCTTTCCATATTGCATGTACTGCTTTTTTCTGTCTTTAGTCATACCACATATTTTTAAATTCTCATTCACTTAAATCTAGTTTCTGTAAATTAATGAGGTTTTATTTGGTTGAGGAGCAAGGCTGTACAGTAAATATTTAACATAACGTCTTTTGCTGGTTTCTTTCAGTAGTCTGTCTTGTCTTTTATTTCCCAGAGCACTTCCACTAAACCAGCAGCTGCCACCTTGTCTGGAGCAGCCGGGGATCTTGATCTGTTTACTGAGCAAACAACAAAATCCGAAGAGTCAGCGAAGAAGCAACTCTCCAAAGACTCCATTTTATCACTGTATGGCACAGGAACAATGCAGCAGCAAAATGCTCCGGGTAAATAACATTGTGAAGGTTTCTGTGCAGTCCTATTTTAATCTTTACCTAGAAAAGTTATCTCTGAGAAGTATAAAGCTAAGGTAGGATACCTGCTTACTATATTCAAATGAAGATTTTTATTTTCAGCTTTTATAAAACTGAGAAAAATTACCGAAATGTAATATGGAAGCTAAAGAAAAACACGTATGTGATTTTAATTTATTTATAGCTGTTCAAGTTACCAAGTGTACAATTTACTGAAAGATTTGTGAAGTCTGCTTCTGCCATGTAATTCATCACTGAGGGTCTGAGTCTCCACTGTGCAGCCAGCAGGCTGCCAGGATCCCTGCAGAACTGTCAGAGCTTTGGTTTAGCTGTGTTTGTGTGAAAACAAAGACCTCCAATACAGCAATTGAAAGATTCTGGTTCACCACAGGGATGCCAAACTCTTCTTGGCAGTTAATCTCGTGGTGAGTCCCTTTCCTTTGAGAGTTTTAAAGCAATTTTTTGCTTTTACCAGAAGCTAAATTGGCAGCACTAACATACAACTGGACAAAGTTATCCTTAAAATTATTTTGATGCACTTCTGACTTATGGGATGGGGGAGGAAAACCTCAAGACACTTCTGCTGAAATCTTCCCTTCTCTGGTACAGGCATGTTCATGGGGTCGTCTTCTATGCCATTTACCACACAACCATCAACTCACTTTCAAGGCTTTCCAGCCATGGGAGTTCCTGTGCCAGCAGCAACTGGGATGATGGGAAACCTGATGGGACAATCAGTGCCAGTCATGGGACAAAGCACAGGCGTGATGGTACCAGTGGGAATGCCCAATGGATTTACTGGTACTGCACCAACTGGTGTGATGGGACTTCCTCAGACTGTCGTCGGACCTCAAGGTGGAATGGTGGGACAGATGGTCACACCACCACAAAATAAGTATGGATTGCAACAAAACCAACAAGCTCAATGGAACCTCTCTCAGGTAAAGACTGGCCTTTCCCAGACAAGAGTGCTTTAGGAAGGATGATGCTTTTCAGATACAAAGTGTGTGGCTGTAGGAGGAAGGTGCAGGGTAGCCAAGTTACAGGCTACTGGATTATGAACTGCTCAGAGGCATATATTAACAAATCAGTGGATGGTTCAATGAAAGGTAACTACTACAAAAGCAGAGAATAATTTTGCCAAGGTAAACCAAACTCAGTTCTCTGCTTCCATAGCTCTTCTCATGTTGTCAGAGCCAGCCAGGTAAAAAGCTTAGCTTCGCTAGAGGTACAAAGTTCTGAAATGTAAACACAGCCTTATAATTAAAAGCAGAATTTAACTGCTTGAGGATAGCCATTAACAATGAATATGTTCATTTACAGACTTCAGGATAAATTTGGTGGAATGTGAAGTGCTTCGTGCTCTTCACATTTTCCTGTAGATAATTTGCTTAGGTGTATCTGTTATTTATCTATAGCATTTCCATCTTATTTTTTAAACATGTTTAAAAGGTTCTCTAGAAGTGTTAATGTACATGTAGTACTGTATTTGTACATTTTCCAAGGAAACACCTTGAAATCAGGTATTTGAGAGTTTCTTGGGGCAGGGCGAGGCGGAGGGAACAGACCTAAATTATTCCCTTGGAATTCAGCATGGATGATAGCAACTATTTTTTCATACTATTGTTTGAGTTATGATAACAATATAATAATTCCATGCTGCTTACTTAGTAATGCAGGAAGAGAATCTTAGTGACTGACTTAAATTGAGTGATATGAATTTTTACTGTTCTGCTCAGTCTTATGGTGTGAACATTTATGAAGGTAAACAGCATTTCCTACATGGATAAAACAGCCCCTGTTTGAAAATACAGGCTGTCATTCTGCTTTGAAAAGTAATTCTTAAGGGTGAGAATTTCAAAATGTCAGATCAAAAAAATCTGTGGATATACTGGTGGCAGTCTTTTCCTAGGTAGCTAGCTTTAAAAAGACCCGTATCAGATTTGAAATTGAAATCTTTCCTCTTATCAAATACATGTTAAAAGTTGGCTTCTAGAACAAGCTCTTCACGTGTTCCTGTACCCCTTGCACATCAGATGTTGGCAGTATGATGACATTCCACAGTCTGTAGGAGATCTCTGATCTAAACTCTGACTCCAGTTGAAAGGGGGAGAGCTTGCTTTACTTAGCAAACTAACATGTTTTGTATAGTCTGCTGTGTAAGAATTCTACTCCAGAAGAGATGAACCACTGGGTAAAGCACGTTTTCATCAGTTTAGTTTAGATTTTCATGTTTAGTGGTGAGTTGTTTTTTGCAGATATGCAGTTCTGTGTGAAAGCACACAGAACTTAATTTTACCCTGAAATACTAATTTGCAATTTGCTTTAACTTTTCACCAGTGTTTCAGTTTCATTTTGCAACTTGGTATTGTTCGCTCATGTTTAAATTAACTCTGACTTTTACCTAGTGCTGCCTTTAAGTTGAATCTAATGTTACTTATATAACATCCCTCTTCATTGGCTCTGATTATTAATTGCTCCAAATGCTCTTTTGGTCTCAAACCCATTTGGACATTGAGCACTGAAAATTACAGTGACTAGGTATTCATAAAGAGTACGAATAGTTTTGCACCATCCCTGAAGTGAATGTGCTGAATTTTTAATTCTTTCCCATCTTTAACTAGATATTAAATTCATGTAAGTTTAATTTCAGTGGATTGTTCTACTCATTTTTTAAGGAATTCCAGTATCTTGAGTAGATTCTTTAGCAAAGATGGTTAGATTTAGATAATACTCAAGTTTATAACTCCATCTCATTCTTTGTTGATTGTCACCTAAATGGACAATTTCTATAAAAACTGGTGTAGTCCAGATTATGGTCTCCAAAGAAATGCTGCTGGAAAAAAATTTGGAGCTGCAAGTGCAGACAAGACTATATTACTGGCTTTGGTGTTTCTTTATCACAGTTGCCACAATTTTGTTTGTTAGCTTTGAAACTGTGAAAGCAAACTTTTACCAACCAGCCACATTGGCCACCTCCTTCACATGCCATCAGTTCTCATGTGACACATACACCAAGTGCTGCAGACCATCAGCTGATGTATGTTGGTGATTGATGGGCTCCAGAAAAGCTGGTAGTGTGAGAAAAAGCTTAGAAACTTAGATGGAGTCAATATTTTTATTTAATGAGAAATATTTTTAGGGAAACGTAACTGGGTGGCTGGTTGGAGGCAGGACTGCTTTTGGCTAGCAGCGTGCTGTGTTTCAGTGCCAGTGCTAACCAGGCTGGTGTGTGTGTGTGTGCTTTGCAGATGAATCAGCAAATGGCTGGAATGAACCTCAGCAGTTCCAGCAACGTGATGGGCTTTGGCCAGCCCCCCAACACAGCCGCAGGATGGACTGGAAGCTCCTCTGGCCAGACTCTCAGCACACAACTGTGGAAATGAAAGTTGCAATAGAAATCTTTCCCAGAACAGCCACCTAACATTCCTTGTTCAAATACATTTACTTTCACTGTTCCTTCCATGTACATATATATTCTTTTTCTTTTTCCCCAGCTGTTCAGATTAAGAATATAACTGACTGACCATGTTGTGGTCTATATTGATTTAAATTTGATGTAGTGAAAAGCAGATCAAGAATATATTTATACATCATTGGAAGCATTTTCACACAATGCATATGATTTCATAAACCATATTAAGAAGCTGCTTAACCACGTACTGATTTTTTTTTTTCCCTCAAAATTCTAGATCAAATGTTTGCATATAAGGGATGTAGCTATCATGTTAGTAATACTCAAAAATATGAACCCCAACCCCCAAAATTACCCAGTAATCCTGTAGAAGGTACTGTATGAACAAATGTTTAATCATATATAAATAGAATGTAAATGTATTACTGAGCAATGTTTTCTAGTGTATCAAACAAATTTTGTTTCATCATACATTTCACTGTGATGTTATTATGGTGTGCATAACAGGGAATGTGGTTATTGAAAGAAAGATAAACCTGGATGTTACTGTAGTTCTACAAATCAATAGTTTATTCTTTTAAAGATGAGCATTTGATGCATTTGAGTTTCCTGTGGTAAAGTCTCCGACCTGGCTCAGGGGGCAGGCGCACAGTGTTAAAGCTGATAACTGACAGCACAATATGCATTCAAGGTAACTCAGTGTGAACAGATCTATTTTGTCTTGCAGAGAGATCCAGGTTTATGACAGTGATTGTGTTTACATTTTATGGTGCCTCGTAATGATAAAATGTTATTTCCCTATATTAAAAGGATAAATCCGTAAATGATTGTGGGTTTTTATTTCATTATTTTACGACCTATTTGACCGCTACTTTTAATGAAGTAAAACATGTTCAGTTTGGAAGATCCATTTATACAGATATTTAGACCAACAGTTCGTGAGTTAAAATCAGTTTATAATTACACCATTAAGCTGGATAAATACAAAAAGTATATACATAAATAATGATTTTGAAAATACTCCATCGCAGCCATGTTTCTCTATGTGGAAACAGTGTTAAAACAAAGGTAAGTGTCAGTTTATTAAGCTGAGAGTTCAGAAGTGCATGCAGACAAGTTAGAACAAAGCACACCCACTTGATTTTCTTATTAGAGTCTCTGAAAGCTTCCTTTTGTTTCCACAGAAGTCTGTCAGGTCTCAGGCAGAAGCAGATGATTTTAGCTGTCTGAACTGGAACACATGCTGGCGCCTCTTGTTCTACTCTTGCCATGGGACTGTTTCCCCATGTCATACCTCAATATTGACTGTGTCCAGGTGGTACTTTGGCTCGTTAGCTAGATTCACTTTCTCTGTTCGGGTGTGCCATACAAGAACCTAGAAGATAACATTTGTGTCAGGAAAGGCATCTACAGAGATGACACAAATGCTTTTCAGAAAGTGTGGCAATCGCTACCTTTGTGCAGTTGTTTGCTTTTGGCTCCAGTTCCTCCACTGTTGTTATCTGTTTCAGAAAATCAGATTCTTGCATTCCTGGTTGAGAACCACGACGCTTGAATACGGCTTTGGGATGTGACAGGATCACTTGAAGACTCACAGCAAATCCTTGGAGAAAGTGAGACAGGGAAAAAGATTGAGAAAAACCTTTAGGCCTTACATTTTTGTGTAGTTGTACTATACCTAGAAATCTCCCATGTTCTTTTTAAAAATGTGGAAATTTTGTTATGCGGATAGACAGTATTTGGTAGGTTTGTACATTCTACATTGTATTGTCTTGTTTTGCCATGAAGATACAATCAGATTTTTTTAATTGCACCATATTTTCAACATGTTTAATCTATTTCCTGTCATGTAGGTAATATATGCTTTCTTGCCTGAAAAGTCAGGTATTGCTAAGATCTTGGACTATTCTTGCTTTCTGCTTTTAATTAAGAAATAAAACTGAATTATAAGCAAAATGTATAGAATTTATACTGTACAAACCATTCTACACTTCAAGGTGAGAGTTGGAAAAAAAGGTTAAAATATGTTAAAACTGTGATATTTAGATAATTTTAGCCTGTAGAGTTTTAACGTCCTCATTGTGGAAAAATAAGTCACACTAATGCTCTGCCTTGGGAATGACTTCTGGCACTGGTGGTCTGCCAGGCAGTCTTAGCTGGTCTGAGCTTGCCACAGCACAGCTCAAAGGACTTGTTCAGTGCAAAGACACCTCTCTGCAATTCTTTTCTCTACCAACATGCATCAGGTTCCTCGAAGGGAGACTGCAAACTGAGAAATCACTGGTTTGAACAAACTCACCCTCTCTGAAGAAGCTCCCATGAATCTCCAATTTGCCATTATTTATAGAACTCTCCCATTTTCCTTCAGCAATGCTCAGTCATATGTATGCTTTTTTAACTATGACTCAAAAACTCCACTGATAGACTTGTAAAAAAAAATTACATTTGTAACTAACATTGTCTGATTGCCAAGCCCACCAAAGAAATCCTTTCTTAATCAGTTCAGAGTAGTTCTAGCTGCCCTTTTATGACACAAGTTGCAACAGTTTTGACATCAGTTCTGGAAAACTCCAAAACCAGTTAATTCTAAAGCCAGTATTAAAATTTTATCAGTTTTAAACTAAGCATAACTTTCTCTAACAATGTAATTCTGACCCCTTTTTTTAGTAGAAATGTCTTGCTACTATATTTTCCTTGAAAGTATCTGACTTTTACAGGAGCCTTTTGAAGAGGAAAATATAAGGAAGTAATTACTACATCACATGTAAAGAAAGGCACACTGAAACCACTTTGCTTGTAGGAAAGCAAAGGAAGACACCAGAAAGTTTGTTTTGTTTTCAGTAAGGATTTGGACCCTGATGAAGACTATGGGTTGGATGTAAACTGAGGTCCCAATTCACTGATGGACACAGAAAACATTTATACATTATATCTTTTATGTAGCTTTATACATCCTATCCTGCCTGAGGTGGAGAGTAGGTGTCTGGATAGACAGGGCTTACCCACCCTGCAGAGCACTCTTGCTTCTTACTGCTTGTAGCCGGGCCACGATGGAGCACAAGGTGGGCTCTATCTTAGTGATCTTGGTAGTCAAGTGTCGTCATTTGGGCAGATCTGAGGGTGAGAATTTAAACTCCCTCAGCTAGAGACAGTATGTACACCCAGTTGCTGCACCTTGGAAGGGGACCAGAGACTTAGTACTGATGAACAAAATGGTCTGCTTCAGTTTAGTGGTTTTGGTTAGGTTTTATTGGGGGTTTTTCCTCAGAGAAAACAAACTGTAAATTTTGGATGCAACTGGGCTTTTATAATTTTGGGCATGAAAAAAAATTCTTTTGCATGGGAAGGCATTTTTGGAACCCTGATCAGCTGTGTGAGCTGCTCTTTCTTTTTAAATATATTTAAGGTTCAAGCTGCACATGCATAAAGAAGAAAATCAAGTAAACATCAAAATTAGTGTCCTAGATTTGAGTGCACAGAAAGAATCCCATTCTAAGCAGAAGAGACACAAATTTTCTGCTGCTTATCTTTGCAGTGTCAGTGTGGCTCCCTGGACCCATAGCCTATACTTAGCCATACATTAATTCCTCATAAATTCTCTTGTTGCAAGACTTGCTCTCCTGTTGAGAAAATTGCATTGGGTTCTGAGGATGGGTTTTTCTTACACACAGATGTTCAAGTGGGCCGTGGCCCCTGCACGTGACACGTGCCCTTGCTACCATGCTATTGCAAATTGTCATTTGAGGGTGCTGTCAAAACTCAGGCATCAAGTAGACGTTAAACTGAGTGTTGCAGGTGATAAGGACATGGATTACTGTGCACGGACTGGCCTGAGATTTGTTTCCTTGGTCAGGGTCCATGCAGTCTTTGTTTGTTAAAAGAATCCAATAAAGCAGCAACTTAAAGAGATAAAAGAATTCAAGGAGACTTATCTCCCGGCTCTCTAGTTCTTCAGTTCTGCTTTATAACTGCTTTAATTTCACATGTATGACATTTTGTTAGATGGACTTGAAAGAAAACCACTTTCTAATGACAACTTTCAGTTGACATTATCAGGTGTGTCATTTCAGTGTCAGAAAGAGGAGACGGCTCAGGTTTTGACCAGACTGGCACTAATTATTTCTCTCACTAGATAATGATCCTGTGCCAATTGATGGAAAGACACTGTTGTTTTGAATTCTATCACTAAACAGGGATCAATCTGGGATTACTGTCTCCAGTGTAGCATAACTGAACAGTGCTTATATGCATACAGTTACTTAATCATTATTCTTACAAGGTCATATTGGGCTTAACTTCATGTGAAATGCCACAAGACTATTTCATAGCTGGAGTGTGAACAGGTGTTTCGGGGGTTTTTTGCTGTTTAATGCAATGTTGTAAATTAAATCTAATTGGCTGAAGAGCCACCTAGATAGGAATTAATTTGTTGGAGGACAAGATACCTGGGAGACATAGCAGATATTACATCTGTTCTTCTTTCAACATAAGCTGTTTCTGTTAATTCACACCTTGTGTTAGATCAATGGCTTCTGTTAAAAGGCAGAAGTTCCGGTTAAACTTGAGCCAGAGTTTGAAGATTTTGTTGCTGTGGTAAATGCCACATGTTTGTGGATGTTCTAGATAGGATAGTAGCTGAAGGCAAGCTGGAAACTTGAGTGTTTATCATTTCTGGAGTGTATAAATGCTAATGTTCAGTACTGATGTTGAAACAGATGTGCTGGTTTTCACAAAGATCAAGGTCCCACCTTTGGCTTGGGCTCTGCAGCTTTCAAGTTCTCTCTGTGGTGCACTTTCTGGGTTGCAATAAGCCTAACCAGGAGTTCAGAACAAAGGCATCTGCTGACATATGATTCAGCATAAAAGAGGCACTTGATAATAAACTCAATGTTTAAAATAGTATTTACCCTTGGATGGGAGGGGCAGTTGGTGTTTCGTTTTGGTTTAGGAGGGGTTTTGAACGTGCTGGCTGCTATAGCCACTCAAAAATTTTTTGTTTGTGACTTCCAGAAGTGGCTCTTTTAGATTCAGTCAAAATATGCTATGTTTTGCAGTGCCATGAATAGACTGGCTTTTTTGCTCAGGGAGCCCTAAGAAAGATGAGATGTACTGAAGATCTCATGATTATGGCAAAATTTTGAAAAATGGTAATAAAAAAATGTGGTTGCTCAGGCTGTAGCAGAGGTGCTTAGGGCACAGTTGATGAGCTCTGGATCCCAAGTCTAAAATCTGCTGGCCCAGTGATTTACAGTCACATACTAATCTCTATGACTGAAGTAGCTCCTGGAATGCTAATGGAAAGCAAGCATCTGCCTTCTTGAACAACCTTCACATTAGGAGAATCGCAATCTAACTTCTTTTCTTGAGTGATCCAAAATTCTGGCACTGGGAGCAACCCAGGAGTAAAACAACAACACCTAATATAGAAGAGTTGAAATCAGATCCCTACTAAGTAACACAGTACTTACCTCAGAATCAGTGTCACCCTTTTCCATTCCACTTTCTCTCCCACTTCTCTTCCCCGAGAGTAAGCAAGTCTCTGTCAAACTCTAAAACCCACCTCCAGTTAAAACTGAAGCAGAACTTAGGAAATGCCTGAACTAATTCATATGGTGTGTTGGTTGCCAGGCAAGAAGCAACACAGGAAACCACTACTTTGCTTTCTGAGTCCAGTTTAGCATTGGAGAATAGCAGTGTCAGCCACTAATTTCCCAGAATAAATCACCAATGTTTAATGAACTGACCTAATGTGATTGCCATGTGCAAGTGTGTTTCAAAGAATCTGGGGAGGTTGGCCAGCTAGGGTGTTGGAGCTGAGCCTGGTGAAATCAGCAGGACCTGTCTCCACTTGCAGTAATTTGAATTTGGCCTTGTATTTTGCAGTGTAGAATAAGAAGTTTATGTGCTTAGAGTCAAAGTTGTGCTTCCTCTGACAGCCACAAGTTAAACCAGTGATCCCAAACCTTTTAAGACGTCAGTTCGTACCCAGCCTCATGATCAAATTCTTGTGAAAATCACCATGAAAGATCATTCAATAAACCAAAGGGAGCCTCCTTACCAGGGTGCTGGGACATGAGCATTAACTGTAGACAGCTGATATGTCTCCATATCAGTATTACCACATGCACCTATACTTTTTCATGGCAATATTTGTAAGAGATCCTTGGTTTTCCTTATGTGCAGCATCCAGTATAACCTAAGTCACTTGTATATTTGGTACAGCAGATGGAAAAATGCCAGCGATGGGCTACAGCATGGACAGGTTTGGTAGCAAGTCATCTGAGTCCCTGGAGGCGTGTTGGGAAGCTGAGAGAGAAGGGCAAGGGTAGGAATCTGCGTGTCAACACACATCCTGTAGCCTGCACCTGCTCAGACACCTAAGGAGTTCTGGATTTGCAGTTGTGTTCTGTTTGTGCCCTTCCACTGTATTCCTGAGGGGAATGAAGATGCAAATTTCACATCATTTTTTTCACAGTCTACATGGCATCCATTTCTCTCCTTGCTGAAATTAAAAATTAAATTTAATTTTTTCAGTGTTTTTTAAAGACTAATAAAAGTTCTCTCACAAAGTAGTAACTCCTTGTGGATCTGCAATAACTTCCTGTACTCTAAATGTTTTGGGGGTTTTTTGTCTCTGTGACCCTCCCTTACATGACTTTGGTCAAAGCACAAACAGGTAATGCTCCTAATGGAGCTGCTTTTCCCTCATGCCAGTGATTCAGCCAGCATCTGCAAGGTAAACAACTTAAGA
The DNA here is from genome assembly GCF_000738735.6 of Corvus cornix cornix. NCBI lineage: Eukaryota > Metazoa > Chordata > Aves > Passeriformes > Corvidae > Corvus > Corvus cornix. Next base: position 85,334,485 of record NC_047056.1, on the reverse strand, counting down.
ACTTTCCATGTATCTCTTCATGTCTGAGTTAGTGTCCCTTGGCTGATGTTGTGTAATGGCTTTCTGCCTGCTGCTAATGAATTATGAGCCACGCTCTCACCTTTATAATGCCATCAGTAATCCCTTCTAGAGCACAGTATCAATATGTATCTGTAAATCCACAGGCAGGGGCTGTTAAGCTGCACAGCTGCAGTCCTCAGCACGCTGCATGGTGTTGGACATTGAATACCTACTTCACCCCTGAGCGCCTTTATCTGAGCACCCAAACACTTATTTTTATGCCAGGTGATACTATTGACTTGAAATGCCTCTACAGTACAGAAAAATTCACCTGTTAACTTTTCTGTCTTTGAGGTGTTAACAACTATTAGTCCTCCTTTATTTACTCTTTTTAACCAATTGGACTGTAAATACTGTACATATTTTTATCAAACGTTTCAATTAATGTAACAGTATTCTGTTAAGATGAGAAAGAACTGTACACTGTCCTTTTCCCTCTCCCAAAACATAAGGGTATCAGAACATAAAAAAGGTGGCTATTTCTATCCCATTCTTGCCCTTGTATTCCTACTTTTCCCCTTCCCTCTTGACTACAGAAGATGTCTAACTGCAAATACCGTATCATTTTCTGGGAGACCATTTGCTGTCAGAAATTGGACCTGTGCACAGTGGTGATTCATGTGGCAGTTGTGAATATATACAAAAGATTGTTTAAGCATGGACTGTCAGCAAGACAGAGCTGTGTGGTGTGCAAACTTCACTGCAGACGATTGATTAGATCCATTCTGAAGCTTTTCTGCCTTCATCTACCAGGCAACAGCTGTCAGTGATTTTTCCCCTAAGCCCAGTGTTTCAAACTGTATCCATCTACAGTTATCACTGTCATTCCAAATAACCAATGCAAAATGAATCATTTCATGATAAAGTAGCATTTTACAACATGAAGTCTAAGAAGGTCTGCATTTATACTGCCTGGTCGAGATTGATGACAAAATGCCAGGCAGGGACTCCTTGCAAGAAATTGCTTGGATGTATTAATTTACAATTAACTTGTTTCAGGCAAACAATTCATACAACATAAAAGCCAAGTTGCCACATAAAAACAAAAACAAATTAAAGTAAGTGCAGATACCACCAAGCAGCAAATTAATTAGACAAGATGTACAAGCCTAAACTTTCAGGATAGTTACTGTCAAAGGGCTGCGCACTCTGCCGGCACTTCAGAAGTGTAAGAAGCTGCTTAAATGGACAAATGGAAACATTCATGTATTGTAAATGACCCTCACCTGCCATGTCGATAGCAAAGGGCCTGTCAGCTCTCCAGCCCGTGTACCAGCCGACGACTTTGCCGTTCTCCACGACCGGGCGCTCGTAGCGCCGGCCTCCCACCAGCCCCACGGGCCACACGGACACCTTGCGCGTCGTCCGCATCTGCAAGAGGCAGGCACAGCGTCACTGGCGGCGCGCACGTGCTCCCTGCAGGCTTCCTGGGAGCGCTGGTAGAAGCCCACGTTCATCATCACTAGGAATTCAAAAGCAATTCTAGCTTACAGATTGCAGCCCAACAGCAGTGAGTATTTGAAAGCTGCATGTGCCCACTCATTTTCTGTGAAATCTCCAGCTCCTTAGTCCATAGGCATCTCAATTCTACTTTAAATATCCCATTCATAATATCTTCTATGCCAAAATTTTTTTAAAGCTGTGAAAACAGGTTTTCTCTTGTTTGTTTGGATTTTTGAAGGCGTAATATATCTTTTTTATCTGCAAGACTACAGGAGTCTGGCAGTGGGCTTATTTCTATAGATTGCTGAGATACTGTAGAAACCCAGTGAGAGAAAATATTATAATAATGATTAATACACACTTCACTAGGACAAGTAAAATTAGTTTGGGACTTGTTAAAAATGCATTGAATAGAGGATATCATGATACACAACTCTTTCCTACCTGCAGCAGACCTGAGATGCAGCTCTGATCTATTAAGGATTCATGAAAAAAGATTGCTAGGGCTAAGTTTTAACTTCTATATTTTCCCTTTAAAAGCTCTGCTAAATTTCTGAGAAGGACAAAAAGCAGGCCAGGTAGGATGCTTACTATCACCAGCTGCAGTTTTTCCCAGTGGTGTAAATTAACTAAATGTAAAACTGGAAGTGTCATCCTTATCTAACGTAGAGGAAGCTATAGGTATGAAGAAATGACTGTAGCAAGAAGTGTGCATGACTGGGAGTCACTTCAAGAAAGGCACTGAGGTGCTGGAACATGTCCAAAGAAGGGCAACGAAGCTGGGGTAGGGTCTGGAAAGTGAATCCTGTAAGCTGAGCAGCTGAGGGAGTTTGGGGTGTTTAGCCTGGAGGAAAGGAGGCTTTGGGGGGGGATCTTTCCACTCTACAACTGCCTGATAGGAGGTTGGAGCCAGGTGGGGGTTGGCTTCTTCTCCCAGGTAACATTAGGAAACAGCCTCAGGCTGTGCCAGAAAAGGTTCAGGTTGGCATCAGGAAAAAATTCTTCACTGAAAGGGAAGGCATTGGAATGGGTTGCCCAGAGAAGTGATGGAGTAACCATCCCTGGAAGTGTTCAGTAAACTGGATGTGGCGCTTAGTGCTATGGTTTAATTGATGTGGTGTTCAGGCAAAGGCTGGACTGGATCTTGGAGGTCTTTTCTAGCCCTAAAGATTATGAGTCTGATTCAGTGACTGCAGATAACTGGTTCAGTGGTCCATTTTCTTCAGTAAACAGGATGACACAAACCTTGACACACTGCTCCCCGTGGGAAAATCAGATGGTCTGGTGTGAGAACTTGAGCAGGCAAGTGCACAGACACAACAACTTGCACAGTTTAACCACATTGGTTCAAAAGCCACTGTTCTAACTATTGTGCTTTAAATATGGTTCTATTTAAACAAGTACTAAACTATTTCAATGTAACGTGGGCTTAATTTGATCTATTCTAAAAACAGTCTAGTCTTTTGTTGTAATTGAAACTTATTCCTTAGGGAAAAGTTATCCCTTTTTCCTTCCAAGCACTCCTCTCAGCAAAAATAAACACAGTTTTACATATTTGTAACTGCAGTCCCCTATCGATGGATGCCGAAGTAAAAGACAACCTTGGTTAAATATTAAACACTTCCCTCTCTCTCTGCCAAGGTGAAAGATTTATCATGCATATCATCAAGACTTGCAGGAGCTGCACCAAAAAAAACAAAGACATCACATCAGCGTGGTTCACATTTCTAAGCTAGAAACATTAGCAGATTCTTAGAGCTTTCACATAAGGAAGGTATAAAATACATATTTAAAAATCCACAAAAATGTAGGCACACACAGAAGAGAGACATGCACCTTCTTTCCCTCCAATTATTTGTGTATCTTCAAATTTATCAAAAATTCCTCTCTTCCACCTTAATAACTGTTGTAGCAAGCAGAACATCTCAGTAGCAGCAGCCTGTAGTGCTTAAGAGCAGGGTATGTATTCAGTTGGCAATATAGGGAATTCTTGTGATAAGGATTCTGTCCAAGCCATTGCCTGGTTAATTGCCAGTGAAAGACTGCCATGAATCCTTCTAAGGTTATTGATAAACATATTTACCTGCAACTGTTCTCCCTGCTTAACTTTCCAATCTCTGCCACTCCTCCATAGGAAATGCAGAGTTAGCAATTCGCTATTTGGATATGGACAACGGCCAAATCTCCTCATGAAGACCTTTTAGCTCTGGTTTTAATGACACATCTCTTTTGCTTATTTTGCTAACAGCATATTTATATTAACATCCAAACATACCAGACATGGACACAGGGAATCATCCTGCTGGGCATGTCTACACAGGTAAGTTCCCAGTAAGTTTTCAAGAGCATCATTAAGCCACATAAACCCAACTGTGCTACACCAGTAAATACCACAGGATAAACAGACATGGTGCCATTAATACCTCCTGGAGGGTGTGGATACCTGAACAAATTATCAGTGTTCAGAATTGCAGCACTTAGGCCACCCTGTGCCAACTGCCTGTACCTAAACTCAAAATGCCACAAGACAAGGGCAGGCACACTCTGACTGCAAAAAGTGGCCAGAGCACAGTGCACCCATGCCCTGCCTGTGTGCACAGTAAAAGTTTGGGCAGCAGTGTCACAAAATGAGCCAGGTTACACAAGGCTTCTGAACTGGGTCGATAGGGGTCTCAGCACCTATGCTGGCAGAACCAGACGGATTTACATTAATACTCTGTGATACACAGTGTGTTGGAAAATCTTGTCAATGAAAAGTATCTCACTGACCTCATAAAACCAGCATGAAATGACCCAAAAAGTTTTAAATTCATAATCTTGGGTCAATCTCAGTGTCTGTGAGGTACATCAGTAAAGCCACCACACATCAGAAGCAAGTAACCCTTTACAGAGCTCTTACTTTTGTTCTTGGGTTACTTTATTCTCACAGGTTACATTTTTGAAGAACAAAATAAGAATACAGCAATTCCTTTAAGTAAAAGCTGAAAGAGCACATCTAGACCAGTATTTATGCTAATTCTGAAATACCTCACAGCCTCAGGATATGCTAGGCAGATGAAAGTAGGAGTATTTCTTTTAATCTTCTGAGAATAGCATTACTGCAGTTAACATACTGATATGTGAAGGCTGTATTTATGTATGATGGGGAAAAAGCTATTATTTGGATTAAAAGGCCAGCTTGCACCTGGAATTTTATGCTGCTAATCATTGGGACACAAAAAAGTGATTCAAAAATGTGTTAATTCTGAATAGCTATAGTGCCGTGGAGTTAAACAACTGCCAAAAATCCTAGGACTTACAAACAGCTTCCTAAATGACTCTTCTATCTGTCATTGTAATGACAGAGGTAGCACACGCTGTGCCAACACTCAGCATTTTAAGTCCTGGTAGCTTACATGGATGGGATTCAACTTACTTACACTTCACTCTCTGCAAGTTAAGCATCTGGTCTGTCCTAGTTAGAATTCTGTAGTTAATGAGCAGAGATAGGACCCCACTAGCAGGACTCATCCTGCCTGGCTTGGACTGCTCTCTTGAGGTAGAAATGCTTTTGTCCTCTATTTATGAAATGGGGTCTTGGCATAGGAGGAGAGTGCTGTACTGGGTGGGGGAGGATGGTAGAACAAACGTGAATGAAGTAGGAGGGGGAGGAGAATTGGGAAGGAGTGGGCAAGTAAATGACAGGAGAGACGAGTAACAACTGACCGAAAAAATGCCATGAGGTGATGGACATATAACAATAAATACAGTAACAACAGAGTAACTGCTGAAGAATAGCAAGTGAAAATGCAGGAAATGGAGCTGAGCTATTAAAGACCGTGATAAAAGCATTGCTAAATTTAGCATCTCATTAGTCAATCAAGAAAAGCTGCTTAATGGGATGTGCTGGACTGATGGATAGGGAAGATACCAAGACAGTAACAAAATATAAAAGCCCAAGGGGAATGAAGGCAAATGACAGAGAAAAGGAAACACGGCTGTACTTCCTACAGGGAAAAGGCTTCCAGTCTGGAACAGCCATCCTAGTGTTTTTGCAGCATGATGTCGATGTGTTTCTATTCGGGATCCAAAGCCCTCTGCAAGGGCGAACCTGCGCCACACCTGGTAAGCATTTTTCTCCCCATCATTTCAACCCCTGCGTGATTTGTGGTCAGTCTTGGTCAGGCTACAGGTTCACATCCAGGCTCACCGTCCTACCCCACACCCCTGCCCATCCCAGTGATGCTCCAGCAGATTTCTATGCAAAATTACGATTTATTATTACCAAAGACAGGATCTAGAGCTCCTTCACTACAACGCTTCCTCAGGACAAAATTTTATGGGTTAATGCATAAGCACAGCCAGGGTCCCTATCAGTTCTCTGCATTATTCGCAGGCCATTTAAAGCCAAATTCTGCTTCAACAAAACTTACATGAGCACTACAACTCAGCCAGACAGCTCAGCAGTGATGTTGTGCCTGTTTACTGAGGCTTTGGACAGAGCTCCTGTCCCTGCTTACCATCACTTCAAAGAAGGTACTGAGGCATGGAAAACCTGTGCCTGTGGCTTTTGTGGTTCAGCAACTGTGAGGCTCAGGGGTTAGGAACTTCAAAAGGCAAATTTGTTGTTGGCAGACTTGAGTGTAAAGGGTATTCTCTATGGGAACACTTGTAGAAGGGGTCTACAAATCAAAAAAATTGTAATTCATTGATCTAGCCTCTTCTGCAGCCCTCCCAGGTGATCTACTTCACCATCCTCCCTACTGGAAATCTTTCTTTCCAAGCATCTGCTTTAAACCTCCTCTGCTGATTTGTACACAATCTACATTGCAGAGGGAGGATAGATTAATTCCCCCTTTTCTCCAGCAGCATTTGATATATAAGGTACAATGATTACTGTTTCTAAATTATATCAGCATCCTTGGGCACAAATGTCAATATTGCTTCCCTACAGAAGAAAACTGTACCAAATTTAACTAAAGCAGTTACAAGCTACTTTCTGGGGATTGGGACAACTTCCAAAACATTTGCTACTCATTTTACTTCTGGGCCCTTCTGTTTACTGGTTGTCTCATTCTACTCCCTATCATTCTACCGGGTTGTGGTCACCGTGTCTCTGAAGAGCTGCTGACCCCGTGTAATTAATTCCACAGTAACAGTATCCGTTTCACAGGTAAAATCACTGCTGTCAGTGCAGAAACAGGGCATACTTGGTACTTTGTAACCAAGCGTCTCTCCACTAAACCTGTTTCTAATAGACCCCCCCCCCCTTTTTTTGTCTCTGTTTCCTCTCATTTTTAAGGTATTTCGTTCTCTGCCAGTCTTTTCTAATCCAGCCTCTTTAGCATAGGTATTACATGTCGATGTGGAAGAAAAATGTCAGTGTGCATTTAAAATCTGTCATGTACTCCTAAATCATTTATATACTAGAAAGGTATTTAATGCACTGCTAACTCGTATTTGGATCACTTTTTATTCTGAAGAAAATAACTAATGACTGCCAGCTAATACTTAATTCTGTCTAGACTACTGAACGTTATTTTTCAGACCATTGCAAAAAATCTGATTTTTCCAACCAGCTCCAAGAGATACAACAAAAGATTTTCATGTTTTCAAAGATTAAAGAGATTCACTTATACTACTTTTAAATCTTTTGCATAAATATATCCATTTAAAAATACACAGAAGTTAGCTTAATACAGTGTATAAAAATTAGGACAGTTATGTAAGTGTTATTGAAATGACACTAACCCTTCCCTATTCAAAGCTGGAATAAATAGTAAATATTCACCTCTTCTATAATTTCTGAGTTCCCCTCAAAATATTTCACAAAGATGATCACAGGAAAACTGAAGCCTGTGTGACATGCAATGCCGCAAGTATTTCTGTTCTATTTTTAATAGCAAGGAATTCTTTTTTTTAGGCTACTGAAATGGCTGTTAAAAGCCATTAGAATATCTGCCATCTTCATAGACACCTTTTGATAGGAAAGGGCAGGGACACAAGGAAATTCCTTCAGTCTGAATCTGTGGCTCTTTGAATCTTGAGCTACCTGTAAAGACTACCTCAACTTAAAGAGAGCAGGATGAGCTCTGTGTCCTCATACCTCCTTTCCAGCTTCAACTCCACCATCATATTCAGGGCACTCTTGTGCAGGCAAAAGCTACAGCAAATTGAATTCTGGTCCACAACTCAGTGGGCAATAGGACTAACTGCTAAGCTACTGAAGTTTGGGTTGGGTTTTTTTACCCCTTAGAAATGAGAATTAGGGCCGTGATCTACTCTGAATTCCATGCTGCAATTGCATTCAGATCACACCTTAGAGTGTGGATTTCTCTAAGGACACCCAGTCCGCAAATCCTCTCCTTGCACTCAGACAAGACAGTGGAATTTGCCACACTTGTATGCTCTAGGCACCCAGCAAACATTGCCATGAAATTCTGGGCACCAATGACCAGAAGCCTAGGGGTGCCAGGGAGGGAGAACATGGTTTTAGGTTCAAGCATTTTAATTTCAAACATATCTAAGTTTTGGTGTCTGAACAAAATACAAGCAAAGGTGGCAGAAATAACCTAGACAGGAATCTCAAAAACTCAAAAACATTTTTGAATGCAGCAAGCTCACTTTCAGACAGATACTGAAGACCTTTACTCCTCTTCTTGTACTCCTTAAGCTGTTCACCCCTCACCTTCACAGGTTTCAGGGCAGTCTGCACAATCAACAACAGAGCGTTGTTCCTCCAGTTTGCACACATATCCAAATGTGGACCGAGGAAGGGATGGCCTTTGGCCAACTATTCAAAATATGGAAAGAGCAGAGAAAATGCTTGAGACATAGAAATGCCTGAATTATATGAAGAGTTAAGGGAAGCGGAACTTAGCTGTCTATCTTCAGTTTCCAGTGCTTAGGTTAATCCTGTTTTTAAAATCTCTACTTGAAAGTGGAATGCCAGATTTATCTAAGGTTTTCTTCTCTGGAAGTTTAAAAATGTGAAATTGGCAGTTGCTAGGCATCAGTCACAATATTACAATAACTTGCATTCAGGAGTAAGATGAAGCACAAATGCACCAGAAACTGTGAGAGAATCACTCCAAAATGAACAGCCTGTGGTAAAAATAGAAGCTATGGTGAGTCATGTAGAAACATTTGTAAAGCATCTTAAATATAATAGTTTGGATTTCAGGCCTCTCAGTGGCTTTTTTATGAATGCAGGCTGACTTATAACAGATATTTTCAGAAAGCAGACTTCTTTTTGAAGGACACCTCCAGATGAACAGATCACACCTGGGCAGAAAATACATAAATTATTTCTGAGGTCTGGATCCCAAAATAATGAATGACAAAATACAATATTCCAGAACCACAGGCATTAAAGTAAAAGCATGATTTTTCACCTGACCACCACTACACTCTCAAGCAGAAAGAGTTGGGAATAATTTAAAAGCCACGCCTCTACTCCTGGAAATATCTGTTCATCATTGCTGCAGCCCAGTTTAGTACTCTAAAGAATTTAACAATCCCTGAACATATTGGTTCTTTCCCTGCAGCCTTTCCATGGAAGGTGACCATTTCCTAACAAAATGCTAAACTGAGCCAAGACTGTAGCAGCAGAAACACAAAGCAGGCTCTCCACCGTATTCTAGAAAGGACAACTAAACCGGCTTAGACCCTGCCCAGTTTGAATCTGAGAACATAGTTTCACCAGTTAAAAACTGACCTATCCACCCACATGCCATTGTAGATCTTAGGAAAAAAGATAATTATAAAGAACACCCAAGGGTTCCAGATTTACTACAGAAGGTGACATTTTCCAGACTACTGTAAGCTGGGGGTTTTTTTCCTGATTTCCATGAAACACACTCTTCCTAGGTCTACTGGGCCCAGCTCACTCCACATCAAATATAAAGCACTCATTCCTACAAGCACCAGGCAGAAGTACTTCGGACAGAGATTAGAATTTCTTCATCAAAAGCTCTCAGAAGTATCCCATGGCATTCCATGTCAAAGCATGCTCCTTTTTGATCATGGCCTCATGGTTTATACACTACAACTCACAGTAAAGCCTTTGCTGATCTTGCTTTGTTAAAAGGCTCCATCTTCTGTAAGGACACTAGGGAGACCCACAGCAAAAGTGCTGCCTCAAACACAATCCTTCACCGATGTGCAGTTCCCTTGCTTGCCTTCTGCTCCGCAGTCCTGCTTGCTTGACCTCTGAGCAAAACACTTCCCTAACACAAATGTTTCTTTCATGCTGGCTCTGCAGTCCTAACTACGCTTGCTTCCCATCTCCCCAGGCCCTCACTGCTGCTACTGAAACCAGCTTTGGCTCAGAAGCAAGCCATTACAAAGGGGACAGACCTGCTATTTCACTAACCAGCAAATGTACACACCTGCTTGCACACAGTGCTGCTGGCACTGTGGGGCCTACCCGCCCCCGTGCCCATGTCAGTGACATGCTGGAAGTCACACAACCAGCACGGGATGGTGGTAGGATGAGAATTCCGAGCTCCTGTCTCATCCTCCAACATTTAAGCTACTCCCTCCTAATGAGCAGCTGCAGTTTATCAGACTTCCTTCGGGATTAAGCAACTGCAGGTCTGAAGAATTGTTCCTGGCGGACAACAAACTGAAAACACTCCCTCTCAGGTATAGTTACCACCATTTTCATAACAGGGATTACTACCAAATTCATCTGCAAACAACACGTTCTGAAGCTGTTCTCTTCATGCTTGGAGAAGACAAGTATAATTTACACTCATAAATCAATCAATTCCTGAAGGAGAGATCAGGATTTATCACAGAGCTGTCAAGCCAGAATCCATGAATACATAGATTTTCCTTTATCGAGTCAAAAAGCAACCAGCCCTCTAGCAGTGCCTCGACTGAAAAGTCAGGCTCCTGGCTCCCTCTAAATGTAACTTCCCACATGTAAAGGCACATCCCGTTGGCAAAGCCTGCCAATGGACTTCATTAACTTTGCCAGGTTGGCAAGGCATTCCCCATGATAGCACCAGTGGCATCCCAGAGACCCTGCCAAAAGCTCGTTAGTGACCCCAAAAAAGAGTCACAGGAACTTGCAGCGGCAACTGAAGCAAAAACTCCTTCTCTGCTCCTGTAACTGAGCTTTCCAAGCACCCCATTTCTCAGGGAAAACTCATTCATGTATGTGTCTGCCTGCAAACACCAGGCTCCGAACAAACAGCTCTTTCCCAGCAGCTGAACACAGGGGAAAGGGAACTCTTAGGGCTGCAGAGACTCATGCTAGAGGTTGCAATTCTTGTTAGCAAGAGAAAACACAGGTTGCCTCTTGTGCTTGCAGTTTTCAAGGTTAACCCTTTGGACAGCTTTATCCCTTTGCTTTCCTGATTTCCTAGCTAATTAGAGAGGTAATTTGTACCTTTCTGTTTCATAATTCACAGCACTTAGTAGAATAACGATAGAAATTAAAAGAATAAATGTGACTGGACTCCTTTTCAGTAGCTGTGGAGCCCTCAAGAGAAACACCTGCCAACTCTATTCCTTTAGCTTCTCCCTAATGTTGGTACTCAACAACAAAAAGGCAAAAGAAATACAAACAAATGAACAGTAGGTATTTATCTCCAAATATCTTTTGCCCCATATTACTCATTGTGCCAAAGTCTATTTTCTGTTTCAATTAACAGAATCCCTAAGATTCAGTCAAATTAGCCTTATTTCTACAAATACACATGTGAGCATTCCCATAACATCAAAGAGGGGTACGTGGAATTGCTCCACATCATAATGCACTGAGCACAGCTATCAGAATTTTTAAAAATCAATTGCAACAAAGGTTTAGCCTCTAGGCAAAGGTCCTTAAATTAGCAGCTTCGATGCTGAATGCCAAGTGGGCAAAAGAAGTAGGGCATCCCTGCTGAATGGGGACCCTCCACCTGCCCACACACTGGAAATGAAAAGGGATGCATTATGAACCTAAACACAAACGAACCCAAGCATTTCTAAACCAGCTTTCTCTAGGGAATTGCATGTGCTCACATTTCTGTGTACCACGTTCACTTTAACTCACTGACTGTAAAGCACGCGAGGAAGAGCTCTGCTCGGCAGCCAGATGGGTGCACACCTCGAACTACAGTTCTGTCCAGCAGCAGAACACACAGACCGCAGCATGTCTGAAGTCCTGTGCTGCCAACTTACTTTTCTGTTTCCCTCCCTCATTTCCCTGCCAAGGTTACTCTCCTGGCTGTCACAGAAGACGTACATGATCTTTCTTCTACTGTTTTATGTCCACTTATTAAACACCCTCCTTCCTGCCAGGGGAACCCAGAAAGAAAGCTGGATACCCTCTGCCCCGAGCACTTGCCAATTCCCACCAAAATGAAACAAAGCCCTTCACCAAAGGGAGGCAATAAAGACGAAAACAGGTCCCTTCACAAAAGAGACTTGAAAGGGTGTTCAAGCCGTTACACAAGTGATTTGCTGCTTTTAAGAGCGAAAGGCTTCAAAAAAGGCAACTCCACGTGAAGAAGACGGCTCTGGATTAACTCATTAGTGCCAAGGAAAAAACTGTGAAGGATGGCGACTCCTGATGCGAGTTTGCCCTACAGGGAGAGGGATGCAGCATAAAAAAAAAAAAAAAAAACCAACTATCAAAGAGCACTTTTCAACCCAGTTTTAACAAAAACACAGGATCCCTTATATAAACCTTAAACTTGCCTCGCTCCGCAGGAAAGTGAGAAAACAGCAGTAAAAAGTTGCGGGAGTATGGCGAAGAGGGACAAGAAACTTAAAATCAGGAGAGCGGTGGTCACACAGAGGCAGCCCCGGGGAGCCCGGGGACGGGCGCTGCAAGGTCTCCGGGCGGGGAGCGGGCTTGACTTACCCGTGCCCGGACTTTTTAGGTAAGGGGCACCGAGCGCGCCGCAAAGCGGGGATGGGACACAGCCCCGCGCGGGAGCCTGAGCAGGGGAAAAGGCAGAGCCTGAGGGGAGCGGCGAGAAGCGGCGGGGAGCGGTGTAGCGTGGCGGCCGCGCACCCCCCATCCCGCACGCACCTCCTGGAACAGCTCCAGGCTGTAGGTGTTGTCGTCGTCGGCGAAGAAGAGCACCCCGGGCTGCGGGGGCGGCAGGTGCTGGTGCCGCTGCCGCAGCCAGGCCAGGCCGGCGTTGCGCTGCTCGGTGGCGCGGGGCAGCCCCGGGCGCTTGTAGCGGCGCGGCGTGGGGACGTGGAGGTGCGTGCAGGGCAGCCCGGCGCCCGCCACGAAGCGGGTCACCAGCTCGCTGCGCGCCGCCGCGTCCTCCACCAGGATCCAGTGGAGCCGCGACACCTGCCGGAAGGTGTTGGCCAGGCGGGTGAGCTCGGCCTTCTGCACCGGGCGGCTGTAGGTGGGCGTGATGGCATAGATGGTGGGCAGCCCCGCCTCGGGCCGCCGCCGCGGGGCGGGCGGCCGCGCCCCGCCGCTACCGCCCTCGGCCCCGCCGCGGGGGGACAGCGCGGGCAGCGGCGCCCGGCTGCTGTCGATGTCCAGCACGATGATGACGATGAGCACCCAGGGCAGCAGCAGAAGGAAGCGGCTGAAGAGCAGGGACTTCATGCTGCCCCCGGCGCCCTCCCGCCGCGCCGCCGCTCAGCGCCGCCCCATAGACGGGAGCGGCGGGGCTGCCCCACCGCGCTGCTCCGCGGGGCGCCCGGGCGGCGGCGGCGGCCGGGGCGGGCGCCGGGCGCTCCCTCCCTCCCGCGGGCGCGGGGCCGCCGGCGGGTTGGGTCGGGGAGCCCCGCGGTGCCTGCGGTAGCCCGGCGGGGCAGCTCTCGCAGCGCCTCTATTCCGCGAGCGGCCGCCCTTCCTCCTCCTCTTCCTCCTCCCGCTTCACCCTCGGCATCGCCGGACCGGGGCTCGGCGGGGGGCTCTGGGGAGACGCTCCTTCTCCTCCGCTTCCCCGGGCGGCTCTGGCGGTGCGCGGGGGCGGGGAGGGGAGGGCGGGCGGGAAGGCGGGAGGGAGGGTCCCCGCGGGCGGGGGCCGGGGGGGCTCCCGCCCCGCCCCGCCCCGCTCCGGCTGCCGGCCCCGGGCGCCGCGGGGAGAGGGCGGCGGCGGCTCCGGGAGCCCCGCACTCGGCGCCCTCGGGCGCGGCGCCGGGGTCCGGCCGGCAGGGAGGGGGACTCGGATGGGGACGGGGTTCTCCTTCTCTCCGTGGCCGGCGACAACTTCGTCCGGCGGCCGGGACGCCTTGCCCGGGACAACGCCGGCCGTCCGACGGGCCGGGCAGGGCTGGGGTAGGCGGAGGGGTCCGTGCCCCAGTACTTACCCCTCGGAGCAGCGGAGAGCCGGTCGCCTCGTTTCTGCTTCGGTTTGATTTTTTTTTTTAAAGGAGGGAATATTTTCGACCCCGGCCGAAGTGAGAGGTTGTAAATAAGGCGGCGGTTCTCCGCGGCTCCCCTCGGTGCCCGTCAGTCGGTGTCGGTCCCCGCCCCGCACCTCCCGCGCCGCCCTGCGAGCCCGCACTCCCTGGACCGCGTCTCCCCGTTGTTTGGGCGTGCATCTTCCCCGGAGATCGTATGGACTTGAGAGGTCCTTCTTACAAAGCATACGTCTATCACAATTTCGTAATAATCCACTTGTCTTTATTTTGATAAAAAGGCATTCATCAGATGCTGCAACACACACGAAATGCACATCTAAAACCTCTTACAAACCGTTTCCTCCCAGGGAAGTTTCTGATGCATTTTTCAGCACTCCCTGGTGTCTTAACTAAACACTTCCGCACAGCTCGAATTATGCTTTTAAAACTTCATGCTGCACAAGAACACAGAAGCGCAGCAGCAGTGTTTGCAAATTACTGAATTCTCCACGGCTCTCTGATTAAAATGTAGAGATCGAATGACGTTCTTACTGGCTTCCGAGCTATTTGAGATAAGAAATAGAATGATTCGTCACTGATACTTTGACTTTTTGGTAGGAATAGCATGGCTTGCAGAAATCAGGGATGCATGCACACCAGCCTCCTGGGTTTACACTACTGCTTTCGTTCCTGTTTTATAATCATCCTTCACATTTGCATGAGTATAACAAATGTAGATAATGTGGACACTATGTCTATCTATCATTCATATCTATCCCCAATCAATTTGTTATTCGAAAGGACACACACAGATAGGACATCGAAGGGATGTAATGTAAGCTGAAATTCATGAGAAAGTGAGGGTGACACCTGGCCAGGCACTGAACGTCTAAATGAAGAAACATCTGTGTAGCAGAGAGCTAATTAGAGCTAGCATGTTTAGTGGAGGAGTGGAAGGGTTGTTATGTGATTAATGAAATAATATGGAGGAATGGAGTGAGCATAAACAGTTCGATATATTCAAATCAAGAACATCTCAGACACAAAATTACAGTTGCTAGTTTTATGCTGATGCAGTTTATCTAGAGGACAATCACCTAAACTGTGTCTCTCCAGTGACTGAGCACACCATTGTTTTCTCATTTCCAGTACAATTCTATTTACAGAGATAATTCATTCAAATAATGCAAACATGTGTACCAAAGCAACATACCAAGAAGACATTGCTTGTTCTCATTTGAAAGTCAGCAATCATTTGGAAAAGTTAATTCTAAGCTTGCCACTCCTAGATATGCTATGATACCATGTCAGGATTCTTAAAAACTTATTGGGGCAGAACCTAGAAACTGAGGGTTACAAATGGATGTGTTTAATTGGCATTCTTTATATCCAAATATATTAAAATATTTTAAAAGTACTGTTTTTCCCTTTATATTACCTTTCATCCAAAAATACTACCTTTAGTTAACTTGTATGTTGTATTCAGAGCCTGTAGAGGATACTTGATAGTTGATGGCTATAAGACCTTAGTAAAGGCAGCAATAAGAATAGCTGAACATAATTGCAGCAGTTTAGGAAGGAGCCCAAACAGTAAGCACCAGGGAGGTATCCCGATGAACTCTGTGGGGATCTTCCACCTCTTTAATTGTGTTCCTGAAAGCTGGTAACTGTGTGTTTCTCTACGCTTGGTAACAAATATTTACTGCCTTTACTCCTATCACGGTTGATGTAGCAACAATATGAGACACATGGTGATTTGATAACAAATTGCAACAACTACATTTTCCCCTCAGAACCATTGTAATGTTTTCAGGTGCCACAGAACAGGCTCGGAGGTCATGAGCCAGATACATCAGGTGTGATGTCAAATAATGCAGCAGCATTTTCTGTTAGCTTCATGTGTAGCTTATTTTAGATGGAATGGTAAAAGATAATGAAGGCACTACATACAAACCAACTGCTATTTATTAAATTGTTGCTTCTTGATAAGCAAAGCAGAATGTTCTTCCTCTGGAAATTGGAAGAACCCAGTCAAATAACCACTCCATTTGTGGGGACAAACTGTCTACAGAGATAGTCTTTTCAGCTGAACACCTTAGCACTGGTTATTATAAAACTTGTCACATTTGATTTGAGGCCTCAGGTGCAACTCTGAAACAAAGGACTAGTTTCTAACTTGTGATGGATGGTACCAATCACTGTGTGACTCAGGCTGTTCCTATGGTTTCACACATAGTATGCAGCACAGTGCATATTCTGGGTAGTATCAGAGTGTGTGGGCAGGCATTCCTCTTTAGGATCTGGTCCAGAATTGTTCGTTTGCAGTAGTTTATGGCTTGGCTCATCTATTATGGTGTTGTGATTGCTGCCCCCATTCTCCAAAGATTTTTTTCAGAGATGTGTCAGGAGTTGGCATCCAATTTTTCATTTGTTTTCAAAAAAAGCTACCTCTACTTCAGTTTCTTGTGCTTCTTACCAGCGGAGGATGCCTGACTCTGGCAGGAGAATGCTTGACACAGTCCTAGAAAGCAGCCTGTGTGTGCAAGTGTGGATATGCACACACATACAAAGAAATCCCATCCCTAAGAACATTCTCTACAGGCCCACAGAGGCTTGTTTCAAACAGGAGCACACAGCAGATGCTGTCTGGATGCAGTCACAAAGGGTTGTGTAATGCTAGCCAGCAACTGTGTGCCCTGGCTCCTTTCTTCTTCATTGCTTTCAGTCTTTCCAGTATGTGTAGAAAAGGATAGATGTGGCAGCAGAGTCGCCTTAGCTGTGCAATAGATGTACTGTTCCCCAGTCTTAAAACAATTCAGCTCTTCTTGCTTTTCTCCCCCTCCTGACTCGGGGTCACCCACCCATCAGGCAGCTCTCTCTGGACACTTCTGCTGCAACCCAGCACTCCCATCCAGCCTCTCAGCTGGACATGCCTAGGAGGGGACAAGCTGGCCAAGCCTTTTGCTTGCTCCATTTAAATTTCCCCAGTTTCTGAACATCAGGATTCACTAAAGCTAGGTACATTAAAAACTGTGTTGTTTTGGGGGTTTTTTTTCCAATTATTGGAAAGTTGGTATGAGTTATAAGATAGCATTTGAAATAAAGCTATTAAAATTTATTGTTTCATAGATTCTGCAGCTGATAGAACTATTACAGTCCCGTGGGAAGCAGAGGCAAAATCAGTTGGAGAAACATAAAAATGTGCAATTATTTTCAACTAGTGGATAAAACACTGCAGAGAAATAGTTTCTATTTCACATTGCTGTAATTGAATAGATTTAACCCAAGGATGGTTAATTTCTTTGGGCTGTTTCATGTTTTTCTTTCAAAAGCAGTGACTGGTGGTGACTGGAGGTGGGTAATTATCTCTGGCATGCAAAGGGGGCTCATCAACTTGGTTTCTGTGATGGGTAAATCCAGATGCCAGGTGACTCAAATCACAGCAGGCAAAAGCATAGCCTGCCTGTCTGAATGAAATATAGGCAGTGTAGTTTCTAGTGTTTGCAGTTACACCTTTTGGCATCGCTCAGTCAATCAAAATGTGTAATTAGCCAAAAAAAGCGCATTGAGGCTGCATCCCATGGGAGTGTCAGAGAACATCCACTGTGTACTGCACACTCAGGGGCACAAGCCTGATCTCAGTGGACTCACTGTGTTTCCAGGGATTCAAATGAGAACAGATTTATTATACGTTAGTTAAGGCTCAAAAGACCAATGTGTAAGCCAGGTATCCTACAGAGAAAGTGATGTTCTGCCATCTGACAGGCACAGGTCACCACCCTAAGTGTCTGCACAGAGGTATCTTGCCATCAGCAAGGGGTAAAAAAATGAATCCCCAGCACAGGATATGTCAAAAGCATAATTTCTTCTGTCCATTTCTGCTCCTTTAGACTTATTTCAGCCTCATTAGACCTCCTAACAGTTTTTCTAAGAAAGCACATTTTCCTATACTATCCAGATATGGAAGCCCCTGAGAAGTTTAATCATCCAACTCAGAAGACGAAGCCCCAAGCCCTCACAGAGGACACTGTGTGTCAGAAAACACAGGCAGTGGAGACTGGGCTGGACTTGCTCATATAACATATACAGTGTCCCTGCTGCTCCAGAAACAGGAAACCAGCTGGCCAAGATGAAAATGAGGAGTGAGATTGAATGTTTATCTATGCAAGTAGGCCATTTTGAAATAATTTTCTCTGCTCTTTGTTCCTTTTCCTAATAAGCCAACTTGTTTATCACTATAGTAACCAGTGACAGATTCCTGGAAAAAAAGAGCTGCAAATGCCCATTTGGACCTCTGTGGTCATGGGTGGTTGGTATGAGCAAGGTGTCACACCTGCCTCCGAGAGCTCTGAAATGCCATGTAGGGAAAGAGCAGGGTGAGGCAGGCATGACATGGTGTGACACAGTGTGAGGTGGATGTGCAGAGTGAACAGGGCTAAGCACAGCTTGATGGAAGCCATCACAAAACTAAATATTTTTGTTTTAGATGAAAATAAACCTGTTATACACAAGGCGAAGTAAGTTTGAAGTGCAGAGCTGAGTCCAGAACGGAAAAGATTTAATTATCCTTCTGTGACGTGGCTTTGGTGATGAGGACTGGAAGAGGCAGGAAATGGATGTACAAGCAACCTGCTCAGAGGAGGTCCTGCAGGCACAGGTATGGATAGAAATCAATGCTCTCACCAAACATCTGCTGACAGCAAACACATCTGAAACCTGTGCCAGTGACCTTCTTGTTGGCACTGAGCCACATTCCAGGTGACATCTTAGCACAGGGGGTCCGATGCTGGTCAGCACCGGGGTGCCGCGACCTTCCTAGAGAGAGCGTCCTGCAAAGAGCAGCTCTTCCAGGGGCAGTGGCAGGCCTCCCTGGGCAGCAGGGGATTTCAACAAGTGTAGAAACTTCTCAGCTACAACTGATTCCAGCTCTTGTGAATCAGCTCTTTGTGAAATCACCCAAGGTGAACTTGGGGACAGAGCGACAGGAGCCTCGTATGGCAATTCCACAGAGGCAGCTTTTATAGTCCAGCAGCCCCCATGAAGGGAAGGCCAGGGACAAAATCTCCCTGCTCAGGGGCAGAAACAGGGGCTTTTTATGAGAAAAGCAAGGGGTGGGGTAGAAACCAACTAGCCAACTGGGTACAGGCTGTCACCATATAGAAACAAGGCATGCTGGGGGTGGTTCATTTTGTCACCATGACCCAGAGGAAGGTTGCTTATCTCTGGGGAAAGCCTTTTTGCCCTCAGGCCTCTCTCCTCCAAGGGAGTGCAGAGGGCTCTTGTGCCAAGGGCTCACAGCCCTCCACAACATCTCACAACTACAGCATTTGTTCAAGTGGCAAAGGTTCATGGGGCTGAGCAAAACATGATGTCCAGAGACAACCCTCAGGGGCAATATAGTTACACAAAAATTAAAGTGTTTATTTGCTTTTCAACCTAGACAAATTCATGCAGAACCCATCCCCTCAATGTCCCTCCCTGTTCTCCCCACCAGCTTACAAGAATATTAGCAGAAATGCAAACTCTTAATCTTCTTTTAAATTTGCCTTTTTGGATAATATTAAAGAGGACCATTCTCATGCTGTTTGCCAGCCCTCCCCTGTGTTCACATAACTTGTATCAGAAGCCCCTGATCTCTCCTTGTGCACGGGTACCTACTCAGTTTGCTTATATTTTGAGTAGGCCCTGGGTATAAAGAGATGAAAGTTAAAAGCTGTATGGTTGAAAAAGGCTACTTGACCCTTGGTCTTCATATGAAGAGAGTTGAATGTTTTATTCCATCTTTTGTTTGTCATGTAATGTTACATTAATGAGGTAATGTTGTTGTAGCACCAGTGTCCTAGCAAAAGTCAAGTGAGCTTGTAAGGAGATGTATCTTTTAGTAGACTACATGATACAGTAAAAAAGAACCCAAGCAGACGAGTGTTGAGGCATACAAATTTTTCTTTGGGTCTCAAAGAGCAACTTACTGAAATGCCCTCAAAAGAGGAACAGTTTCAGGTTACTCTATGGAGCTCTTAATGAAGAACATGTTTTCTTTCACCATTATGTGATTTTTTTCTGAGGACCTCAAGTTGATGATTTGTATCTTGGTTTGGTTTGGCTTGGTTTAGCTTGGTTTTTGTCCTTGAGAAGTCAAAGATTCTGCTCCAGATTCTCTTGAAATCATAAAGGAACCTCACGCATCTTTATGTTTCAGACCTACTTGAGGCTTTATTGACAGAATGAATAGTTTTGGCAGAACCAAGCATGGACTTAAATCAGCGCTGCTAGATGCAAGCAAACTTCTCAGCAAGCATGATCCTGCCTACCTGAACACTAAATCAGCGCTGCATGAGTCTGTTATCTTCTATCTCACTGTTCAAAACCGGATCTGGGCTGACAGCAGACACTGAGACAGCTTGCAATCACCATGGTAAGTGGGTATTATATGACAAGGCTCTCAAGCTCTCTTTCAAGGCAGCCAGGTGACACCTCATATTGTGAACCCGCAGATAGGAAAGTTTCTTGTCTTGGCGAGATTTGATAACATAATATTTAATTCTGGGTTGGCCCTTACCATGCAGAAAAAACTGGCTGACACTGCTCTGTTTTTTATAGAGATGTATTTTGAAAATGAATATTGAGGATGTACCTTTGAGGTGATAAGTGGTTTATGGCAACTCTGAGTGATTTATGGCACTGTAGTGTTTGAGCAGTTGGAAACTGTCACATCTTTTCAAAGACCTAGAGCATACACCCGCCTCCCCACACCTCCATGAAGTTTGGGGAGCTAGATGGCAAAACTCAGATATCTCTTTACCATATACTCTTATATGTGTTTTGTAAGTAATTGTATCAGATCCTGGGAGACATTAGGCAGCAACATGCAAAAGGCACATACGAAGGTGTGATCTCTGTCCAATAACCCTACAGTCCCAAAACAGCTGAGGATTTACCATGGCTAGGGAAAAGCAGGCACCTTTCAAATCATCTCCATCAAGCTCACATTTTTCTCCTCTAGACAGGCTTGCCTGTACAGATACAATACCTAAAAGAAAGAGGAGTTTGCTGCCTCCTGGTGCAGACTGTGAATGGTGATGCTTCTAAGGTAGTGAAGATGCCATCCTTGTCATGGATAAGACAGGCTGTGAAAAAAGAGTCACACTATATCAACACCAAGCAGAAACTTATGGGCTGGGAGTGTTACTTGAAACTCTGCCTCTTTTTTCCTCTCAAATACCCTAGATGAAAAAGAAGGGACAGCTGGTCTTGGTCAGCACCCAGTTGGCCTGCATGCCTTGTCAATATGTCTGTGGATTACTGCTGCCTTTCCATCTGTTCATGGCATCTTCTCCCACACCGAAATTCTCATTGAACCCTAGCAGTGGCCACAATACCATAAATACAAAAGTTACGCAGTACCCTTGCACTGAGCTCGCACACTCAGCTCGAGATCAGCTGGGCGTAGCGGCACTGAGGAATGGGCTCTGTGTTGGTGGTATTTGTAGCACTGCCACCAAGCCACAGAGATAATATATTGCTCCTTCCCTGTTCATTCACCTTCCCAGTATTTCTTCTCTGTCCCAGCAGGATGTCCCTGGAGCCTTCCTGCTTGTCAAGCACAGCACACTGCTCTGCACTTGAAAGCATATGGCCAACAAAACAAAGAGCTTGCAGCTGGAATTTGAATGTGGCACAAACTGAATTGCTTTAAAAATCAAGGTATGTGCTAGGAAGAAACAAACTGTAAAGATGCCAGACACAAAAGGAAATGTAGACCAACCACTGGTCTCAAGCCAGGAGCAATCATCTTAACTTCCCATGATGAAAATCCATCCATCTCCTGATGCAGTACCTAACTGCATGGTAAGAAAGTTCTCTTGATATTTAACATAAGCCTTACTGCTACTGTATGTTCATAGGTTACTCTCTCCTTGTAAATGGAAAATAGCTGACCACTTTCATGTTCATAGCAACATTTTAGATAACTAGCACAAATATCTCCCCTTCATATCTGCTTTTCTACAAAAACCTTTTTTTTTTGTTAGAAATTATTTTTTTTAATTCATAGTAAATGAAGGTCTTTTCACTGCCTCTGTGTATTTCTTAAAACATGGACTCCAATACAAGAAATATTGCTCTGATCAAGATCTTATCAGTGCCATGTGAAGGACATTGTTTGGCATCCATGCCTTCCATATGATACTCGGAAGAGTTAGATTCTTTTTGTTATCTGTTATAGGCCCATTTCTATGGTACTCTTTCATAGCCAGGTGTTCTGTACATAATCCTATTCCTTTCTAAGGTGATCATATGGTTGTGTTTCTCAGGATTGTTCTTGCTCATGCACTTTTTCCTTAGACTTTTGCCCTTTCCTCATAAAGTCACAAAATGTTCAGTGATTTCTGGGATTTTGCCATAGGAAAAGCAGTTTGAGGAATTTCAGTTCATCCAAGTATTCCTTAAAAGATTCTTTTCCTATTCCTAGCCTATTCTTTTGTTACTAATTTTAAAGATTGTTAACTGATAGGCCAATAGATCATAGTTAATATCTTTAGGAAAGATTAATTCAGTCCTCCTTAGGCATGATTTTTGACAATCTATCCTTAATATTTGTGTTAATTTAATGGAATTATAAAAGTTTTCCAAATTTCTCTTTTCAGTACCTGAAAACTATGGAAAACAAGTCACCACCTTTCTCCTCCTCACTATGTTCTGATTTTGAAAACTTGTTGTAAGATCACTGTCACTCTGAAATATGATCAACAAATTCCCCATGGGATCATCACAGAAGGTGTGGTGGAACATTTTTCATGAAAAGCTGGGATAAAATACAGCAGCAGAGACACTTTCTGTAGGCTGCTGGTAGGCTCATACACTCACTTCCCTGGTGATTTAATTTGCCTTTGTGCTTGCAGTTGATGCATGAGTGCAGGAAAAGCGGGACTAATACTTTGGTCAGGATGAAGAAATGCTCATTGGATGAAAGAGCAGATCAGAGATGGGAGAGCAGTCACAATCTCCCAAATCTGTGGTACCTGGGATGTAATGTAGGAGGAAATTCCTGCACAGTTCCCCCCAAAAGAGCTGCTGAAGTCATGTGACAGTTTAGTGATGTAGATTCTGGCTTTCCAAGGGTGAGAGGACATGTTCTGGAAGCTGTGGGCAATCATAGGTCAGGTAAACATGAAAAGGCTCAGGATAGCTTCAGAGGGCGGGGAATGGGAGGAAAAGGCTCTTCTTCATCACAAGGAAAAGGATGAGGACATGCTATTATTCCCAGGAGTTATTTTTCCAAGGACAATTTTCCCTCAGGCACTTTTGTTTTGTTAATAAGGATGCAGCCAAGCTAAGCAATTTTCTCTAAGTCATCATGTGCACTTCCTTCTCAAACCATGTCCATGGCAAATTATGTGTAATTGGTCTGTAAGGCTCTCTGTGTCCTGCTTAATCTGCTGTTTACTGATATGGTCTTTATCAAAACTGACAAATTTTTTCATGATGATTTTGTCACCTCTCACAGAATGTAAACAGTGATTATGTAAACAGCTTACACTCCCGTGCACCATGTTCAAACACTTTGATTTCTTATCTTTTAAAGTGTGAGGACTGTATACAGAAATGTGGTAGCACTTACTGCAATTTATTGGGGCTGGATGAAAACACAATCCCGTGTTAGGGATGGGCCACCCCTGCTGTGCTCTGCAGGGTTTGCACGTAGGGCTGTAACTTTAGATGGCACTCGGGGCATATTGTCAGACAGATCAGTCCCTCCTTCAGGGCCCAGGTCTGTGCCACATATTGGTATGCTAGGGGACTTCTCTGATAAGCACAAGAAGCAGGACCCAAATAAAAATATACCCTCATCCAACCCCATGTGCCAGTGTAATGATACCAAAGCTTTCAGAGATATGAAGTCCCAAAGCATGAAAATTAGGTATTTCCACACAGATTTCTTGCCCTGCAGCTTGAAATTCAGTACATATCACTGAGATACTGTCAGAGACTGAAATATTATAGTTTATGACTTAAACATTTTCATGAAGGACTTTTAAAACTGTATTACAAAAACTGCAGAGAAGACTACCACACCACCCTGACTGAGGCCTTACACCGCTCGCTGATGAAGATAAGATAAAGTAACAACTCAGGGCTGGGGATATTCAAGGAGCACAGGCTTAACACCTCCAAGATGAGGACCACAGCCCCAGGGCTATCAGCTGCCAGGCTTGCACAGACCCCCTACACCAAAAAAAACTGGGGGGAGGAGAGCCTTTGGGTGTCTTGGAAAAGCCTCTGGTCAGAGGGTCAGTGACTGCCCATCCTCCCCTGTGCAGAGGAGCCCAGCTGAGGGGCCCTCACACGGGGCAGGGGGGGGAAGCTTATCCACAGCAGAAGGGGCGACATGGCCCATCAAAGGGGCCTCCCAGACCCTGCACCAGAGCCCCAGAGATGATGCAACAGACCCTCAGTGTTGCAAGGGACATTGTGTCAAGCTGGCCCCTGCAAGAGAGGCACGTGGGCGTTCCCACCTGGCCCAAAGCGTGTATTAATCCGTGGGATTCTGTATTCTTTGGTGTGTGGTGTGATTGGCCACGGCAGTGACAGGGGATCCTCACCACCAGCAGACCAGACGGAGGGGAACAACGAGACATCATTGGGACCCTTGGATGGATGATGTGCTTCCATCTAACCCCTGTCACCTGTTCCTGTCCCCCCACGCACACTTCTTTTTCTATTTCTTTCTTTCTTTCTTTCTTTCTTTCTTTCTTTCTTTCTTTCTTTCTTTCTTTCTTTCTTTCTTTCTTTCTTTCTTTCTTTCTTTCTTTCTTTCTTTCTTTCTTTTCTCTTTCCTTCTATTTGCCCACTATTAAGTAAAATACATCAATTTTTTGGCATCAACATCTAACCTCATTTTGTTTTAGTCTCGCTTCTGGGAGTACTTTGAACCTTCTAAGTTCTTTCCAGTTTATGCACAGAGACTTAGCTTTCTTTGCTTTTCTGGTCTTAAACCAGATCGTAACAGATACCATATGCAGAAACTTTCTTTTTTTTATCCCTGGCAGGTGGAACTTTATGTTATAAGGAATACTATTCTTTCAGAAATCCTTAACAAGTTTTGGCATTTGAGAAGAAAAAAGCATTTCATCCTTTGTGTGAAAACAAGGCAAAGTTGTATCTGTCACAACTGTCCTCTCAAATTACTGTTTGTAATTCTCAAGTAACCCAGCTAACATGGTTCATCTATTTGCCTGAATTTTCGCTAAAGATGAGATAGGGTATTATTCTCAAATGGCATAGTTTAACACACCAGCTCTTCCAAATCTCCACTGGTATTCTGTTATGCATAGTATAAAAAGAAAAGTCTCATGAACTTGCTCTATCAATAGTGGATACTAGAACTGCACCATTTTTTAATCTATTTTTTGTTCTTCCATATTTAGTCCTGCTGTTATTCCAAAGAGGAGTGAAATTATTCCACTACTTCATAGAAATCTCGGCAGTGTAAGGTTGAAAATGACCTCAAGAATCATTTCGTCTAGTGATTCCCACACGTTTTTAGCTAGTGGGGCATAACTTCATCTCAATTCTGTAGCCAGT
Organism: Corvus cornix cornix; assembly: GCF_000738735.6. Classification (NCBI taxonomy): domain Eukaryota; kingdom Metazoa; phylum Chordata; class Aves; order Passeriformes; family Corvidae; genus Corvus; species Corvus cornix. The sequence continues at coordinate 85,309,108 of NC_047056.1, read as the reverse complement.
TATGGACAACTGAGCTCCAGGTTCATGGGCCACCAGGTATCCCAAGATCTCAATATAGGTATCTTGAGACCAGGAACATCTGATCCGTCACCTCCTTTTGGCAGATTTGGGTGTATCCTGCTGCCACCTTTGTAATTCATACAACTTGTTCTTGGCTCCTTCGTTTTCAAGGTGATCCTTGGACTTGAGGAGAGAATGAGCTCTGAGCAGACAAACAGCACTGGCCACAGCCCGCTCCCAAACATCACCCTTCTTAAATGGCTCTGGTTCTTCCTTGGTGAGGAAAGATGACATTCACCCACTGTATCAGAAACCTTTCTATGCAACTGTGAGCTGGTCAGAGGCTGCCATCCCCACAGGGTCAGCCAGGTCTCGCTGGCTTCTGGCTGGCAACACACTGGGCAAATTATCTGAGCAATCTAGGTACAGAACAAGCATCCCTGATTTAGTCTATCCCCACCCTTGAGGCAAAATTGAACAGAAGCATTCTCAGCTGCTCTTAAAAATATTTGGTGTAGAGGATGCCAGTCACCTCTGTGGTAACCGATGCTCAACTGCTCTTTCAATTAAAAGGACAACGTCTAATCTGAATTACCTTTCCTCAGCAAATGAGATTACTTGTTTTCCTGCTGATTTTGGAGAAAAAGTATATATTCCATGCATGTGAAGATTCATATCATCCTTGTCTTCCTTCTGGCCAACAGGTTCAATTCTTTCAGCCATTCCCAAGAAGTCACATGTCTCAGGATTCATGTTGCTCACCTCCGAGCTCTGTGATTCATGGAGATACATTCTTCTAAAAATACCTAGCCCAAAAATGGACACAGTTTTCCAGCTGAGGTCACTAATGCCAAGCTGAGGAAAAGAACAAGTTCCTATATTTTATACCTGTTATTGCATCCCAGAAGGGCATTTGAATGTCTTGCAGCAGCACTATATTTAGCACTTCCAATTGCAATCTATTGTCACCTTCTGGATCCTTTTCTGCAGCAGAAAAGAACGAACACATCAGGACAAACTTCTACAGGGCCCTACCTCTTGACTCATCACATTTAAGGAACACACTGAATGACAAACTCAAACAGTAATTTGCAATCAGTTGTACATACACCTCATAATTTTATCTGAATCATTTTTCTTCAGCTTGCTTCTGATAACATTGTGTGGGATTGTCAAAAGCTGTGGTACAGTCAATACAAATTCTGTCTGTGGTTCCTAAAGGTTTTGCTAGGTTTCTATCCATGTTTTAGATATTTTTTAGGATGGTATCATGTGATTTCCTCTTAAAAAACCTGTATATTTTCTGTTTTGGTGGTTATTAAGTGACTGCTCAGTGAGAGCATTTCCAGGTACTGAAGTTAAACTCATCCATCACTGTATGTCCTGTAGATTTATTTCTAGCCTTGCTCTAAATATAGATTTTGTTTTACTTTTCACAGTAAAAAACTCCCTGTCCACCTGCAATTTTCAGAAATGGTCATTAACAGTTCAGAGGTTGCTCAGGATAAATCCTGAAATACATTTGGAGAAATTTCCTCAGAACCATCTCACATGAATACAGATGGCCTGTCTGGATCATCTGTCCTGTGCTCTTGTTGAAATTAATTTCATGAATGTACCTGGTCAAAATTAACTTTATTTTGTGGTTAATAAGGGGAAAAAAAGAACTCCATGGAGTGTCCATCATTCATATTGCTTTTAAAATACTGTGCATATTTGAGTAGATTTTCAGAAAACCTCATCTACCATGCAGACCCCCATGGACAAACACAACTTAGTGATTTCAAATTCCACCCTGAGCTCTGTCTGATAAATATGCTTGTTTCACTATTATAACTAGATTACAATGTAGAGATGGAGTCACAGTCACCAAATTCATTCCACGAGAAGACTAGTCCTTTTTGGATCACTATTTAAAGTTTGAATTATTTCTCTTTCTCTATTTCTATTTCTCTTCTTTAAAAGATTAAGCATTAAATCATATATATTATTTTAAGAGCTGGGTTTGCTAGTCGTTTCTCTCCTCATAATTCTCTGCCTTCAATTCTGCCTGTATTTATAGTGTGAGTGAATGAAGTTTGCCCAGGCAGAAAGTAAAATTAAAATACTTTTGAAAACCAGTTAATATCTCTGCTTGGATACATCGCATAGAAATGATCATCGCTATTTTTTCAGACTCCTCATGTTCTTGCAAGGCTTTTTGTGACTGATGTCAACTTTACTCTTCTATATTTTTTATGCAGCTGTTTTGTTTAAAACAAAGCTCCTCCTTCTTATGCCAGAGTGTTTTTCTCTGATAGATGCAAAACATCACCTGGGCATGCTCCTTTTGCTCACACACAGGCTCTCCATACAGGTGCATATTCACAATGTTAGGTCAGATGTCAAGAGTAATTTGAATTTCTAAATGAAATTTTTGCTGTTTGGTAGCTTGGTGGGGGCATTGCCACTGACTTTAACGGCATCAAACTATCAGCCACTGTTTGTGTAAATCTTTCCATGTAACATTCCTATTGTGTAATTCATACAACTACAGAGCAAATAAAGGCATTTGTCCTCACTTGCTCACTATTTCTTTTCAGGGAACAACTAGTCACAGAATGCACCAGGATGAAGGTCTCACAGCACTGGTTGCACATAAAGAAGCTCCAGTAACAGCATAATCTAATTTCAGAAACAATAAGTGACTTTAGCATGGAGGTAGAAAACTAAAGGAAGTTTGAGAAGTTTTTAAGCTCTTACAGAAAAGTAAAATACTTCCCTCAATGCTAAATGGGCTTTTTTTGTGTGTGTTGAACAGACCTTTTCTCCTCAATAGGGAGGTACGTGCCTTTTATATCTTCTAGGAATTGCTGCTCTAGACAGAAATGCATTTTCATTATTTAAACCTTACAAGTGTTTCTAGCTTTCTGGAAATAAAAATTGTCTGATTTCTTAACATCAAAATGAGGAGAAAACAAACAAAAAAGAAGCAGACACTAAAGTGTTATAAGGAACATGTGAAATATTTAATAAGCAGAAAAAGAACCTCAGAAATAAAGGTTGTCCAGTCTCTCAGATTTCAAAAAATAAAGATTAAGTAAAGTAAGTTTAGGGACAGTGATGTCACTTTTCTGACAGGACACTTCTTCGCAGAAGATTGCATGAGATTAAATTACCTACGTGGTACCCCCTGAAAAAAATTAAACAGTGCTGGTTCAGAGTACAGCCCAGAAACCCAGGAGACCAAATTACTTTATCTGCCTCCCTTTGATGAGCAACTCTTCCCCAGTCACAGAAAAAAAAATATTCAAAGACAAACCCCAAAACTTTGCAGAGCTTTGCCTGCTTCTTGCCTCTTGCCTCCTTCAGTGAACCCTGGCCAAATGGGTGTTCTTCAGGCATGGCTGCAGTGCTGGTCCCAGCTGTGCTCCCCTTTGTCACTGTTGGTGACCCAAGAGGTGATACCTGAGTGCAGAACACTTAGACAGACACAGAGCCCTGCCTAAGGGACACCTTCCCAAGGAGAAGCTTCATCCTTTGCAATTCCCTATTCTTGATTTCCGGAGGTCTCATTATCAAACCTGCCCAAAACAGAGCTGTGCTCAGCACTCTTGTTTAACGCAGAGCATAAAAGGACAGTAGGATTTTATTAACCCCAAATATAAAATGCATCTGCACCTAAGCAGGAGCAGTCCTACTAGTCTTACAAAAAAACAGGCAAGTGGGTCCTGAGCAAGCCCATTTTCTTCTCCTCCAGCTTCAGCAGAGTCTGGCAAAGAGCTCTCTCCTCTGTAGGTACTTCTGTCCCCTGCAGCTCCTTGGAGCTCTACTCTTTCCTCCAACAGCTGAGGACTCTCCCAGGTAACTGAGAGGCTCCCCGCACCAACTTGCAGAGGGTTTGACCTTACATGGATTCATCAGTCTATCAATACAGACAGACCTACACCTGCACAAGATTCACTGCAAGGCTGGGGCCAAAATAATTCCCAGCTCTACTGTGCCATAGTCAGGCTCAGCTACTCATTCCAGCCTCGCACCAGAAAAAGGTCTAGGGGTGAAACCAGGAGGAAGAAAATCAAATTAAACATCCAGAATAACACAATTTTCTTACATTATTTTCTCCATGTCTCTATCTTCCCCAAGCCGCTTTTGTCAAATGCCCTATCTGACTGGTGCAGGATTGTTTGGCATGAGCATGGTCTGAAAAACAAATTTCACCCCCTGGAGAATTTTGCTGAGAATAATAGATCTGTGTGAAGGTCTAAATCAATAGAAGTCTTTCTGAATGCATTTCTAGGAAACCTAGAAATATCATCAGTGACTTTGACTAAAATACACAGTGCTACTGTTTGGAAAGCAATTTATAGTTAAGTAATTTAAATTTTGTTGCAGAGAAGGCCATATAGTGAGAACTTCACCCATGGCAGGAGAGGGAAGCTGGAGGTGTTCAGGGACTGCAAATAATAGCACAATTTTGGGAGGAGGTTTGAGAGCTTTTGGGTTTTTTTTATTGCAAGTATGATTTCTGGATCTTATTTCCATCCCAAAGAAATACCCTTTTCTGTCTCTCTTGAATTTCAGCTTTTGCATATTTTTTCTCCCTAAGGTTTACTTCGTGTCAGAGGATTACTTTTGCCTCTATTAAAAGCTTCTTTTAGGCTATCAGAGTAGGTGTTCAAGGTCTGCATTCTGTCACTTCTTATTTACATGTTTTCAAGTGTTTCTCCTAAAGCTTAAGCTTAACTGAAGGAGAAATAAATGTAGAGGCTATGCTACCATATAGTCAGTTGAAATGCACACCAGGCATTCTTCCCGTTTTTCCACTATTAGGACTTGTATTTGTGAAAGGTTTGATTCTCCTAACCTCAATTTTGTTACCCAGTGCCACCCACAAACCTTTCTTTTCAACTTCAGCACCATCTTGCTGATGCCTAAAGTGGGGATGCATCACCGTGTGCCAGTTCCAGGATTCAATTATCTTGTTTCGCTCTTGCATCTCTTTGACTGAGTAACTCAGCAACTACCTTCCGTCCAAACCCATCTGAGATGCCTTAAGCCTACCTTTGTTGCCTTCCAGAAGCATGTCCTCTCCATGAGGATATATGCTAGTCATGCAACAAATGAAGGGAGGAAAAAAATCGTGATTTCTATACACTGACTGAAGTGATGCCAGTGGGTGGATGGCAGTGAGGGCAGGAATCACAGGGCCAGAGTGGGAGGAGAAAGGGATGTCACATCACCTGGTGCTCCTACCTGGTATGGCGGCAAGTGTTGTTCAGAGCTCTGCGAGGCTGCGGAGGTGCTGACCCTGCATTTCTCTCTTTCTAAACCTGAGGTTTCACTGATCACCAGGGTATTAAATAAAATATGGTGTCTGTTTCCTCCGGCCATTTTAGTTCTTTCCCTTAGGTTATGAACAAGTATTTCCAGTGTTTCTCTTGGGAGGCAGCCCACATGTCCACAGTGTGTCTAAAAGGAGGCATCATTCCCTTGCACCCTGTCCCTTTACATCCCTGCCCCTTTCTCTGTGACCAGCCTTTCGAGGGGCAGGGCTGGCCAGGAGCACAGCACTGGCTGCAGGGCCCACTGCTGGTATGAGGACTCCCATGGTCAACACAACTTGATGGCATCCATGTACTCCGTGAGGGGGCTCAGTTAGGTCAGCCCTACAGCAAAGCCCTGTGATGATCTGAAGACTAAAAGCCTGGCTTTACCACCACGCTGCTATGAGCTGTTGATGACTTTAAGTGTTAATTACACTTTGTTTTGTCCAGGTTTGATTGATAAAAACTCATTTGTTTGATACAAACTCATTTGCTTCCAGGGATCTCTTACTGGGGGCCATCACAGCCTTGAAAACCTTAGAAAGAAATTCAAAGTGTGAAAACCCATTGCAGCAGCAGAGCAAACAATTTGCAGGAAAACAGAGAACACCAGCAATAAAGGCAGGCAGGGGGAAGTGATGCAGCTCTCCAAGGCTCCCCCAGGGCACAGTGAGCTAAAATCAAAAGAGAAAACAGTATGCAAGACCAAATCCTGCCAGTGGCAAGTCCAAAAAACAGCTGGAGCAAAAGGCAGCTCTTGGAAATGAAGCTGCTGCTTACCCTCACCCCTTCTTTGTAAGTATCCCCCATACAAAAAACAAGATACTATGAAACATTAGACAGTTCTGCTCAAATAAATTTCTCCCTCACTTTTCTTTTGGCTATGCCTGTTTTTTAACCCTTGGCAGCCTGCTCTTCAGGCCTGCTGTGCTGGGGCTGGGACACCAGCGGGGTGTGCAAGTCCATGCTTCCTCAGCAGCCTGGACAGGGATGGAGGTGAAAGCACTGGGGAAGTCACAGCTCCAGCTGGCTTTCTGCATCCTTATATTCAGATTTTCTTTCTCTCTTCAGGATAGGAAAGGTAACTGGAGAGAGAGTATTACACATCTGGTGTTCATAGAAGGGTTTGTGTTGGAAGGGATCTTCAAGGATCCAGCCTTCCTGCTATGGGAAGGGACACCTTCCACTAGACCACATTGCTCAAAGCCCCATCCAGCCTGGCCTTGAGCAATTCGAATGATGAAACATCCTTGGTCTTGTTGAACTTCATGAGGTTTGCATGGTCCACCCCTCAAGCCTGTCAAGGTCCCTCTGGGTGCCATCCCTTCCCTCCAGCGAGTCAACTGCACCACTCAACATGGCATCCTCTTCAAACTAGCTCAGGGTGCATTCAACCCCACTGTCCATGTGTTAACTTATCCATTTTCATGTTGAATGCAGTGTTCCATTCATATATATATATATATATATATATATATACACATAGTATTTACACATATATATTTATATAAATAGGACTCCTCTTCAAAATGTTGTGCTGTTTTTGGCTGGGGTAGAGTTAATTTTCCTCTCAGTAGCCAGTATGGGGCTCTCTTTTGGATTTGTGCTGGAAACAGAGTTGATAGCACAGGGATGTTTTCATTATTGCCAAGCAGTGCTTGCACAGTGTCAAGGCCTTTTCTGCTCCCTACCCCACCCCACCAGCGAGGAGGCTGGGGGTGCACAAAGAGTTAGAAGGGACACAGCCAGGACAGGTGATCCCAAAGGGATACTCAAAGGGTATTCCATACCCTACACCTGGTGCCATGCTCAGTATATAAAGCAGTGGGAAGAAGGAGGAGGAGGAGGACTTTTAGAGTGATGGCATTTGTCTTCCCAAGTCACTGTTACCCATGATGGAGCCCTGATTTGCTGGGGATGGCTGAACACCTGCCTGCCCATGGGAACTGGTGAATGAATTCCTGGTTTTGCTTTGCTTGCATGTGTGGCTTTTGCTTTACCTGTTAAACTATTTTTATCTCAACCCCTGAGTTTTCTCACTTTTCCAGTTGTCTCCCCATTCCACTGAGATGAGGGGACAGACCAAGCAGCTGTGTGGAACTTGTTTGCTGGATGGGCTTAAACCACAAGATTTCTTTTTGGTGCCTAACATGGGGCTCAAAGTGTCCATGATAGCGACAGATTTGATTAGAATGTGCTAGATTGAATTGGTAGCTGTTCTTGCTGTTTAGCTATTAATGGGCAGGCTTCTGTGCTTGCCATGAGGCTCGCTTGCCTGACTGTGTATCAGAGCCGAGTGCTCGTTAGTGGCTGCTTTCTGCTTTCACTGCTTGCTGTGCTCCTGTGCTGCTTATCATCTTACTCTGCTGTGCTTGGGAACATTTTGATAACAGCCTGGGCTGGCTGATGGCCAGGACATCGCTGCTGTTTCTGTGCTGCTGTACTGGACAGGCTGAAATTCTGGTGAGAGCCTGAGTTGAAGAGGCTCTGACCAGGGGATGAGTCAGTGTGGGAGCAGGACACCCGAAGTATCTGTGCTGCAGTAGTTGTCCCTCTGAAGGGATGTGGCCTAGGGATGAGACCACTCTGGAGAAGGTACACCTCAGAGTGTCATTGGCTGTGACCAGTGAGGTCATGCTTGAACACCTCAAAGCATGCAGCCATGGATAAGCCCATGACATTATTCACCATCTGAAAATACAGAATGATACAGTAGATAAACATAGAGGCAGTAGTTTTCTACATCTAGAAAGTGCATAGAATGTGAGAATCTCCTACTCAAAGCAGATACAATTTTCACAGCATTGAACAAGGTTTTAGAAGGGCTATGAAGGTCATTGGGAATGGTGCACTCGGCCCCAACTGTATTTTTAAGCCTCCCTGGGTGCTTAACATTTGTGTTTAAAGCAATTTGAAGATGACTTGTCATTTGGCACTGTAGCTATATGGTTTAAAACTTTTTTGTAATTGTAAAAATTGAAAAAAAATTGTGAAATTTTGAACTGGTATCCTTATATTGAGTTTTTCTAGTTAGAGAATTACAGCTAAGGATTAGAAGCTCCCAATATGAATGCATGTTTGAGTGTGTGCTTGTAATATATACCCACAGAGGAATACAGGGAAACAACATCTATTTTGGCAACCCTTGCACTTTTCAAATTAGATGCAGAAGAGTTAGTCTAATTATTTAAAGGTCTCTGAGACTCAGCAAATTGTATTGACAGAGCTTTCGCTTTCAATAAAAAACGAACCTGAAATGCTTTTGTAAATGTGTTGTTTTTGTCAAAATTTTTATTTCACTGTTATTGACTTTTATACTGGGCAAAATACTGTGCAGGCAGCCACATTTATGCACATCCATCCCCACCCCTAGGTCCCTTCTTGCCCACCACAAAGTTCCTGATTTCTCCAGTCTATTAACATTCCCAACTCCTGATACACAGTGATCCAGCTGCACAAGGAGCTAAGTGCATTGGGTTAGCTTCTAAATAAAGGCAGAGGCAGGAAAAATAAATTTAAGGAGAGGATTTGGGAGTGCAAAGCATGAAACTGGGACAGGCAATATGAAGCGGCGTGAGTACTGGTGAAGCAGGAATCAGATGAGCCGGGATGATTGAAGCAGAGAGGAGCAAAGATTTTGCTACAGATTGTCCTGTCATGAAACTGAAATATAGGGCTTTAAATTGCAAGGTAGGTGAGGCAGAATGAGATAAAAGGAAGCCAAGGGAGTAGTAGTGAGAAATAAGCTGTGCTTGTGATGCACATGCACCATAAATGCATGAACAAATTAATGAAAATATTGCATTAGCACCTGCAGCAGGATCATCCTTTCTCTACATCCACATAGAGCTCTCCTGGACATGGCTGCCTCTTACCAGTGAGGTGTTGCTCATGCCCATCCAAATTTTCCATTGAAAGGAGTGGTACTGCTCTGGTTTTAATGAGTTTCCTAATAAAGAGATGATGACTGGCAGTGTAATTTCCCTTCTACACTTTGTGCTTTCATGACGGGAGTTTATTATTAACCTTACTACTACGTTTTCTGTTATTTTACTCTGGTGGTTTAATTGTATTTCCACCTCAGTCATGTGCATTCATTTTCTAATAGTCTCCTTTCCCAGACTGCTTTCATGTGAGCAGCAGGGTTTTTCAGTTAAGTACTCTGCGATGGTTTTAGTATGCATTTCTTTCTGGTTTAATCTTTCTCTTTTTTCCTCTCTGTCCGTGTATTAGTCATCCTTAATGGGGTACAGCACCTTGTGCTCTCTGACATGGAAAACAGGGACAGTGTAAGCAAACATCAAGGACAAAGCATAAAAATAACAGAGGCAGTCTCCGTAAAAGGGGAATTAATGACTCAGGCAAATGGATGCCACATGTAAGTAATTTTAAGGAAAGAAAACATCAGCCGCGCTTAGAAATGCAGATGTATTTATCGCCTTTCAGCCCCCCTATTTAGCTGTTACTAATGGCATATTGAGAGGGAACAAAGGAAATTTCTGAGTGCAGAAGCAAGGATGTCTTAGCAGGTGGTCCAGGCTAATGGAAATTTAGGGCACAAGCAGCAGATCTGATTCTTATTTTATTAATGCTGACAGAAATCAGGCATATGTAGCCACTGAAGGAGTAAAAGAAGTTATGCCAAGGTAGGGTTGGAGAGAAGTCAGTCAGGTTTTCCATATCCAATCTAACACAGAGCAGCAGCCCCCTCAGGAACTGCACCTTTGCTCTCACTAAATAAGGCAAGATGGAAATAAATATTTGTGTTTCACTGTAGAATACTAGGATGTGTGCACAGGCCACTCTTGGTATGTGAGTGCCAGTCTAATAATGCAAAGGAGCAAAAGTGCAGGAACCCTAGAGGTACGGTCAGTGGTTTAGTATTCAGTCAATAAAAATAATTGAGAGTCAACTCTTATTTACAGTCTGGCCTCTTTCCAATACCAACATTTTAGGGGAGCTGTACATTGGATTCAAATGAAAAGTAATTTGCCAGAGTTAGTTAAAGGTCTCCAACGTGAATGAGAATCAAGACCTTTGATTTTACATCCCAGTGCATGTTTCCATTTGACATGTTACACACTAACACTCTTTGTAAGAAGTGAGGGCACTCACATTCATTGCTGAAAAATTGTAAGCAGTGCAGGCGGCCTCATGAAGCTGAAATAAGGCTCGAAGGGATTGCCCTGTAGCACAGGTCAAGCCTTCCTGCTGATGGGGTTAGGAGAAAGATCCAGAGCTGTCTTATAAATACCTTCATGAGAAGAAATATCTGGGTGCTAAAGAGCTCTTTGAGCTACTGGGGAAAGGTATTATAGGAACCACAGGAAGGTGGATAAAATGTAACAAAACCAAATGGAAAATGAATCGCCTGAAATGGCAAAGCCGAATCAGCTTGTGTTGATGTGGGTTGATAGATGTGGGTTGTGAACTCTCTGCTTCTGGTTATCCATGCTGGATACCTTGGAAGAAAACATACCTTAGCAAGGGACATATTTAGAGTTCAGAAGAGGAAACAGTAAATTAAAGGGCTCGTATTAAATAAATATTTTATTAGATGGTCTAACAGCCTTGCCTTTAACCCCTGTGAGCCATTTGCTCTGGCTGTCCATCACGGCCAGATGCCCTGGAGCCAGATGGGGAGCGGTGGTGCATGCAGCCTTCAGCCTCCGTGTGCCCGGCAGTATTAGCGTGGGCAGGCTCTTCCTAAAGTGGGGCTGATGAAATCCTGCCAATAGGGATTTGAAAGTGTGGAGCTCCATAGGGTCACCTGCCCAAAGAGCTCTTCTGAACACAGGAGAACCCTGCTGGAGTTGCCCAGAGCTGCAGGACGCCAGAGCACTTGGCCAGCATCCTTGCCAGGCCCTTGGCGCTGCTGTGATGGAAGAGAAGCACCAGTCCTCACATTTCAGACAGTGCAGGGAGCGCCAGAGCCCACATCGCCTGACCTGAGGTCTTCAGCATTATCCGCCACACCATCCTCTTTCCTCGACCACCTCCCCGGGAACCCTGACCGAGAGATGTCCTGCAGCTTCATGGAGTTATTGACAGTCCCTTCCTCAGGCCTACAGCGAGATGAAACAGATGGGAACATAAATAAAATGGCTCAAAATACAACCCTGTCAGCAAGCACACCGTGCAGGGGCCCTGCGGGGGAGCGGCCGGGCCGGGGTCCCTCAGCCCCGGGCCGGGGCGAGGCGCAAAGGGCGGGCGGCAGCGCCACCTGGCGGCCGCGGCGGGGCAGGCGGGGCCGGGGAGCTGCGCGATTCCTGCAACTCCCGCAACGACTCCTGCAACGACTCCTGCAATTCCTGCAATCCCTGCAATTCCTGCAATCCCTGCGCTCCCGCAGCCCTGTTGCGGGAATGGGAGCGGCGGGGTGAGGAGAGATGGTAAAGTGAGAAGGAATTCGGAAGGAATTCGGAAGGAATTCGGAAGGAATTCGGAAGGAAGGAATTCGGAAGGAAGGAATTCGGAAGGAAGGAAGGAATTCGGAAGGAATTCGGAAGGAATTCGGAAGGAAGGAAGGAAGGAAGGAAGGAAGGAAGGAAGGAAGGAAGGAAGGAAGGAAGGAAGGAATTTGGAAGGAATTCGGAAGGAAGGAAAGGAAGGAAGGAAGGAAGGAAGGAAGGAAGGAATTCGGAAGGAAGGAAGGAAAGGAAGGAAGGAAGGAAGGAAAGGAAGGAAGGAAGGAAGGAAAGGAAGGAATTCGGAAGGAATTCGGAAGGAATTCGGAAGGAGGAAATGAAGGAAAGGAAGGAAGGAAGGAAGGAAGGAAGGAAGGAAGGAAGGAAGGAAGGAAGGAAGGAAGGAAGGAAGGAAGGAAGGAGGAAGGAAGGAAGAAGGAAGGAAGGAAGGAAGAAGGAAGGAAGGAAGGAAGAGAAGGAAGGAATTCAGAAGGAAGGAAGGAAAGGAAAGGAAGGAATTCAGAAGGAAGGAAGGAAGGAAAGGAAGGAAGGAAGGAAGGAAGGAAAGGAAGGAAGGAAGGAAAGGAAGGAAGGAAGGAAGGAACGAAAGGAAGGAAGGAAGGAAAGGAAGGAAGGAAGGAAAGGAAGGAAGGAATTCGGAATTCAGAATTCGGAAGGAAGGAAGGAAGGAAGGAAGGAAGGAAGGAAGGAAGGAAGGAAGGAAGGAAGGAAGGAAGGAATTCGGAAGGAAGGGAAGGGATTTTCAGTTCTGTCCTATTAAGATTGGAGCTGCAGCCATGTGTGACCTGCATCGCCTGCTACAGTGGGGCCAATGCTACATTTTGGTCAGTGGAAAAATCAGTTATTAATCAGCAAAGAACTATTGATTTTCCAACTGCTCTTTCCACAGAATAGGAAGTCAGCTGTTGCAGCTGGCAAGCAGTGAACTGTGAAGCGCCACTGGGAGCACCTCTGGCCCAAAAGACAGAGTCGATCCATGTTGGGAGCTTCGGGGTGTTCTGGGGTCACCACTCAAATAGAGCAGCTCCCAGTTCGCAGGAGACATGGTGCTACATTTTGTGTTTGTAGTTAACAAGTCAGGGCAAATTCACTGTTGAACTGGGAAGCAGAATGGAAGATGTGGCATACTGTTCAACTCCACATAAAACCATATGTTTGGTGGATATAGGCAGTTTTCCAGTCAATTCATAGCTGCCCTGAGAAATACATCATTTTCCTCTGATGGAATTCAGTTAGCAAAACAAGCTTCTGTCTTTTTTTTTTTTTTTTTTTAATGCAGTAGAAATATTCATAAGGTGTTCCGTGAGATGCAGTCTTCTGATTGCTTATCTTCTATGTACAGATCAATTGTGATGGTTCACTCAGGCAAACGTGTGCTGATCTGGACCACACAGATTTGCCTATTTATTTTTGTTAGGTCTGTAATGGAGATTTTTATCACCAGTCACTGGGATTTGGGATTCTTTTTATGAAACCTGATCGGAAGCATAACATTCTGAGACCTGAAATTCTTCTTTTGTAGTCTTTGTCCTAAAATCCCTGAGTAATATACTCAAGAACATCATTGGAATATGTCCACAATGCAGAGCTTACGCTGACATTTACCCAGGAGACTGTCAGCATCAGCAGCCTATAGTGCTGCATAATAGGAGCAGGGCAGTGTTCTTTCATAGCTTTTGGTATGAAAATTGTAATTTCACGATCTAGAAGATGTCCTGTTTTATATCAGAGTTTTAGCTGTCCAGCAGTCAGCAGAGAGTGAGGGTTGGCTCACATCTATTTTAGGTACCTTGACAATATGCACACAGTCCCTGCTACTCCTCATTTCAATGCATTTCTCCAACAGATCAAATTGTGGTTGTTTCTTCAGACATGGTCCAGCAACACAATGACAGTAGCAAAGATGTGAGCTCTCACAGCTGTCATTAAGAATCACAAGTTCATTTACTCACTACTGAAACTTTTATCTGAAATAATCCAATACTGTGCAACCGCTCCAGGAAACTGGAAAGAGACAAGATGTCTTTCTGAAACCTGGGCTATGAAAGAATTACCCTGCAGCTTGACACGAAGAGCACTGTGCAAAGCTCTGTTCTAGTGATCACCATCAGGAGAACATTGGAAGGTAGGTTGGATGCTAAAATTGCTTGTGGAAGTTAGTGTTCCCAGTGCCACAATTAGTGCTGCCACTATGGTGAAAACAGTCCTGGCTTCATATAGCACCAATGACACATGCAGCCCTACTGCATGGAAAAACTCGTCAGCTCACATGGTTTAAGTCCAGATGCAATTAAAGCAATTTATTGATTTATTAGGAGTGCATATTTAACCTGTTATTGGTGACATATCAGATAAACCACAGTACCAGACACTTGCAAAATGTTAATAAATGCCTGCAGATTTCTAAGCATGCCTTTATAGCCCCAGCTTTTAAGCTCTCCTTCCAGGCAGTGCATTTCACCCCCCATGCTTTGTGTGTGGGTGCAGGTGCCCATGTGCAGCCCCTCCTGTGGAGCAGAGGGTGCACCCGCCGTGCCCACACCAGCGCCGCTGCCACGCCCTGCCCGGGGCTGCTGCCCCTCCTGGCCCCATGTGCACCCTGAGGAGTGGGTACCCCCCGTGCCACCTCGTGCTCTGCGACACGGGCTGCATGCTGCTGGGGATGCTGGGGGGTGATGCCTGGCCGTGCTCCAACAAGGTCACTCCTCCTCCCCCTGCTCCAAGGCGTCTCCCTGGGGACAGGGTCTGTGTCATTCCCTGGTTATTGATTAATCAAGATAGTCATCTTCCTGGTTAGTGCCACCAGTATTGGGTACTCTCAGGTGGTTTTGGGTGTCCCAAAAAGCTACTTAGATGGGGGTGCTGTGGGGCACCCCAGCTGGGGATGTGCTCCTGGGTTTCCATTGCTGCCTGTCCCTGTGAGAGTTGGACAAGCTCACAGCTGGCACTGCCCTTGTTTCTGGGTGCTAGAAGTTCCTCAGCTGATACTCCTTGTTTCCCTGGTGTGCTGCCTCTGCGGGGAAGGGCCCTCACTTCTGGCAGGGGGTGCTGAGCAGCAGCTCTCTCTGTCTGCTCCTGGTCCAGTTCAGGGTCCTCCCAGCTGACTTCCCCATGGCAAAACCTTTAGAGACATGAACCCTTTGTTTTGCTCTAAGAGTTTGCAATACAGCTAAAAAGGCCCAAACTTACTGGTGGTTGGTTATATGGCCCTGGCCTGGAAGGCTATATAAGCTTCAGATCCTCTCTGAATTCAGCTTCCTAGAAAACTGTGGGTTTGTTGCAACCATTTCTCTCTCTCCCCGGTACTGATATTCTTCCTGTTTAGATAGGAGTAAACTATACTTCTAGATATGTTTTCAATCTAACATTTCTGCACCTTTTCTCCATTTTATATTTTTTTAAACTTTCTTCCTTAAACATGTTTTCAAGATGGTGTTCTGCTTTTATATGGATCATTCCTTTTTCATGCAGTTCCTCTGAAATGCTTTCTTCCTCTGGTGCTTTCCAAACTGTGTCAGTGCCTCTTCAGCTTGATATTACTTATTTTGTGGTGGTTTTTACTTCTTTCTAAGAGATTTCAGCCCTTGGGTCTCAGTCACTATCCAAAAGCAACCGAGAGTGCTCCTGGTGGTGCTGGGGTGACGGAGTGCTTTGCACAGTCACACGCTGTGTGCTGCCGAATGAGCCTCCTTGGGGCTACACCGGAGCTGATCTCAGCATCTCCTGTTGGTCTATAATAGTGCACAATAATGTTGTGACTCTCAGTTTGCAGCTGTTTGCATTTGACCAGGACATGGAAAAAGAAACAGTAATTTGGGAGCACTTTTTTTGTCCATTTTTTTTCCATCTGAAGAACAGCAAGTGGTCCAAATTTAGCCAGCTGTGGTGCTTCTCTTTGGTGGCTCTGCAGCACAGCTTGATCAACAGGAATACAGGGAACTGTAGAGAAAAATAAGTATCAGTAGTGATATTTTCAGATGTGAGAGGATCCTTATGACTATAGGGGTTCACTGTTCTCCAGCTCAGACAGCACTGAATTGCTCTTTAGAAAGAAAAAAACAGACAAAGAATGGAAAACAAACTCTTTTGGGTCCCTTCTAATATTTCATGTGCACTCACATCTCCAGTTTTATAGACTGAATCAGATGGAACCAAGTCTTGTGTCAACTTCTTCCACCCTTTGAAAGATGCAAAATTCAAAGTCCAAATAAATCAACAAAATTAGATAAGAATCATGTTTGCAAAATTGTATTTACAATGCAGCTTCTTTACCTCACTCCCTGCAGCCCTCCCGCTCTTAGGTTTATGTGCTATGTGAAGCTTTATAAAGCTGACATTTGGGATTTATCCCTGGAGGATTATCTTTGAAGCAACATACCACTTCTTAGTACTAAAGATTTTTTTTAACATCCTGCATTCATAATTCTAAGGCACAAATAATTCTATCAATATTAATGCACTGAAGACATTTTCTTCTGTACCTGAGGATATGCTACTACCCATAGAGATAAGTAGAATTTCATAAATATATACATATACATAAATTTCATAAATATATAAAAATACAAAAATCTTAACTTTTGTTATCATGATGTCTTCAGAGCTGTAATTGTAATAACACTCCACAGCACAGTATTGTTACTAGTTGCCACAGAGCCAGAAGTTACCTCTCAGGAAAAATCACACATCTCTGCTTACAGTGAGAAAATACTGAATACACACACACATCAACATATAAAAATAAAAATAATAATAATAATAAAAAAATAGAAATAGAAATAGAAATAGAAATCAAAGTGTGATTATTCATTTAAGTGAAAATAATTTCCTCTTTTAAAAAATATTTTACTTTCTGTGAACATAATGATAATAGTAATAATAATAATGTCATTCAGGGAGAAATAGTTAAATAGTTGTGCAAGAGTGTGTTTGGGTTTCTATTGGCATAAAGACTTTGTAGGCACTCTTTCTGCATTTAGAAGCTATTTATTCCTCTGCCTACAGAAGAATATTGTCATGGTTTTGTGTCTAGACACCCCCATGCAAGAGGTGAATTACCACTTAGAACTCCTTGATCTGAAACAGATCTACTGAAATCACTGGAAAATTTTGAATAAAGGTGAAAGAATGACATTTAAATCCATTCATGGATAACTTACATGAAGGAAATAGGTATAATTATTTTCTGTTGTAAATAGTGGTTCTGATTATGTTCTCATTCTTGGATGTAAAACTGGAGCTTCTTCACCAAGCCTCCTAAAACAGTTCTAAATTATAATAAATAAGAATTGCTTAAAGAATTAGGTCACTCATGCTCACTACAGAAGAAAAATGTTTTAGAGGGCTAGACACAGTCAGTGGTGATAAAGAGTTCTTAGTTTTCCTTGTACACCTCTTTCTGTCCAAGAAGGTTGATCTGAAAGAAGAGTTTGCAGTTTCTGGATAACTTTAAGTTTATGTGACTCAAACCGGGATATTGTGCCATTTTCTACATTGATAAAGAGTTGGGTAAGTTGCTCTAATTATTTCCTTAATGTTGAAAAAACACCAGTGGCCCTTGCAGCAGAGTGCTATTTATTCTTCCTTTATCTCTTCATAATTTTTTGTAGTGTTTGCTGCGGAGTCCTCAAGACTTTTCTTCAATATAATTATTAAATAATAAGTATAGTTTTTATTAGTTATCTAATTCTCTTTTAGATGCCACATAGATATCAATAAAAAAGGGTACTTGACAGAGGTATCTTATGTTTTGACTATAAAAGAGATAGAAATAATTGATGTACTGATTATCTATTTATATATTTCAAACAGGCAGCAACAGAACTAAAGAGAGCACATTTAAAAGGTTTATTAAAGGCCCTAGGCAACAGATTTCTTCCTGTAATGTATTTTAGTACGCTAACTGATTTATGGATAATAGAGCTGCATGAGATGTTTGCAATGGAATTGGGGTCATTTGAAATTTACCTTGGTATCATCACAGAATGAAGCACCCTTCACCCAGACATCATCAGCTATAACCACTAAATCATCTGCAATGGGCTGCTGAGCCCATGACACTCCTATGTGTACAATCCAGAAAGGTTCTCTGCATCATCTGGTCCCCCGAGACTGCCTTGGCCTCACTTTGTGGCTTTTGCTGGCTCCAGTGGTCAGAAACAACCTCCTGATTTCCAATCTCATTTTTCCTGGTTGGTTTGTGCCTTTTGTTGCTGTTGTACCAATGTTGTATTTTATCTGAAATACCTTTTCCTTTTCTAGAATTTACTCATCTGAGGTAGAGGAGCCTTGTCCTTCCTGAGGGTCTTGCTCAGTGAAGCAAACCAAGTTGTCCTAGTCCTCTCTACTAAACACAGCGAGTACCTCTGTCCATCCTAAAAGCTCTCTCCTGTGTCTAGTCCAGTTTAAATTCAGCTTTCTTGTATGTTGGTGGCTGGAACTGTATGAGACCCCAAGGACTGTGTGTGTGTTTGCTGGAGTCACTTACAACATTTCACTTGCCTTTGTTGTGGCTGAAAGGTGTGGAGACATCTGTGAATACACACATGCTTGTGTGTATGTACAAATGAACATGTCAATGTAAGTACACATGTGCATCCACACACATCCACACATTGTTTTATGTGTTTGTTGCCAGCTGAGGAACTCTCAGGTTGCGGTGCACATTTTTATTATTTTTGCTGAAGTGCATGTCCTTGTGTGTTGCAGTACTCCATTTGGATTCCTCCTGTCCTCATGACTCCCTCTCCGTGTGTGACAGTCTCCTCCATACTGAGAACAGTGTACTTGGCAAGTTTTGTTGCCACTTGTCCACTTTTCATACTATTAATATTGCTAAAACTAAATCAGATCCAGTTCTTGAAAAATTTTGCTCATCATCTTCTTCCAGCCTATCACATTGACATTCTCCCTTCAAGCATCCTTACACTACATGGCTTGTACTTGCTCTGCTCAAAATAAAATTATCTCATGTGTGGCTATATAGCAGATGTTTCACAGATGTTTAGACAAATGAAATTTTGGCTGTAGTATTGCATAGTAATAATAGTTTAAAGTATCAATTATAGTTTCTAGGAAAGATGCTAGGCTCATCTGACACATATGTTGCATTGCTCTTCCATCCATCTTCACAGATTTAATTAGTTTTTCTTCAATCATTATTCCAAGTTCTCTCCTTTTTTGTTTAAGTTTGCTTAAGATCTCTACTCTCAGTCTTGTGACTGTATGAGCCCAGTCTAACATGGACTAACTCTGGTTCTGACTATCCTTCTGATACTGAGATGATGGCTGCTTCCCAGTTGAGTTACTGTATGCAAGAGCATATCCCTAATGTGCCTGTTGCCCATTAAAGAGCAAACAACTTTCTTGATGTGGTCAAAGACTTATATTTTTTTGGGGAGAAGCTGGAAAAAGCCCTGATGAAGGTAACTGTCTCTGCAGGCAGGCAATGAAAGCTGGAGGTAATGGAAGTTGGGATGGACAAACCACATCTTTAATTTCTGTCATTAAGTTTGTCACATTAAACCTGGAATGAAAATACCTCTTTCCCATGGTCCCCATCCCAAAGTAGTTGCCAGCCAGCTCTTTTCTAACTGTGCCTATGTTTGGGACAGTTGGTTGCAACCAGTGCTCTGGCTCTGTTCATCATCCCTCTGCTTCCCAGACATACAGCCTATGCACATGGCGTGGGAGGATGGAGGTTGGTGTGATGCTACAGGCAACATGACTACCACTGATGAAGTAGCAAATATTGCTGCTGGAGCAGTAGAAGTCTTTAGGCACAGAGCAGGACAGGAGCTGCTCAGACTCTTTGTGGAAGGTCAAGGGAATACATCTTTGCCCCATTTCGCTGTTGGACCTGGACTGAAAATGGAGGCATTTGTTTCTAATGGGGATTGAGGCAGTCAGACGTGGGGGTGGGATGCAGGATTCCACCAGGTGGGGAGGATCACTGCACCCATGGGAAGCTGTGTGGGGCCCTTTGAGAAAATCTCCATAATGGTATCCTAAAAAGGGAAATGAAAGTGGATTCAGGAAATTAAAAAGCACACACAGCTGCTTCAAAAAATCTTATACCTTACTTTCAGCACATCCCTGCAGTATCCATTGTGATATTAGGTCTGCCTGAACTCTTTCATTTCCCTGTTGCAGTGTAATGATGGTTTGCTCCCCCAGTCAGCTCATTTTTAATCCTTTTTTTTTTGAGCTGGGCAAGCCTTTTAAATTTTTTTTATAGTGCTTAATAATCATGTATGTTCAGTCCCCTAGGTGGTATGTTAATACTTTTCTTTCATCTACTTAATTAGAAGATTTTGTTCTGCATGAAATATATGAGGCAGCTGGGGCAGGGTCTTATGAACTGGTAAGCATCCAATAGCTATATTAAGCAGTTTCTTAAGGCTTTGAAATTGTCTTCAGATGGTAGCTGTTGACAAACCCCGAAGTGAAGCATTACTTGAATATTCACATTAAAACTGCCATTGCAGTTAAGTTAGCGATGCATGATTAATTGGCTTAAAAGCAATGGATTCATATGGAGTAAAATGCCCCTATGAAAATCAATAACATGACTACCATTAGCAAGAGCATTACTTTGAAGATATTAAGGGCCACAAATCAAATTTGTTAGCTGAAGAGTAACAGCGGCTATATACAAACAAAAGGCAGTTGTATCTGCTACACAGCATGTGGGGTTTATGGTTCTTTCATATATTCTCTCTCTTCTCTCAATAGCCACAGTGATGGGATAGCATGGTAGTTACTTAAAGGCTAATAACAGAGACAAAGGTGCTACTTTGCTTCCACCCACCAGGTTTGGCCAGCACCTCTTGGTCCCTGGCACATGCAGGTGATTCCTGAGGTGTGCAGGACTCCATGCTGTTACCCAAGACTGGCTCCCCGCTCTTTGCCATCCACATTCACACCCATTTTACCTGGTGCTGGCAGCCTGGGCCAGCCCCACCACTGACACATGGGCAACCCCAGAGTTCCACAGGGGTCTTGTTTATCTGTCTAAAAATTCAAAGGATTTTTTTGGATTATATAAACGTTATAAATATTGCTCCTCCTTTCTTGCATCCCCAAAAATTCCCTTTTATGCTGTTGCATAAAAGTCTCTCCAGGACTGAGAGTTGCTTGAATCCATAGGTAAATGAAATACTGTAATGTGGTCATGTTTACAGTGGTACACAGGGAAATGGTACAGATTTCAGAGTCTTCCTAGGGTATGTGCTCTGAATTAAAAAAAACAAAACCAACCAACCAAAAAGCCCCACTCCACTTGGGTGCATTTTTACATCTTTCACTCACACAAATATGCTGAGTGCCTGATTCTGTGTATCACTGCAAAAAGTAGAAAGCTGTCTGTCAGCTGGGGCACTATCCTCTTGGCTCAAAGCTGACATAGATGATAAGAATTTCAACTTGGAAAAGAAGGGAGCTGGATGGAAGGGAATTCTTTTATCTCCATGCCTGAGGATCTAATGTAAAAAAAGTGAAAAATCAAATAAACAACAATATGACAATCTATAATGGAAGTACAGAAGATGAGAGGCTGGACAGTATAAAGAAGGAAAGTGCTAATACTAAGGAGAACAGGGGGGATAAACAACTCTGTATTGACCTAAATATAAACTAACCTCAGACATAAAGCAATCATTACTCTTTAAGGAACAGAATAAAATATTGATGCTCTTAAAAAAAATAGGAAGAATCTAATTAAATTATCAATTAACATGGCAGAACATATGTACTATATAAATATTAATTTGGGATAGAGGTTCATGAATGATCCTTAAGACTAATAGTAAGAGGGTTTTTCTGAAGTTTGTGGGTGACAAGAAGGTGGCAGGCATCCTCGATATGAGAAGATGAGGATATGGGGCAGAAAACAATGCCTATCCTAAAAGGGCAAAAAATGTGATAAACATCAGTGGAATGAAGGGCAATGCCATTTAAAGACTAATGTGGAGAATTTGCACTAGAAAAATGGGACTTTATCAGCTGGAAATGGAAATCAGTAGAAAGCACTGGGTCACTGAGCCAGTCAGGATGAATATTGTCATCAATGTGATCCAACCATGAAGGGCAAATCCAGGCTGAGGATATCCCTGATGACTTGTTTCCAGTGGAGTGGAAGTAGCATTCAGGCTGGTGGCATCCCCATTCATGAAGGATGGAAGAACTGCAGAGGACAGCCTATGGGATGGATGTGGGAGGGAAAAGCAAGGGGCTTGGTTTAGTCTTTCTGAAGCTGCAAAGAGATGTAATTATTCCCTGCAAGAACACCATGATGCTAAATTCTGGACAAACTGGAAAAGAAAAGCTATATAAGTCAAAGGATATAATTCGCATAGAAACAATTGGAAATACATTTAGGCAGGATTTAATAAAATATTTTTCCTTATCAGTGTACTGAGGATCTGGAATAGGATAGTAGTGATGTATAACCTGGTCATCATTAGAACAAAGTTTTGTCAGCTCATGAAATATTTTGACCAATGTATTTAGCAAATGACCGGTATTTCAGGCTCAGGAATCACAGAATCACCAGCCTGGAGAAGAACTCTAAGATCATCGAGTCCAACCCATGCCCTAACACCTCAACTGAGCCATGGCACCAAGTGCCACATCCAGTCTCTTTTTAAACACTTCCAGGGATGGTGATTCCACCCGGGCAGACAATTCCAGTACTTCACCACTCTTTCTGTGAAAAACTTTTTCCTACTATCCAACCTATATTTTTCTCGGCGCAGATTAAGACTCTCATTCTGTCAGTTGCTGCCTGGAAAAAGAGACTGACCCCCAGACTACAACCACATTTCAGAAGGAGCTCCTTTCTAGGCTTGTATTCCTCTGACTGGCACTGTATAAAGCTAGGAATAGATGGAGAGTCTCATATTCCAGAAGAGTCAATGCTGCTGGTCTGTAACATCAAGTCCAGGCTTGTTGTTTAAAACTCAGCCATTCTGGTCTTCTCCCTTAGACCTGGACTTGCTGTGGGGATTGGAGGAGAAGCAAAATTGGTTTAATCTCATTTATCCACAGCCCAGCTGCTGTTTATCCCTCTGAGACAGGTGCCATGCACCCCTACCCCAGTGCTGCAGTAGTCTGGTACCTTTGTCCTTGCTGTGTCTCCATGCTGCAAATAGCAAGTGGGCTTTCTGTGGAGCATGTGCTATGCAAAACATCCCAGCATATCAAACATCCCAGAAACAGCCCAATAAAATTGTTCTGGAGCTAGGTGCAAGATTCAGATCTGGAATGTCCTCTCCCTCCCCACTGGATCTCCCCAACCCAGAGTCAGCTCCTTTGGCAACACTAGAGCTTGGCTGGCCCAGTATTCAACTGCAGGGGGAGGGAGGAAGAGATCATAGACCCCCATGTGCTGCATGTGCCTGGCCTTTCCTCTGCAAGGCAGTATCACCTCAGACAGTCATAATTCATGTTTGACTTCCTGCATCTTGGGAGTGTAGAGACAGACAGGTGGCAGTCTGCTGCAGACATCCTTTCTGCCTTCCCAAGCCATGCTGGGAGGCACTTCTCCCTTCAGCCCCAGCCCATGCCACTGTCACTAGTTAACAAAACCTGCCCCACTATTTAGTTGTCCCAGTTTCAGTGACATAAGTGAAGCAGGAAACAGACTTCAAATTATGGAAGGGTGTTTTTTTTAACGTCTTCTGAGTGAATTGCTCCACCACAGGACTTGGGGAGTGCAGCCATCAGGCTGGCAGAGATGTTGCAGCATTTTGCTTCCGAGCACCTTTTTTGAAAAAAAACCCCAGTCATTATTGAATCTTTGGGAGGAGGGAGGGAAGACAGATTTAATAAATTTTTTTGTCTCCTAAAAAAGGTGTGATTTGGTGTCTGAAGGCAGTAATTCTAACTGGTGTTATTGGTATGCGGCACGCAGGGATCTTAGTGCTAGCACATCTTTATTAATGTTGTTATAAAAGCTTCTACTGGGATCCTAGTTATCAAATGACTCTGACAGCAATTCATCCACAAATCCCTGTGTTTTAATTTCTCACTATCTGAAAAGAAATGGGCTGGGTGGATGGAAAGACTCCTATTTTCAGCTGCTTTGTCCTTTGCTTTAAAGCCTGGCACATTGCAAACGTAAAGGAGGAACATGTAGGATTACAGCTGGAGGAATGCATCTTTGAAAAATAAATACCCTGCCATAAAAAGCATGTTACAAAGTGACAGGTACCATCTATTGATATAATGGAGTCTTTGATTCCCATAGTACCGGCCATTATAAGAATCTGTACACAAGGCTGTGATCCAGAGCCTTGAAAACCTCGTTGAATAGCAGCAGAACCACAAATAGCAGCAAGGGATTTAATGGTAAAACACTTCACAAAGATTTTGCTGTGTGCACTGCGAAACAATAGAGACTTAATGAACTACTGGAACCAACAAATGTTTCCTTTGATACAAAGCAGAGACTGATCAGGGAAGCAGCTAATTTCTAGGATTTTTTCCCTCTTCAGTTCACTTTCTAGTCATGGTTATAAATAATTGCTCAGGAGGTCCAGACCCAGCAGAATTTGTGAGCAAAAATGATCAGCTAATCCAAGTAAGTGAAAAAAACCCATTAAAAAAAAATAATTTCTGATGGCAAGGCTCAAAGCTTTTCCAAATGCATATTACAGTAGGGCATCATGTGAATGTAGTAAAGTGAGTGCTGAGTGAATTATGCATGAGAGTGGAAATGGGGAATGGTCTTGGTGGTTCTCAAAAAACATAGGCACGTGTATGTCTGAACTTTCCCTCCTCAGCTCATTGCTTAGCATTTGTCCAGGCAAATCTGTCCTTGCATCTCTTTTATCAAATCCTGGAAGGACAATGGATTTTCTAGATTATAGCTTTGGGGGCCAAGTCTCTCCCACGTGGATCTTTTTGTGTGGCTGAAATGTAATTTCAGCAATACTGTGGTGTAATGGCCCTTGTTTCTGAAGAAGATGTATTGTTGCTTGCCTGCATCCTGGGAGGATAATTCCCTTTTATTAAAAATGCAGGATGATGCAATCTTTCAAATGGCCCCTCGCCTATTTAGAGGTGAAGGAGGTAGTAAGTTGTGGACTGTGTGAGAGTGGCTCTAATTGCATGACCAATATATAAAACATATCTGCAAGGATGTTTTTTCCAGACAGAACTTCTTTTCTCACACTGTACTATCCCAAACCATTTTCCTTTCCAGAATGATATAAAACCCTTTAAGTTTTCTCTGTTGCAAATGCGAAGTCTTTTAAATTATGTTCTAATGAATGATGGCCTTTTTGTGGCTTTGGTTTGAAAAGAACAAGATGTAGGTCTCAGGATCAAGGCCAAGCTGGGGTCCTGCCACAGTGTTTGTTATTAATATATATCAGGTTTTTAATCCAGGAACTTTCATGACTTAACCCTGTAAACAGGCCTGCCAAAGCAGTCTCAGAATTCTACACAAACAAACCATTTTGGAGTTGCTGTTTGATTGTCCCTAGTGTTCTCTTCTTTTACCTAGCTCTGTGTGAAACCAAGGTTTCTGCCGAGCTTTGGCACCGGTGTGGGCGACAGGAAGCTGGAGCATTCACAGGATCCCTTGCCTGGGTACAGGAGAGAGGAGTGTGGGATCTCCTCCAGCCCTCCTTTTCCTGCTGGCTACCCAAGCAACTGGCTTCTCTCCTACATCCTTTCACAGGATCACAAAATGGGTCGTGCTGGAAGAGACCACAGTGGGTCATGTGGTCCAACTTCCCTGCTCAAGCAGGGTCATCCTAGAGTACATGGCACAGGATTGTGTCCAGGCATTTCTTGAATATCTCCAGTCAGGGAGACTCCACAACCTCCGTGGGCAGTCTGTTCCAGTGCTCAGTCACCCGCACAACAAAGAAATTCTTCCTCATATTCAGGTGAAACTTCTTGTGCATCAGTTTCTGCCCATTTCCTCTTGTCCTGTTGCTTGGCACCACTGGGAATAGCCTGGAAACCTCCTCTTGGCACCCTCCCTTCAGATACTTACAGACAGTGGTGAGGTCCTCTCTCAGGCATCTCTTCTCAAAGCCAAACAGGCCCAGCTCCCTCAGCCTTTCCTCATAAGAGAGGTGCTCCAATCCCTTAATCATCTTTGTTGCCCTCCACTGGACCCACTCCAGGAGCTCCATGTCCCATTGTACTGAGGAGCCCAGAACTGGACACAGCACTCCAGATGTGGCCTCACCAGGGCTGAGTAGAGGGGCAGGATCACCTCCCTCAACCTGCTGGCAGTGCTCTTCCTAAGGCACCCCAGGACACCATTGGCCTTTTTGGTCACAAGGGCACTGCTGGCTCATGGAGAGCTTGTTGTCCACCAGGACCTGCAGGTCCTTCTCTGCAAAGGAAATAGAACTTCAATGGAACTTCATAATGAATATGACTTCCACTTCAGCCGTATAGCTGTCGTAGGGGGATTGAGAAGCCCCTGGGTGGATGGGTTTGTGCTCAGGGTGAGACCAGCCCTGGTGCAGAGTCGGGAGAGCAGTGCTCCTTGGAGGAGTATTTTAGCTTGGAAGGCTGTGGGTCAGGTGTCCTCCATGGCACTAAGCATATTCCTGGTATTTAACAACCTAAGAACTAATCGCTAGCTGTCTGCAAACCCCCAACAACTCTAAATGGCTGAGCAAGTAAATAAGGACCAAAGGGCAGTAACACTACAACAGTTTTGTCCAACAGCTCTCTGCAATTAAATCCCCCTGTACAAAGGGAAAGCAAGACAACTGGAAATGAGATAGTGAGTGAGGATCCCTGCAGTGAGCCATGCTTTAGAAATCACAGACAGCCAGTGACTATGGAAACCTTACACTATCCTAACAGGAATAAATAATTTAGGAAAGACCCATATTAAAGACTGAATTTCTCTCCTGGGCTCAGACAGATGGACTTCTTCCCTTGGGTAGATAATTTCTGTCTTGTTTAACAAAGTGCAGCCCCATCCAGCATGTCAGCAAAAAGTAGCACGAGACTAATAGAGCTTTTTGCCTTTTCAGCAACCAGTGCTTCACCCACACAAAATAAAGATAATATTGAATTAACCTCATGTGTCGTAGAGTATGTGCAAGCAAGCATGCTTTAGCTGCCTAGCTAGAGAAAAATGAAGTGTTTTTTTCAGGATAAAAATGTATCTAGAAAAACAAGTGCACTGGCTTGTGCCTTGCTGTTGGTTACATGGCAACCCAGCTGAAGCCCCTCCTGCCATCACTGCTGTCTCTGGCTGAACTTGAGATGGGTGAGGATGGGCACAGAGGCATTTCTGAGTGCCTCTGTGCCTGCACGGCTCCCATTGCCCAGCTCCAGGGCTCTGCTCCTGGCACTAAAGGATAGTTGTAATGGGGAAGGGGAGGAGAGGCTGCTTCTCTCTGGGGGTTCATATTTCATCCCTCATGGCAGAGCTGGTGTCCAAGAGCACAGGCCAATGCCCACCATGTACTGTCACTAAGGGATAACAGAGCACACACCAACAGTGCAATTTCTTTCCCAAAGTTTTTGTCTCTCTACAGCACAATAGACTTACCAGCTACTTTTCTGCAGCTGAATTTTTTTTCTTGGACTACACACATTAGTAGCTGCAGCATGTGCTGCCAAATGAAGAGACTGGTGAAACAAAACCCCTTGAATGCCAAGCAATCCATCTTAAAAAGCCACCTGCATGTAGGAAATAAAGGATCTGGGAGTGCCTGAAAGCTAAATTTTACCATAGGAGAAGGCAACATGTAGAGTTTCAGCAAGTTCTTTCCTCTGCCCTGGTTATCTTCTTTTCTCTCTACTTGAATTTCCCTTTATATCCCTTTCCACCTGTTCTTTCCTATAATTTTCCTTTTTCCCTTCACATTTGCATTCTTAAAATAACAACCATATCAACAATAAAAGTGAGAACAAGAGGAAGAAAGGTAGTTCTGGAAGGAGGGTGCATTTGCCTCATCCTGTAGCTCATTGACATGTTCAGCACTGGTCTGGGCTTCTCCAGCTGGATGCTTGCTGGAGCAGGATGCTGGTAGCACTGGCCAGCTGCACAGAATTATCCCATTTTCTAGGTTTTAAGGCACTGCTGTAGTAAGAGCAGAGGTTGTGTTTTATGTATTACCTCCCTCCCACTCTAACACACCCCATCCCAAAGGTTCTGCTTCCATTCCTCTGGGAAGCCACAGGGTTACTCAGGCTCCTGGGGAAGCAAGGAAGGGAGCAGAGGCACTGTGGGTTAAACAAATGATGGTAGCATGAAGGTAGTGGGAACATGTTTAGTAGAAGGTTGTTTGGCCTTGAGGACTGGTTTCTGCTGGCCATTTTCAGGTATGGATCTCAGGCTGCTTAAATGGGAGCAGCTGTCAGACAGTTCCTTATCACAGAGGTTTGCCTGCAATGTTGGACTGAATTCCTTGATTAGAAAGTCCATTGCTGTGACAGGAGTATCTGGGAGCTTACATCGTATTTTTATTACTTGCAAATAGCTGTTAAAACATTTCCTCCTGCAATTCCAATTTATTCAAAATTTTCAATATTCTCTCTTGAAGCAGATTAAACCGCATATAGAGTCCTTTAAAATCAAACCAATCAAATTGTGTAGTTCCCAAAGAGCCATAAAGCTAAGGTTGCAGGATGATAACAGTCATTTGTAAAAGTAAATATGATAAAATGAACAGCTGCTTGCATCAAATAGCACCACAGACTTCCTAATGACTAGCTCGGTTCATTTGGGGTTTCAAAATAATTTGAGTTCTTCTTGTCTGAGGGCTGTTAATTGATCAGAAAGTAAAGCTGATCACTGCTTGTTTTTCCCATGACATACAGGTTTTAATAAATTATTGCTTGCAACTCTTGCAGTGTTACTCATTATTGACTTCAGATACATCAGCTGGATGGATGGAAAAGACTGCTTACCAGAACCATTAATATCATACTGAGGTTTTCTGAGGTTCTCTGCAGGACCTTTCTTCTATGACAAACTCCCATCAATGGCTCAGCAGTTTTCAGAAAACTGCCAAAATATCTTTCCTTATGATATGTTCCAGGGAGCGCTTCTTAATATAACAATTTTCATGTGCTAAACACATTTGGTTGG
This sequence comes from Corvus cornix cornix, assembly GCF_000738735.6. NCBI lineage: Eukaryota > Metazoa > Chordata > Aves > Passeriformes > Corvidae > Corvus > Corvus cornix. The sequence goes on along the minus strand of NC_047056.1, from coordinate 85,280,297 downwards.
CTATAGGTAACCAATAAATATATATCCCTGGATTTCAGCTGCTGATAAAGGTTTATTACATTCTTTAAAATAACACATACTTGCATGCAACATTGGCATGTCTGAAATCATTAACTGCTGCTTTCTGGACTTTCTTAGCAACTCTGCTCTTGTGGCAGCCTCCAGAGAAAAGGCACTTGACTTAGGAAACCCTCTCTTCTTGGAAAAGTCTCATACAAGTTTGGAAAACTTGTTCCAAAACTTGAAGAAAGCACATTTCTATGACACTCAAGAAAATGTTGGATGGGAGACTGGGGGAGGATGGAATGAAATAGGGACAAGGAGAAAGGAAAAAAGAAAAAGAGGCACTTAAAAAGAGAGGTAGGGGGAAAACTGCTGAAAAGGAAATGAGATAAGAAAATATGAAAGGAAAGCAGAAGAAGATGAAAAAAGTAAGTAGCACATATGTTTATTTTATAGGAAGCTGGATGACAGGCTGAATTTCTGGTCTGGTCAGGGAATCAAAATTATGGTGGGCTCTGGATGAAAAGTGAATAACAAATATCCTAAATTAACAACTCAAGAGACTGAAATCTGTTTGTAAAACTGTTTTGGAACAACAAAATACCATATTTTAAGATTGAAGTTTGCTGATGAATAATTTGCAAGCAGAAAGCATGCTAAATGTCTTGCATAAGAAAGGACTAGAAAATACTTCTTCAGAAATACTGATGAAGTGAAAGACCGTGTTCTGTTATCAACTCTCTTCATTTTGCATTTTATTTGAAATAATGAGATAAATAACTTTATGCCATTAAAAATGATAGTAGGTTTTCCTCTCCTGCAAGCAACTGTCCAGATCTTTGTGCTCAGCACTGATTTACATAATCCCTGTAAACTTCTTGCATGATAAACAGCAAATTCATTTTTCATTGGTGACTTCAGCTCCACTTGTGATGGGAATGTGAGGATGGGGTAGTACGAGGAAGGGCTATGTGGAAAGGAGAGTTGGTACATGGGGGCCTTGGGCAGTACTGCTGTGAGGTTTACTGACCTTATGCTCACTGGAAACATGATATCTTGGAGGCACCATTCAACTACTGCCACATTTATTGAGAAGATGTGGTCTTTCCAAAATGCATCAGCAGAACTGTTGTGATTTTCTAATAAGAGAGGATGTTTGAAGAGAAAAGAGGGTGAGTATTTTATTTGATAGCAACACCAATCCCAAAACAAGTAATTGACTCTGCTGTTATCATCCTGGCATGAAAAGTAGCATCTTTCAGAGTCTTGAAAAATAAAAGAAGCACTGGTTTTAAAATTGGCTATTTTTGTTGTTCAAAATTTAATAGAGGGGATCCTAAAAATGGGAGAATCTGTCAGAACATTGAAAACACCCACTGATGTGTTTGTGGTCAGGTGGGTGTGACTGCAGGGACCTGGGGAGCTGGTGATGTTGGGACCAAGCCACCAGTGGGGACTGAACCATGCAGCCAGTCAATCCCACACCTGGGTGCAGCCCAGCCATGGCGCTGTGGGGCAGCTCAGCCCATTGGTGTATGGCATTATCTGAGTTTGGGAGGGATAAAAACTGCTCCATGGATCTCATCCAAAAGGATACCACAACCTTAATACCTCAGAAACTCTTAGCTATTGTTTATCTATTGTCTCTTATCTCTTACCTGACTGATGGTAATGGTAACAAAGTGCTAGGCTTTCCTACACTGGATATAGATTCAGCGCATTAGGGTGGAATTTTCACCCTAAAATTAATCTGGGATAATTCCTGGGCCTCTCTCATTGAAAATCTCTTTCCCTTATTTTAGCCATTTTTATTCAGTCAGCTTCAAAGGACATGTGGATTCCTGATTGACATCACTGGCTCTAGAGCAGAAATGCATCCCTCGTTTCTAACAGAATGGTCTCCATATTTCATCATAAAGTCTTCTACTAGGAAACTGATTGCTTGCATGAGAGTGCTCTGAATTATAAAATCTGTGAGAAGGGGTATCTGTCAGAACAGATCTGTGCTTTTTTTTCTAGTCTATAACTCAAGCAAAGCAGTGAGGAAGTGAGGAAAAGCTTAATTCAGTATTACATTTCCACAGAAATAGAAAAACTCAACACTGTAAACCACAAACGGATCTAGTATGTGCAGTTTGCCAGGCTTTGTTACAAGGTGGTTTAGATCTCCTGTGCATCTCTGGATGACGATGGAGACACTCTGCCATACTTCAGAGAAGTCTGACACGTCAGTGGGGAGAAGGTAGCTAAAACAACAGAAATCTCTGCTTTAAAGACAGGTCTGCGCTGACATGCAGATCAAAAGTGTATGCAGAGCAAATGCTAGTGAAGGTGTTTTAACTGGTTACCTTTTGTGATGGTCTTCATGTCTTTGCAAGAAACTGTAGGAAGAGCAGTGGCACTCAGAAGGCAGCAGTATTGGTACAACAAGGGAAGCTCTGACACAAAATTACCAGGAAAACAAGAGAAAAACCAGCAGGAGGTGATCATTAACTGCCAGGGTATTCCTTTCATTACTTTAGAGCTCACAGAAACAGAACTTAACTAAGTCTTGTTGAGGAAACCAAGTTTCATTGAAGCCATCTGACTCTATTACAATATTTTCTCCTTGATGATTTTAAACTGCAGTCTGGAGTCTGGTAAACAGGTTGGTTGAGAAACTTGTAAGAGCTCAAAAGACCAAAAACATAAACAAAGTGCCAAGTGAAGAAGTAATGAGAATCAGACATCTTGGATTCTCACCATTAGCAGAATATTGCAGTTCATGGGTCGTTTAAAGCACTGCTAGATTTACAAAAACAGAGAACTGTTGAAATTGGAAGGGACAATAATGTGGTCCAACCTTCTGCTCATGCAGGACTACCTAAATCCAGTTTCCCAGGACTGTGCCCAGACAGCTTTTGAGTATCTCCTAGCAGACTCCTCAGCCTCTTCAGGCAACCTGTGCCAGCGCTTGGCCACTCTAACAGAGAAAAAGTGTTCCCTGACATTCAGATGGAATCTCCCGTGTTTTGGTTTGGGCCTTTTGCCTCACTGAACACCACTGGAAAGAGCCTGCCTGTGAGCTCTTTGCACCCTCCCTTCAGATAGTCATACACATTGATGAGATCCTCCCTGAACTCTCTCCTCCAGGCTGATCAGTTCCAGCTGTTTCAGCCCTTTCTCATAACAGAGATGCTTCAGTCACTTAGAGACCCTTTGTTGGACCCTCTCCAGAATGTGCATGTCTCTTGCGTACTGGGCAGCTGTCTTGGGGTGACTTTATGATGTGTATCCCATATCGCTGCCCTATGCCCAGGAATTAATTTTGTGCCTTTCTATGCCTTTAAACTGAGCCTGAGAGGGGGGAGGAAAATTTGAGCAAAACTTTTTCAAAGCAGTTTGCAGCTTGTTCAAGGTCACACACAGATAGCGACTTTTTTTCCAGCTGCGGCTGGGGAAGCGAGGAAGCACCCAGCTTGCGGCTGCCCGGTCAGCTTTTGGCCAGTTTCAGCTTCTTTTTCTCCGGAGAGAGACTGAGAGTTGAACTCTTTTTCCCTTCCCTGGAATTTCAGATTTTCTCCCTTTTCTGCTGGACTGCTTCAATATCAGAGCACATCGGGAGGACTTTCCACCGAGCACAGAGGGCCTGGCTCTGGGCCAAGCCCCAGCTCCAAGGAGACCAAAGGGAGGACTCGAACACTTTCTTCTGTTTTTTCTCACAGCGAGAGATTTCATTATTTAGCATTATTATCCTTTTCCCATGCATTTGTTAAAGAAATAGTTTTTCTCTCTTTCATTTTCCTTTGAGGAAAATTTATTTTTTTCCTGAACCTGGTTGGGGAGCAGTGGTTTGTAACCTGCCTTCTCTCAGAGGATGTATTTCTAAATTTGGCCAAACCAGCACAGCAGCCCAGAACTGGACACAGCACTCCAAGTGGGGCCTCACCAACACTGAGCACAGGGGAAGGATCACCTCTCTTCACCTCCTCATGCAGCCCAGGATAGCATCAGCTGTCTTTGCTGCTGTTTGTTTGGTGTCCACCACGTGCCACTGGTCCCGTTTTTTCTGCAAAGCTGACTTTATCCTGAAACACAGGAAAGGCAATGCTGAGTGGCTAAGGCTGTGCTAGTGATGGTCACTTACTGCTGCAGAAACACTAGCACTGCAGAATGGGCTAACATGAACAGGCTGCCATCTGCTATACTGCAAGGTAGGGACCTGAATTTAATGTGTCTGAGAAATGAGCTATAGTTCAAGAGCTGCATGTCACAGTAGTGTAACAGTGTGCACCACGAAGAATTTTCTTTCTGCCTCTTACAGTCATTAATTTCATGCATGGAATCATGGGCCTGCCAGAACAGGGGAAGAGCTGGAATTATGATTCAGCCAGAGCCTGTGCTCCATTATTAATATATGTTCCATTATTACCAAAATACAGAGCCTGCTCTGGAATCAAAACTGTTTCAGTTCATCTGGATGGAGATAAATAATGAGGGAAGAAAGAGTAGCTATATAGCTATTTTTCTAATTCTGTGAACACTGTTTTTTCAGAAAGAATTCTTAAATCTGTAACATCTTATATTCATGAAAAGATTACCACCAGCATGTAAATGAGATATATAAAATCTTAATCACTTTATCATTTATAAATATGATTTGAGATTTTCATGTAGTTACATTACACAAAATTCCATAAAATACAGGTGAATAGTTTATCACTTACACTATGCAGCCAGAAATGGAGATTTCAAAGTGTAATTGTAAAATCTAATTTTATTTGGACTTTTTAAACAACAAGAAACTTTTTAACATACAATCCTGATAAGTTCTTCGTGATATTCCAAAGCATAGAGAAACTGAGTATGACTAATTGGGTTGGGGCATGCTAAAGTTGAGAGAGGAAAGGGGAAATAGTAACACTGGCCACAAGTTAGTGCTAGGGTTAGTGTTCAGAGAACCACAAAGGCTACAGCTCCAGGGGCTGGGGCTGGAAAAGGCATATCAAGGAGAGCACAACACTTCACAAACATTGCTCTCCATGTCTATTTAAACTGGACCACCCATGGTACTTGGAGCTTCAGCCTGCAAACTAAGGTTAGGGATAAGGCTAGGTTTCAGAGAACCACAAAACCTGCATCTCCAGGGACACTGGGCCTGGAAAAGGTATGCCACAGAGAGCATGGTACTGCACTAACATTTATCTCTCCACATCTTTTCTCTTCTAGGCCACCCATGAAACCTCAGCATCTGTCCAGAGCTGCCATTAGGGTTTAGGGTTCAGATGCAAGGAGGGACCCATCTGTCTAGGAAAGGGTGCATCTCTATTGTACGAGCTTCTGTGACCAGACAGTAGATTTGTTACTGTCTGTTACCAGACAGATTGTCTACCAACTTACAGCAGCAATCTGCAGAATATCAAACCAAAGAGACAACCTAATGGCTTTCCTTCACTTCATCAAAGTCTTTGGTCTGATCTGGTTAGGCTTGCAGGAAAGGGAAATGTACATTACACATTAATGAATTTTTTCTTGATAGCATGTGCAGTATAAACAAGGTGTACATAGCACAGCCAGCTTTTAAACCATTACTGGTCTGAGTAGAACTTGATTACCAAAATAAAATTTTAACCTAAAAGATAAGAAGGCAGCTTTGCAATGGCTATGTGTTTCTTAAGTGTATTACTGTAGTTTATTTACCCAGATTTTTAATCTGATCAATATATTTATTCTTAAAGTTGGCATTTACTCTAACACATCCCAAAAAACTCCTACAGAAACACAAAGAGAAAGCAGTAAGGGCAGTGGGTGCTGCTCCAGGCCATGATGGGACTCCTCACTAGCCCTTTCTTAAAGTGGATGTGACCTTCTTGTGAAGCCTTTGTCTCCTACCAAGGCAGGAAACAAAGCACTTTTTAGGTGGAAGTTGGTTCTGGCTGAGGACGGGTGAGACCAAAGCCCAGGAGTCATTGCTATACCAGTAACCACTGATATTTACATCCTCTCTCATGTGTGTTATTTCCCTAGCTGCTATGCCTCCCTGAATTTCATTTGCAACACTGTAGATCCCATTTCACTGTCTTTGGAAAAGTTTATGACCCATGTCCTCTGGCACACAGAGACTGCTTGATTTGTGACCTGACCTTGTGTGCTGCTTCTTACAAAGAAGAAGGGATGCAAAGTGGTGTGCTCTGAAAATAGCTCTTGAATTTTTTGCATTTCATAGGGATTCGAGATGTGTACATACCTGGTAGGGTTTTTGCCACATTCGTGGCAGCCCCCAAGGTGTGGGGTGGAAATGAGTTCTCTCATCTGGAGAAGTACCCATGGTGCTGCAGAGGGGGAAGGGAAATCCTGCTCCAAGAGGCAAAAGACATGTTTCCGTGTGAACAGTTTTTAATTTGCTTCCCTTAGGTCTTTGCAGCGCAAAAGGAAATGCTCATTTAGACACACAACATTTATAGGAAGATTGCAAAATCTATTAAATCGTTTCTGTGCTAAATTAAGATGGACCAAAGTGCAGTGTCAAATTTTTTCTGTTTCTTATATTTAATGAATTCTTTATTTGTCTATTTTTGTGCATTAGGGAACTCTATGAAATACAGTAACTGCAAACATCCCTCCGTGACAAAACGTTATCATATCATTTCACAGCTTCCACCTTTACTGGAGCTGAGCCATCTCTCATTTTCATCACAGAATAATCAAATAAGAAGCAAAAATAAAGAAAATATTATTTATAAATTATCAAATCACATTTTATCTAAGTTCAGCTACCTGAAACTACTCATATACTTAAAATTAGGTGCACAGTCGAACCTACATCAGAACTTACGCCTAGAAAATAAGTGCACTCCAAAACTCTCCTAAACCTGGTGCCGTCTTTGCAGCCTGCCTGCTGCCCAGCTCCTGTCCTTTCCTTTGTTCTGCCTTCCTCCCAGGAACTTCTCTCAGCTGTGGAGGCTCAGGTACTCACAGGGCCTCCTCTGTAGCAGTGTGTTGGACTAAGACTGCAGCAACCTGTCAAATAGGGAGTGGGGAAATGGGAACAATCCTGCCCAGCCTTGGGTCCCAGCTGCCCACTATTGCAACAGAAGGACACTGAACCCCCACCTTACCAGGAAGGTGTTGTAGGTGAGTTACTCTTGTGTAATTTACTGTTGTCTAAAGTGCCTCTCTGAAGCCATGGGAACACCACATCATGGCCATTCATGCATGTGGATGTCCTTGGTCTTGTACTTGTTCCCACGGGGTAAGGTCTTCTCTGACTGCCCTTTGCAGCATCCAGCATTCCCTTACCTCTGTGGGGAAAGGTGACACTTCTTCCCATCCCACAAATATGCTTCTAGGAGCACAGTTCTAATAATAAAGCACACATCTAAACAAATCAAGAGACTTCCACATCACCCTTTCTCTCCTCTTTCATTCTAATCATACCAACAGGTTATGCCTGGCATAGTCCTCCACTGCAGATCATAAACATTCCTTTGGCAGCACCTCAGACTGCAAGAAAAGGGAAGAGCTCATGAGTCACTCACCTCCTTCTTCCTGCAAGGTCAGTGATCCTGAGACTAGCCTTTTCTAATGGAGAAGGTCAAATTCCAACTAGCTCAGGTATGACTGCTCTTCAGTAATTTTGCAAGTAGTAGTATCAAAAGTCCCTCTTCAGGACTAGAACACCCTTGAGATATTTCCTCTGGAAGCACAAAAGAAGAGACCATCCCTGCCCTGAAATGCCCCCCAGCCTCGGTTAGAAACCCAGGAAGTGGCTCAACATCTTGGTGGGTAATGCCCATTTGCATTGGGTAAATACCATCTCAAAACATCTTCCCCAGAATGATTTGTCCATGTTTGCAGTGGATTCAGTCATCATGTGCAGGATCTTCTCTAAGGTATGATTAGACATGTAAAGAAGCCAGTATGAAATGGAGGACCACATTAAAAATTTGTGGTGCTGAAAATAATTCCAAGAAGATTTAGAAATTGGAAATACCCCTAATATCTACTGCTAGGACGCAATCTGAGCTGAGGGGAGGTTTTTCTTTAAAGTAGGAAACAATGATGAACTGCATCTCTACCAAATGCTATTATTATTTTTCCACACTGAGATGCCATATTGTCTCCCAACAAGAACAACTAATTCAAAAAATGTGGGATTTATTTTTGTCTCCAGTTTTGAAACAAGTAAATTCTGGACTCATTCTTTTTTCAACTCCTATTTGTGGGCTTGTTATTTAAAAGGAGGTGAATGGATTAAACTTGGCACTTATTTCCTATTTGTCATGCCTGCTGCTTTGAGGAATACTATTTCCCTGCAGTTTTGAAAACACTCTCTCCAATCGAAGGGGAGACTATTTTGTTTTTTTTAAATGCAGTTTCTACTGGCTCCTTTTATCCTGTGGTGTGCTGAAGATAATCAGCATTTTATAAGAAGAGATCAGCATTTCACACAATTAGACAATGTCCTGGCTCATCAAGAAGGTGGAGGTCCCAAAGCTCTATGTTTATACTGATATATTTTGAAGTATTTGGCTAGTTCTGGTTATGTATTTTGTGTATAATCCTTACTATATGCATAATAAAAATATGTAAAAAATTGCACGCTTAGAGGATCTGAAATTAAATATTACTTTTCTCAGGCAAGCCTAATCAAAAGCTACTATTTGACATCTTCTCTGTCTTCCTCTCCTCCCTGTGGCTTTCATAATTAAAAGTGTTTTTAAAAGTGAAATGTGCACTTTCAGACAATGGTTCTTAAATTATGCATGTGTTGATTTTGCTTACATCCTCCTTTCCTGTTTATTTCCAAATATTCAACTGGACTGCACGTTTCCTCTTTCTCCTGTGCTTTTGTTGTTTTTGCTTCCCAATCTCTATTGTAAACTATGAACCCCGGAAAACCTTTTTTATAATATGCACTGACACAACTATCATAGATTTATAGATGGGCACCTGCCTATAAACTTAAGGTACGTTCATCAGTTTTGCTTCATCTGAGACATTTAAGTAGGTATTCAGAAATTCTGAATAACCCATATGACTTTGGGTAGATGCTGTGAGGATGCATATCCAAATAGCTGTGCTTTTGCTTATGCCACCTCAAGCAAGTCACAGAAAGCATCTTAATATTAATAATAATGCAAAGTTAGAAATCAGAGTGTCAGCCCTCAGTGAGACCTTGCTTGTGCAGTGAAGCCCTGCCATGAATTTCCTGAGAGCACTCTCCTCAGCAACAGTGAGCCAAGTATGGCAGCACCAGCTTCAGAAGACATCAGGGATGGGCCATGAAGCTGAAGGCTGCTGGACAGTACAGGTGTGGGGGGACCTGACAGGCATCCTCTGCACACTGGGGCTGGTGCTCTGGCTCTACACCATCTGCCCCTCGGTGGTTTGCTACAGGCAGTGCAACATCCCTTCCCAGGGGAGGACCCTAACATGAGTTGGTGGGTTCCTGTCCTGGGCCAGGCTGCCTGGCAGAGCAGGCAGAAGGGGGTTCAGGTTCAAGCCTTTCCATGGGGAACAAGCTTCCCACAAACACCAGCACCTGGAGCATCTCCAGGTGGCTGCCATGGCACCAAGTGCCCCACAAACACCAGGTGTCCCAAAAATGCTATAGCCACGTCCACCCCCAGGGTTAAGCTGGGTGTGGGAAGCCCCACAGTCACCCCCATGTGCTGGACATGGATACTGAAGCCACGCTCTTCGAGAAACTTTCTGCTTTGCCCTGAATTAGCAGGTTTCCCAGATGTGTGCAGCCAGCAGCTCTCAGCATCCACTTCCTACTTTTGAAAGGATCCCGAACAGTAATCTTTAATCATTTCCCTTTCCCCTCTTCTCCTTATCAGCTGTCTCTCACATCAATCCCTCCTGAACTTTTGTCCTCTATTTTTATCACATACAATATTTGTCTTGACTTATGTAGAGTGCAGGATCTGTCAGGAAGGGAATGTGCTTTATCTGCTTGGAAGAAATGGCAGTGGAAATGTATGGCACTATATAAATGCTTTGTAATCCTAATAACACAAAATGTGTGTGAAGCTTGTGTGGTTTATGGTTAGTAGATTTCATGGTGACTAAGTTCTTTCTATCACTTGAGATGACAAACACCCTTTTTAATGCTCTCAAAGCATCTCAAACCCCTCCTTCAGCTTCTTGTATTTTCATAGGAAGATAAGGCAATGCATCTTTTTTATTTTTCTTTTTTTTTGATGTGGGAGGCCCGGGGGGAGGATGAAGTGTTGCATCTGAGCTGAATGTATCAGCAGAAGTCACCCAATAGCATTTTTAAGTGTTAGTGATGAGAAAAATAGAAATCATGAGACAAAAGGCCTGAGGTCATGTTTTATTTATCCCACTGTAAATCAGGAATCAATTTTCTAATGAAAAATTGTCCGGCACAAAGTGTTATCAGACTTAGGCTCATAAAGACCTGAACTGTAGGCAAAGCTTACGAAGGACAATGAGGAAGAAAAGGGAATTGTAGAAGAAAGAAAATAAGTATGAAATATCTATTACAATAAAGATTGCTGGAAATGTATCTAAGACCAATGAATTGGAGCTGTACCATTTGCAGGAGGGGTACTGTATCTTTGGTATTGCCAAAGCATAACACAGCCAAGAAAATGATGGACTTAAAAGTAGAGCTTACAGAAAGGAGAGACCAGGTGATGTGGAAGTGTCATTTAACCAAAGAATAATCTTATGTTTGATGAAAGAATATTAGAGTTTTATATGCCACAGAAGACACTGACCAAAGCAGTGATAAGAAGGAGGAACACATTAAATTTAGTTTCAGTTGGTTCTTAATAGAAACTTAACATGAAATTATCGCACCTCTACAAGTTTTAGCAAATCACCGCCACAGGCCGTTTTTCAGTAATTTTTCTGCATTATAATTTCTGCATAATGCAGTAGCAATTGAAGCAATTTCTCTACTTACTGAAGTATCCTCACTCTCATGTGTTTTTCATAATTAAAAGACAGGCTGCCTATGTCAATAGGTAGATGTCCTTTATAATACAGTTTAGTATTACTTAGATACCCCTGCACAAAGCTGATAACGTAAAACCAGTATCTTGGAACATTTCTTTTGGAATATATCTTCTCCATGCCTCAATATTAAGAGCTTATTTTTCTAGTATTTTGTGCTAGAATTTATCAACCAAATGCTTAAAAATACAATGAGTTTAAATTTTATGTTTTATACTTCCCAATGATTAGTTGTTGCTATAGCCCTACTTTTGCTAGTAATTCTCCAAAAGCTCGGACTGACAGCACTGTCAACTGCGTATTTAAGATCACATTTAGTATAGGCAGAAAGTATGAAAATTTGCCTTGTAATCTATTCCATTCCTGTTCAGGTAAGTGTTTCTCTGTGTAGGTGCAGTTTTAATTTTCCATCCATTGAGGCTTTGGTCACTTCCTTGAGTCAGCAAACAACAGAGCCTATGTGAAACTCTAGACTGAGACAGTAATCTAATTCTGCAACAGACAGTAGCAATCTTTGCTACTGGCATTCTCAGAATCAGGGACTCTCTGGCATGAGACACAGCTCAAAATACAGTCTTATTATCAGTCCCCTGAGCCAGACACTCCACTAAAAATTTTTATTAATTTATCTCTGCATTATGCTACTACTACTAATTATTGGGTCTACAAATTGTGGTTTTACTATCATTTTTTCCCCTTTACTACCTGCAATTTTCAGCCTGTGAATAACTCTTCCTGACTCCTATTCTAAAGTGGCTTTAACACAAGACCCTTTTCTTTTCATATACAGGCTCAAATTTTCCAGTTGTATAGGCAAAACTTCCTGGGCATTTTTCCAGTGTCAGAGTTATTTGCCTGTAGTACTTGATACATCAAAAATGCAGAGGAGGATTTACATGAACACTTACTCTTGCATGCTTCCAATTAGTGTTTATGAACTGGGATTCTGCAGGGCTAATTAGATAAGGAATAAGACATACAGGCACTTGAAACCGAGGATAAGATTCAAATCGAATGAATCATCTGTGACTTCTTTTGGACCATGACTTTGAGAGATTGTCATCCAAACTGATGCTTAGGAGTAAACAGAGTGTACCTCCAAGCAGCCAAATCTCTACCTGTAGTAATTGAATAGATACTCTCTCTAAATATGCACCCTGTAGATAGACACACACCACAGCTCAAATAAATCAAGGGAAAGTGGAAAGCTGACGGGCCATCAGAAAACACAGCATCAGTCTCCCAAGGGGTGTATTTGTAATAAATCTTTACCTCAGGTGCTCCTGTCTACTGGGAAAGAAAATGGAGAACTCTGTTCATTAACTGCCAGCACAGAGGAAAACTTACCTTAATCTTTGGGAAGGTGTTTTTATATACCAGTCTAATCCATTGTTGTCTCTCTGCTCCTACAGTGCAGCTTGTATCAACACATCATGCAGATTTTTTCCTCCTACAGCTCTGAAAGCAAGCTTCTGTGCACACTGCATGTTGATCTGAGGGGAATGACTGTTCCAGGAGGTTAGCACATTTTAAAAGGTTTTTGACTTACTCCCATTCAGAGCAGTGGCAAAATGTCTTTGATCCTTGGGGAGTTAAGATAAAGCCCAGCATTTCTGGCAAAGAAGTTAACAATGTAGAAATTAAATCCATCGTAAACTGTAAATTTTCCTCCAGGGATCATTTTATTGGGAAATTGTTTCATCTTCCCCAACATCGACATGTTATGCCTGGCCCATTCTTTCATATGTTTTACACAAACAGAAATGGTCCACTGTCTTCATCCAAATCGCACAGACAGGTGTCAGTACATGTAACAGTCTTATTCCAAAACGGGTGAATTATCACACGGTAATAGAGAGCAAGTGTTTTGGGGTTTTTTTAGCATAATTGCTACAATCAGATTTCCCCTAGCCCTGAGCAGCTTGCATATATTGCATGTATTCCAACCTAATGTCACCCCTGGGTTTTGGCTATGATCCTCTGCTGCTGCTTTCTCCATGGTTTTGGCTGCTCCCTCGCAGAGCCCCATTGCCTGCTCTTTGGGGCTGTAGGGACCCCACACTTCTCTGCTGCTCTGGTGCTACGGTTCAGAGTCACTCTTCTGAGGAACCAGGCTCTCTGGTGCACCGCCCTAATTCTTATCATTCTGTCACAGCACAATGTTATCAAAGCAGGGATTTCTGTGCCTAGCAAAGAAGGCACAAACTGTGGTCATTAGCTCTATCAATATACCAAAGCAAGCAAAACAGTGCAGAACTACAAAGAGTGTTTGTTTTTCTGTATCGGAGCATTATGATAAAATATGCATCCTCAGTTATTAGATAGCTCATGAATAAATATATTATTATGCTAGGCATCACACGCTTGCTCTGTTAAATGCAGTCTTCAAGTTATTGTTCTTAAGACCATGAGTTTCAAGTTATGCCATGGTTTTATGCATAATCAGCTTAGAGGGAGAAGGAATTGCATGAGCAGCAAAATAGTTTCTCAAAGTTTCTCAAATAGCTCTCTGCCAGAGGTGCTGATTTGCATCAGTCCCTAAAGCAAAGTTGACCCCTGGGAAATAGGGATTTTGTTTTTTGCATGATTCCTGCAAGAAGAATTGCCTTGCATGCCTTCTGGCATTTTCTTCTCAAGATCAGGGATATGTGTAAATAAAGCAAGTCAAACTATATCCACAGTGCGGTTTGCATTGCAATGTAAAGATACTTCAGTAAGCCTTAAAAAAACTAGCTCACCTCCTGAAAGCTGTCTGCTGCAGTTTAATCTGGTTGTCAGCTCTGTAGAGGTCTGCTGTGGGCAACAAACAGACCTGGCCTGGAGCTGAAATGCAGATCAAGCCAAGGCAGGAGGGAATGCTTTCAGGACTTGCATTAGCATTGTGGTGCTTATCCTTTAAGAAAACTCTGCATCCCTGACACCTGCACTCCTTAGAGGTCACCTGCATTGTGATCCTGCTCGGAAGCAAAGACACAATGCCTCAGCACAAGACCTGAGACTTAGACAGAGATAGCTGCATGTTTAGGTTCAGCTCAGTTAATTGTGCCTTCCTCCTTTCAGGCTGAGGAGCACTGGCACGTCAAAACAAAAGGAGGTGAAGTATATATGAATGAAGTAGGACAAAGTGATTAAGACACAGAGAAGGAATTTATGTGCAATCAAAACAACAACAAAAATTTAAAAAGCCGTGTGAAGCAGAGTACCTTTCATCAGAGTTCACATTTTTCCATTTTTTAACACATGATATTTTGGTTTCTCCCATGCTTTTGGAGGAACTGAAAAATTATTCTTATCATCTTTTCTGAAGTCCTGCTTAAAAATTCTCCTTTCCCTCTGCATGGTATCAGGGCAGCAATTGGTATTGCTATTTTCTTGGATTGAATTTTATGTTTGCTGTCTGTACTAGCCTGAGGAGGCTTTGTGAGTTATTTGCAACAAAATGTGTAATTTCATACTTCTTAATTCTTTGGGGCTGGAAAAAGGTAACAACCATTTATCCACAATATGGTCAGCAGCCTCACAGGTGATGGGGAGACTGCTGTTCCCTGTGATCCCTAGTTCCCCCAGTGGTTTTGCACAGTTTCGTTCTGAGGAAGAGATGGGCTTTTCTGGGATTCCAAGTCATACCCACATTTTTCTTCTGCATTTTATTTCTTCAGGTTCCTTGTGGCTCTGGCATTGATTTCCAGCTGGCACATATTCTTGTTTTCAATTTTCTGTTGACTGAAACATAAGAGAGGACAACTTGCACTTCCCTGCTGCTGCTCAGAAGTGTAGCCATAAGTAGGCACTGGATTCTTACCATCCTCTGCTCCCTGAGGCTACTCTGTGAGAAAGGCTCTGTGCCCAGCCTGAATGAGTGGCAGTTTTGTTTCTCACTTTCCTTTGAATCGGGGCATAACAGAGATATCTTTTTATTTCTAAAAATTGTAGTTATTCTGGGGTTTTTTTGGTCTTTAACCTGTGGCCCAAGCAGCTAGTACTAGCTAGCTCAGCCCTAGCAGAAAGAGAGGGAAGCAGTTCTTGGACAACTGGGTCGTATTATTCCAAAAGCACAAGTAAATGTACTTTGCACAAAGGACATGATTTTTTTCTGGTGTTACCAGTCCAGGATTTAATACTTGCCTTGATCTCTTGTCTTTGGCACATGCAACAAACTTAAGCAACTCTTTCTACATTGCTATCCATCTAACACTGATATAAAAGATGGAAATAATGATGTCCACGTTTTCCTTAAAAATTATTTTACAATACCTTAATGTTTGCCATTCTGTTGCCTTCAACCCAAATTCTGTCTCATTTTAAAGGCTTCTTTTTACATTAATAAAAAGTCTGGGAATATGTCACCCTAGACACCTGCTAAAAGCCTTAAGCACCCTCTATAGTCTCATCCTACAACAGCTCTGGCAACCAGCGATCCATGTTTTGGCAGGGACCAGACAGGTTTGGGGATTTTTTTAAGAAATCAGATTGGCTTGAACATTGTGTGGCTTAAGTCTTGGCTCCACTGCATTTCTGTCAAGTACTTTACAAATGTGTCTGTCTTTCCCAAGTCTTCCCTAATTTGTATTCTATTTGCTTAAGAATTTTCCTACCCCAGGAAGTCAGAGCAGCCACCAGCCAGTCTACCCTCCTGCCTCCAGCAGCACATTTTGCCAAAGTGTTCAGGGATCCTGCATACTTTTTCACAGTGTGTGTTGGAGGACCTCTCACTATACATATTTCAGTAATGTGAAGAATATCTTAACACAGATGAATGCAGAGAAGTGCAATTTCCCCGGAGTCTGGCTGCCCTCTTCCCCTCACCCTGTCGGTGTTCATACTCCTTTTAAGGCCCTATGCAGTCAGCCATACAGGGAAACAAAAAGATACAACCTGTACCTGTCAATCCTGGAGCTATTTTTGTGGCCCTTCATTTTCATGCCTCTAGGAAAGCATCACTGAACACCTCCAAGGAGTGGTGGTGCTGTCAGACATGCTCCGTTCAGCACTCTCCTCCTGTCACTTCCTACTGAACCTCTGACCCCAGCTGATACACCTGGGCCTTGTTATTCTCCAATTCAATGAGATCTCACTGTTTTCAGGCTAGACGTTAGCTCATCCTTCCATGGTAATTCAGTGATGATGATGAAATACAGCAATTGTGAAGAGAAAAGGTAGCAGGGAGGTGTGTTCCTTCTCCTTGGCGTGTCCTGCCAACTTCTGGCAGCTGGCAGCTTAGCGGCACCCTGGGCTGGAGCTTGTGTCTGAATTATGATGTTTAATAGACAACAACAGGCCCATGTTAACAAATCCATCTGTTTTGGTTGCACGGCGGGGGCGGAGTGTATGGGCGTGGCTATGAGTTGCTATTCTCTACCATCCACATCACGCCTGGGGGCATGGCTTCAGGGTGAAGCACACCCCTGGAAGTGTGTCATTTTGTTTCCCTCTCTTCCTCTGAGAGGTTGCAGGGGTCAGCCCCTATAGACGCTCTCTCATCGCTACCCATGCATTCCTGGTTCTCGGAGAACGCAGCTCCAAAAACAACAAACGTTGTTGGGTGGCAAATGTGTCCATCTTGTCTTTGTTCTGGTGGCCATGAGGAACTATGTTGAGTAGGTAAACACCTTTTTGTGGGTAAAGCACCTTCTCTTTTTATATACTTTTGTTATAAATATTGCTGCTGTTACGGTCCATTCTTATTCCACTGCTGCTTGCTTTCAGTAATTGTTAACCTAAGCTCTCTGCCTTTGTTCCTCTCTTACCAGAAGGGGTGGAGGAAAGGGGAGTGGCTCATTTGGACCTTCATTTGGCTGGTGTTAAACCAGCACGCCATTCAGTCCTTTTTAAAACAAATTTATATTTTTGGCTTCTAAAATAGATTGTAGTGTTTGGTTACAGAGTTATGTTGTGTGGCTTGTGAAAAATAACTTCCTTCTGCTTGTATTAATGCAGCTGCATGACCATTACAATGGTGCCCTCTTATCTAGTGTGGCAATAGATACAGCACTCTTTAACCAAGAGTCAGCCAGCAGGTCAACAGAGCTGATCCTTCATCTCTGCTCAGAACTGGTGATGCCACACCTGGAAGGCTGTGTCCAGTTCTGGGCTCCACAGTACAAGGGAGACATGGGCAGACTGGAAAGAGTCGAATGAAGGGTCAGTAAGATGTTTAAGGGAGTGGAGCATCGTGACATATAGAAGACATGTGAGAACTGGGGCTGTACAACCTGGAGAAGGCTCAGGGGAAACTCATCAAACCTGATGGAAGCGTACAGAAGACAGAGTCTTCTGGGGAGTTCATGGTAATAAGTCAGGAAGCAATGGTTACAAGCCAGAACATGGAACGTTCATCATGAGAGTGGTCAAACACTGGACCACGTTGCACAGCAAAGTTGTGGAGTCTCCATCCTTGAAGGTTTCAACACTTAGCTGGGAAACTCCCTGAGCAAGATAGTCTGTTTGGACCTACTTTGACCAAGGGCTTGGACTTGATGACATTTAGAAATCCCTTCCAACCTAAACTATTGTGATTCTATGAATGATCATTTTCTTCTCAAGTCTTCAACTATGTTCATGATTCCAGGAGTTCTTGGTTGTTTAACTGCTCCTCCTGTGGAAGTCACTTGGTACCTCCCTGCCCATTTTTGTATCATTTCTAGTTCTCATTCTCTGAGATGGGTGATGTGCAGCCAACAGTATGTTAGTCCTGGAAAAACATGAACTCCTTTTCCCTCAGATTTTGAGCTGATGGTGTTCTCTTTTTGGTACTGGTACTAACTGTTTATGATCCGTTTCAGCAATACATGGCTCACATAAAAAAAGACATGAAAATCTACGGAACATATCCAAAACCTCCTCCTTGAACATGCCAACAGCCTATTTTTGGCAGAACTTACAGCGCATTAATCACCAGTCTTCAGTTTTGACCTCACAACTGCAAGAGGATGTGCAAGTATGTTGCATGGAGATATACATGTACAACTTTTTGGTGCTTTCCAACTCTGAATACTTCCACCATCTTCTTTCACTTTTCATGAGAAGCTACATATCAAAGCCATCACACATTTGCACACTTGTAGGACTTAAAAAGCACAATTCCCTGTCTCAAACACTGTCAAGGCCACAGAAGGAACTTGTCATAAGATAAGCCACCAAAGTGGAAACTTGAGATAATCACAGAAAGAAGGAGTTTGTGACAGGAGAGCACTAATTTCAGGCCTGGCAGAGGTGAGAGCTGTTCAGCACAGCCTGGTTAACGCATCTGAACAAAATTTCTGACTGTGGCAAACTGTGGGGAAGGAGGAAACTGCTCATACACATATCACCAATCAAAGATCACCCCAGGTTATGGGAATGGCACCTGAGGCCACTTCATGGATACCCAGCACTTGGACTGTATGAAGGTGATACTCCCAGAAGAACAGCTCCAGGAAGAAGGATCGATGGGATGCTGCTGGACCCATGGTGGTGACTATCTTCTGCTTGTTCTCTCCGTCCCCCTCTCTCTCACTCTCTCTCTCTCTCCTCTCTCCTCTCTCCTCTCTTCTCTCTCTTCTATTTCTTTCTATCTCTCTGCCTCACATTTATTGTTAAAAAAAATCCGTGTAATTGACTTATATGGTCTCTTTTGCACCTTATTCAGGCAGAGGCATCTCTTACTAACTGGATGTTAACAACACTGGCAGTCATCAAGTGCTGAGTTAGGCTGGGTGTCCACACTTGTTTCACCACTCAGAGGAACCATGACATATTCTCTGTCCTGTGAAGTCATTCTACTAGACATGGTCTTAAGTGTCCCATGAGCTCCCCATACATCTTACTGTGTTTCCTTTTCCCCCACATATATATAGGACACCAAGGGCAGAACGTAACTCAAGGCTATGACATCGAAGTGCAGATACTTGCATGATGTGTTCCCAGGCACAGTAAATGTCTGAGTACCCAGAGGGACATTGAAGGGCTCAATAGAGTGGCCTGCTCATGAGTGTTGAATGCCATTTGGGAACTCCTGACATAGCCCACACAGTGCATCCAAAAGCTGCTTCTCTGGAGTGAGACGTCACTGAAAGCTTGTGTTATTTTGAACAGCCTTATGCAGATGGATCAGATGCCCTGAGGCATCTCAAGATATTACTCAGTACTTGTGTGTTGACTACTATCTCTGGCTTTCTGGCTACATTGATTATTACTAGTGGCTCGTTCAGTTTTTCCACAGACAGGTACCAAGGGATGCTGGAGACTCATTGGCTTTGACTGCCGGTCCAGTGAATGCCTAGTGAGAAAATGCCACTGTCCTAATGCATGAAGCATAGACAAATACCTGCTATTTCTTTCAGCTTTTCAAGAGTTAGAGTTGGAGGAAAGTTTTTGTGCACATACTTATTTAAATCCTTCTGATACCATGCATCAATGAAGAATTATGTCTTTTTACATATATTCAGCATTATATTTCTGATTCTTCAGCTCTGAGGTCTCCAGAGTAATGAAACCATCCTCTTTTCTTACTTTTGCCTTACATAAGAATAACATTCTTAAATAGGAATCACATGGCAGATGTTCCTTCCAGGTTTGTCCTGTGCTCTGCTAGCAGATCCCTTCTTCCCTGGAAAACATCCCCACATCTCTTTGTGTCTCTGGTTCCCAGCTTCTCAAATGAGGGCATGCTTTTTAAGAGACCCAGGGACAGACATGTTTCCATCAGAGGAATGAAGACATTTCCCTTGTGTGTAAGCCTTTTTCTAACTGTTTTTTCACCTGCAGCTTCCATCCCACTTCAGAGATGCTTGACTTCTCAACTTCCATCCTGAACTTTAGCCATTTGCCTTCTATTCCCTGTATTTCTTTTAACATTAGTATCACTGCTTTTAACACCATGTTGGTTTATTCACCTCTGCTCAGTTAAAAATGAGTAAAAACTCCATTTGCTTTCAGGCTCCATCTCCCTTCATTGTGTCCATTGTAGAAAGGTTTTCAGTGAAATTGATGGTGGAGATTTTTTTCCATATAGGCTGTGCACCCTTATAGAGGCTCTCTGTAAACTCTCACTGAGAAATATACTCTACCATAATTCTTGCGTTACTTTCCAAAGGTCAGACCTTGTCATATCTTGTGGTGTTGGCTAAAGGAGATCTAGTTTCTGACACTGACTTCTGAAGGTTCCAGCTTCAAGATTTGCTTCCTTTTTATTAATGTGTCTGACTCTTGGCTGTCAAAGAGGTAGCACTTTGTGGAGGCCTCATACCAGACTGCACTTCAATTTTACTTAGAAAAATCTAAGCTTTTTCTGTTGAGGATTAATCCTGTATCTTGCTGGAATTTTGCTTTAAATCTTTTGTTCCAGTTCCCCATCCTGATGTCTCTGCTCAGGAATATAAATTGCTAAAATTATAAGATGTGAGACATAATCACAAATCTGAAACAAAGTCTGTTTTGTACTCTGGAAGCAAATCTGACACTTCATTTCATCACTATTCCTCTTTTTTTATGCAGTAACACGATTTCATTATCAGTCTGAGTTAATTGCAAGCTATTAAAACCAGAAAATGCTTCAGAGCAAAAGTCACAATTGTAGTCTTTTAGTCTCAGCCTCTGTAGTCTTTTTCTGCATCAGTCACCAAATCAAACCTTCTCCAGTCGTTTTCCACATTTCTGGAGAATTTCACCATAATTTTTTTTTTAATCTGTTCATTCTTCTTCTGGGAAATTTTCTTAGTTAATTTTGGTTTTGTACACACACAGAACCCATTTTGTTTTAATCTGCAGAAGACAGCAGAACATTTTCATTTGGTATTTAAGTTTTGTCTGATCATGATTTCAGCTCATGAGCCTCTGCCTAACGAAGGACCTGGCCCTGACCGGCAGTTGCCAGCATCTGCTGAGGTGTGGTTCCACACTGCCTTCCTCCCTGCTGCTCCTGGAAGGGGGATAATAACAGACCAATACAACCATGGATGTTTAGGAGACCGCAGGAAGACAATTTATAGACTTAATATGTTACCTCCAGAGTTACAGATCATCGCACATCTGCTCTGTTGCCATAAGCATTACTTCTTCTGCCTTCCCTTAATGTAATGGATCTTTTCTGCTAAATGAGTCCATCACTTTATGCTGGGAGACAAATGCCTTTCTCCCTCTATGACTGTGAGTGCTGTGGAGCCCAAAAACTGGTACAAAGCAAGAATTCAGCAGTGTACAGGGAAAGGTAAATAAGGTACGTGTATGACATGAAGTGATGAGCAGCCTCCTTCTCAGCATTCAGGCTGTAATTTATTTGTAGCGGGGAAATGAAAAGGATAAGCTTTGAATTCAAAGAAAACCCCACCTTATGTTACCATTTCTTCTTCAGTTATAGGTTTCAGTTTAATGTATCCCTGTTGGTGACCAAGTCAAGGAGCAAAGACACAGCTCGCTCCCACTTTAAGCTGCAGACCTTATTTTACCAGTGGGAAATAAGGCTTTTGCAATCTATTATGGGAAGCAAAATTGCTTCATCCTCAGGAATCTAAGTATTTCACGAGCTAGCAATAGGGAGCCCATACAAAGCTATAATTTGCAATCTGAATCTAATTTCAAACTTCATCTCACCAAAAATGAAAATTAATGTATGAAGGGACTCCTTGTATCACAAGTACTCTCTTTCTGAATTCTATTACCTTCTAAGTTAATCCATAATTTAGCTTTTTTAAACAAATTAAATTGAAATTGATGGATGCTTTAAAGTTTATAGTTTAATTTCTTTGTGTACTGTATCTTAACAAATTACCATCAGCTTCGGATAAAACCAAGTGTACATAGTATAAAATAATCTTGTCAGGAAGCCTACTTGCCTAGGCTGCAGAGTTTTCAAATCTTCTTAGCATAAAGGAGAACTTTTAATAGACCATATCCAAGTGTGTTGAGACCATGCAGTCCTGCAAATCTCCTGGAAATAGATGGTAGGGACGAATAATCACCATCCTAGACATGGCTTAAACCTCTAATTCAATGCATACATAATAAATATCCTTCTGATCTGAAGAACACTGCATTGGAGAAGACAGGCTAGACACAGCTTGTCTTAACGGGAGTGACAAGAGTGATTTTGAGGCACCAGAACGACGTTTCCCAAATCACGTCAGGATGGACAGCCACGCTTCTATGCAGATGGGATTCTTTTGAATGTCATGTTTACAAAAGACTTAAGACTACATTGGCTTGATAGGTTCAATGAACCCATGTACAGGGAGGGTTCTGTTACCAGCCAGAGCCTCTATGGGCTGTGCCAAGGCAGGGACCCTCTTGTACAGCAGGTCCACAGCCTGCGGTCACCTCACTGGAGACCTGGAAAGAGATCCAAGCACAGGAAACAGTTGCATGTCAACACACATGGGCAAGGAGTGAAGGTATGCCCTGCAGTAAGGGCAACCCTAACCATCTCTGATTGCCAAAGGACCAGCTGTTATTCACTTGCAAATCAGCCCTGACATTTTTCATGTCAGACAGCAGCCGCATTCTACCTTTTTAATTTAAAAAAAATATATATATACACTTCAACTGTTCCAAGAGTAAGCTCATGCAAATGCTAAGGAAAGTAAATAAATGATCCTAAGTAGTTTCTTGACAAGGTCTTTCATGCTTTCTAGCAGACACTTGGGCATCTGATCACACTTGTGTCAGGGATATGCACTTTTCTGTCCCTGTGAAAGATTCCTTGAATGTGCACCAAATGTCAGACACCATGGAAAGCTCTGCCCATGGGTGCTCATGGAAGATACACCA
Organism: Corvus cornix cornix; assembly: GCF_000738735.6. Classification (NCBI taxonomy): domain Eukaryota; kingdom Metazoa; phylum Chordata; class Aves; order Passeriformes; family Corvidae; genus Corvus; species Corvus cornix. The sequence continues at coordinate 85,257,584 of NC_047056.1, read as the reverse complement.
GCCCCCAGCAGCAAAGACCTCTGAGAGCCTGCTGGCAGTAGGCAGGGTGTACTCCTTCCATGCTGTCATGCCCTGCCTGCCAGCAGCTGTACGGAGCTGGCCAAGGGACGGGGGGCACTTACAGCAGCTCTGGTACCCACCAGTACACTCCTTGGGGATGTCTGAGATAGGGAAGGCAGAAATGCAAAGAAATACTCAGAATTATCCAGCAGCACTAATTCAGTCCCTGACACATACATATTCCCTAAATTTGGGGACCTGGCATTGAAACCTTATTATCGAGTGTAATTTCTTACCTGCAACAAAGATAATGCAGCTTCCTTTTTCAGGTAGGAAAAACAGTCTGTCTAACACAGATTAATGAGTCTATGTCTCTGTGGAGGAGGAATGATCACATGAAACATGAGTTATTGTTTTATTACTGCTTCCAAAAGGTCAGGTGGTACTTTTTTTTCTGACTTGCATTACCAATTGCTTCAGCTCAACTTGTAAGGACTGAAGAGCTCACAGAGTTCAATACCACGTTCTCACTCTTCATTCCTATAACAGAGCTCTCAGACCTTTGCCAGCAGAGTAACAACATGGTCCAGTATAAACCAGGATAGACAAATGCAAATGATATATAAAAGCCATGGTATATACTAATGGTAAAGAAACTGATTATTGAGGAGTAAACCAAACTGACCGAAGTAATTTTCCAGAATCCTTTATGGACAACATGTGTCCATAATGACTGGACAACATGTGATGTTCTTAAATACAGAGAAGAAGCCATGTGATCAGATAGCAGGAATTTTTAAGAAAAAATTTTCTCTTGGAAAGCCATGGAAGCTCCAGTTGGCATGACATCTACTGGGGCCTTCAGATGCCATTTACTTAGAGTGATCATAAGTAGAGCAGATCTACTATTCTGAACATCATATTTTTATGTGAACGTGTAGACAATTGTATAGTAGATTACCCTTGTCTATTTTATGAACAACATTTTTATTGTACCATTAACAAATATTTTTCAAAAGCAAAGGAAAGAATGCACAAACCTGCTGCACTTTCTTATTTACGCACATGTATTATTGCTGAATAATGCATGTTATTTGGCAATGGAAAGTTATTCTTGTGCCTATTGACATTAGCATTGCTGTTTCTGCAAACAGTCAGATTTCTCATACATATTCATTACCTTGCCTGCAGACCTTACACAGACCGAGGTAAGCAATCATCATTCAGTATTTCATTGTGTGAAATGGCAATAAAGAGTCTTGCAGCACCCACCGCCTTCGCAGCCTCTGGCTCAGTCATTTAAACACTGCTGTTTTAAACATGTTTCCCAGAGGCATAAAGTCTGGAGAAAGCATGTCCAGGAGCAGAAGTTCAGCTCTGAAGCTGGGGGTGAAGTGGTACAGGTCAGTCGGAGCCCATCCATACATGTTCCTTCCTTCCCCTGGGGGGCAGCAGAATATTGCTGTTAAGGGCAGTTCACTTGATGCTAAACCCTTGGGACTAACATGCTGAATTTTCCTGGCATGTACTCCTGCCATCCTGGAAATAATCTGTGGTGCTGCTGGATGGGAAGAACATTACCAGGGGAGGAGGTTGAAATAAGAGACTTCTACTGAAAGCATTAACTGAGACAAATTTCTAACCTGTGGGTACCTTCATTGTAATTTGCCCCTCACACCCCTTAAATTCTACATCAGCCCTAGGAAGGGTCACATCTGGGATGCTGAATTGACTTATTGAAGGTGTTACTTTGGCAGGGATGGCAGATAAATTCTGCCTTGTCACAAAGGCAGATCTGGACCTACAGACACTCCAAGAAGTCTCTGCATCCTCTTTGTGCTACAAAATTGGTTTGTCCTTTCATGGGCAGGTGCAGTGCAGGTTGTGCTGCTTATCCCAGGACTCCCAAAGCATCAGATACTCCATCTGGTTGTTTGGAGTTTTGGGAGCAGCATGAATGTTATTCTCACAGAGCACCTATGGCTCAAGCTGTTCAGCACAGGTTTTCCACACTGCTTTGCCAATATCTTTCTCTTTATTCACCTGATCTACAAGCACCACCCTTTAAAGAAAAGTGTGTCCATACTTTTCTCCTCCCATATTATGCTGAAGTGTTCAGAAACAATGGCAGTCTCCTAAAGTAGTTACACTACCTGGCAAACGACTAAAATTTTGAAAATGCTATACGTTTAAAAATATCTTTATTATTCATCCTTTTTGGGACCATATTTTGTTTTATAATAAAGAGCCAACCAAACCAGAGGTACTTTCATATGCACTGTCACAAGCCCTACAACAGGCTGCAAGCATAGCTCTTCTCATCTTCACCTGCTGCCCCTTTGCTCAGGCCGTAGCCTAACTCTGCCCATCACAGTGGCAGGTATTTCTGCACTAAACAGCAGGCCTTAAGAAAACGAAGGTGAGCACATTTCACATAGTTTTTCCAGTCAGAGTGACCTCAAGAGTGTTGGTGGCAAGCTGGCAGCTTGGAAGTGAAGAACACCATATCCCATTATCAGTCTCACCACATCCTCTCTTTCAAGCACCGTTTGAAGAAGCCCAAGGCAATTGAGTAGATATTGAATCACTTCTGTTAAAGTTGGACTTCCTAAAGCTGACTGTGGTTTATTAAAAAAAATAGCACTGGAGGAGATTTAAAGAAAGCATAAATCGTATTACCTTGGAAAGTACTGGGAAGGGAGTGTTGAGGTCCAGCAAGGGCATATAGTGCAATGTATTAAATATGGTATCCTACCACAGGTAGGGTTTTCTTTGGCTGTAGGAGATATGATGAAAAATAGGGCTAAGAGAAGGTTAAGAGGGTCTGGATTCTCAATTACTTTGTAACAAAAGTGTCTTGGGATGATTTATGAGAGATTCAGGACTTTTATTTCTTCTGGGAAATGATTTTTTTTTTTTATGGGAAACTATTCAGAATGCCATAAACCCCTGGTTTTTTTCCGACTAAATATATTTTGTACCTCCAGGTATCATGTGGCAAAATTAATAATAAAAATAGTAATAATAATAATAACAACAACAACAACAACAGGTCAGATGAAAAGCCTCATTTCTGTTGGATAAAATATCCACAGGAGAGGCCTCTTAGCAATGTGTGGTGGTTCAGGAAGGCAGCAAATGGCCTCTGCATGTGGGGATGCTCTGCCATGAGAGATATCCTGCATGCCCAGAGGCTGCAGTACCTGCCTGGCTCCCCAGGGCAGCAGAACTCCACACAAGAGCAGGTTGCTTTCCATACATCTTCATCTCCCCAGGATGAAGGTAACTATTCACAGCAGTCATGTGCTATAGCCCAAGAGGATGATATAACAACGTGACAGTCATTAGCCTTACCCTGCTTTGAAAAGCAACTCTGTACAATAACCATATACACAGCCCATTTTTAAGGGTCATCAATGCTTCCTGGAGTGTTAAAACTACTTTTGTTTTTTACCATTTCATTCCTGTTACCCCAAAACAGCCGGCATCACGATGGGATATTAGCCGGGTGCTTTTCATTGTGAAACACCATCAACTGAGTCATTTACTGAATCCTAACATTTTTGCATCTGGGCTGCAGGAAAACAGATGCACACAAGTGACTCTGAGGACTGAAGTGACTCACGGCACTTTTTGACTAGAGGTGGCATGTGAGAAGGAAAGATGGCAGCTTGAGCCACAGAGCCCATTGTGAGCCCACAGGGCTGGTAACTTTTTATTTGTAAGCAGAGCACATCTCTTATGGAAGCTGCTGAATGATGGTAAACTCTAATGCTGTGTGCCACTTTCTTACAGAGGCATTTCACCCTGTGTAAGGGCATCATAAATGGAATATAATTTCTTAGATGTGCAGCACGGCTCTTGACTCTAATATTGTCTTTTCTGTATATCAGTGGGAGTTCTCAGCATATGAAAGAATAGTACCGGAAGCAAAATGTCATTTGCAGGTTGGGAGTGTAAATTTTGCTCTAGGACTGATTAGAAATGAAATTTAAAAGATCCAGAGATTTACTGGTTCAGCCTACAGTCAAACTCAATGCTGCAGTGCCAAAAAGAGTCAACTACTCTCAGCCATTTGCTTATCCTCTTAGAGCACCAAAATCAATCCCTGAAATGAAGTAAACATAGCTGCATTGATCTGGCAATGACCTAATTTTTGAAAGTCACTAAGAGGCTATAACATTATTTTCATAAAATACAGCACTTGTTGGAGTGCTGACATGCAGGCAGTGGGAGGGTTAAGTGATTGCTCTGATCAATCTCAGCACTGGAGAGCAAACAGTAACAGGAATTCCCCAGGGTGCAGAAGAGAGACAAGATCATTAAAAAAACCCCAAGCACTGTTCAATTAAATGTGACAGTCTTGATAGTGGCATGATTCTTCTGGATAACTTTGACATCAGAACAAAAAGATGTATTACTTTCCACTTCTTGGAGAAAGCTTAAAAAACCAGAGCCCTCTTCGTTTGGACAGCCTGTTAATTTGCCCTTGGCAGCTCTCCTGAGCTGAGACTCACTGAGCCTGATGAGGGCAAACCTATGTCAGGTGACCCTGTTGGATTTGCTCTGTACCATGGGAGAGGTGTGCCCAACTGCCAGGGACACCTGCACACTTACACTGAGGATCCTGCATGAACACAAGGGCTGGTGTCACTTCCTAGCAGTCACTAGGGATGCAGAATGTGGTGGCCTGAGACCCTTTGGACGTCCTCAGGACATCCATGCACACCCAGCAGATGTAGCACAGGACTTACAAGAGGTCCCAAGGAGAAGGGGAGGGAAAGCTTAAGGCGCACACATGGTGCTAAATGTTTATGCTCAACCAACTGAAGAGAGCAGTAAATGTTCTTCTGCAAAGTCCCCAGAGAGTCCTGCTGTCTGTTCCTGTGTGTTCACAGAACTGCTTGTGGTAAAAGTAGGTACTCCTTGAGGCAAAGAGTGGGAATAACTCTGTAACACAGTGGCTAGGACACTCACAGAAATGCCAGCCTCTGCTAGATATTCATCTGGGTGTGGACAGAAACCTGGTGTCTCCAGGTAAGTTTCCCACCACTTTTCCTCTTACATACTTTACAGATTAATGTCGATTTGTATTTCCTCTCACTCTCCCCTATTTCTTTTTTTTTCCATTCTCTCAGCCTTTTCCCTCTATTCACACATTTATTTTCCCTCTCCCTTTCAGCAGCTCTTTCTTGGAAAGGGTGGTTCAGGCAATCAGCACCGTAGTCCCAGGTGTGAATCCAGGTTGGAGACTACTGTTGAGGCTCAGAGTGACAAAGCCAAATAAATATACACATGCACTTTTCTTCAGCTACTTCCCTTTTAGCTGCTTCTCTGCTTGGCGTTTGGGCCTTTTCAGATTTTCTGCTCTAGATAAGGTGCCCAGAAGCTCCTTAGGTGCTGCTGGAGGAGCTGTGCATGTGTGGAGATAATACTCATGAGGCTCCTCTTCAGCTTCTAGTGCTGCTGCTTCTGCACATTGCCCAAATGTGCCCCTCCTCATTTTCAAGTCTTTACCTTTCACCAGTTCTTTTGGGTCACACAAAAGATTTTAGGGGGAGCATGTGAACCAAGTACTTAATGAATGTAGGTGGATACTACCAAGTTGAGCAAAGCACTCAAGTTGATGAAGCTGACTCCATCTTACATCCCTAATTAAACTACAGTAGATTATGTCCCTAGAAATCAGTATTTAGCTAAGAAGCCCTTTTTTGGCTTTCCTATAGTATTCTCTATTTAGCTTTAAAATTTCTATTTCTAAGACAAGCTCTCTGATTCACTGTTACTTCAGCTGTGTAAACAACTTCCTTCCAGTACTACAGGTTGTTGTAGCCCTCTATTACTATAACACATTTTGTGTTTTACCAGATTGGGCTTGGAGCACCAGGTTTCAGTGCCTCACCAGGGTGCCTTGGAAAATCATCCCTTCAGTTCTCTGTTTAAATAACTCCATCCCTAACAATCCAGATTTAGTAAAACACTTCTTTTCAAAGGCTTTATTCTGGCTACCAGTTCATGCACTTTCTTTTGGTATTACCTTCTGCATACCTTACTCTGCCTCTTTGGAGTTGCTTTTCTGTGCTGGCTTTCTGTGTCCTGCACTAAGTTTATTCTATTTTGCCCTGGAGTCTGTGGGTCTACTTTGTAATTATAAGTCTTTGTTGTCTTTCTTTGAGTTCTTTCCAATGTAGTAATGCCTCCCTATTTTTAATTGACTTGGCAGAGAAAAGATGTGAGACTGAACTGCACCACAGATTACAAGAACATTATTTTTTCAAGTTTTGCCTTAGCAAAAGCAAGGTAGATTTTTTCTTAACTGGCCAAAGCTCAGATCACCTTCCAAGTCTGATCAAGAGCACTGCCTGCTCTCTGAAAAAAATTCCAAAAAATATGGAAAGTGAGGCAGCCACAAGCTCTATAATTCCTCCTGCAAGGATGAACATGGGCTTCTGCAAGGCCATTGAAGCCAAAGGACTCTGTGCCTGTATAATCATAGAACCACAGAATGGTTTGAGTTTGGAGTAACCTTAAAGATCATGCTTCCAACCCCTTCCCATAGGCAGGGACACCTCCCACTAGACCAGGTTGCTCAAAGCCCCATCCAACCTGGCCTTGAACACCTCCAGGGATGGGGCAGCCACAACCTCTCTGGACAACCTGTTCTAGTGCCTCAGCAGCCTGACATTAAAGAATTTCTTCTTAACATCTGATGCAAACCCACTCTCTTTCAGTTTTGGTCTCTGTCACCACATGCCCTTGTAAAAAGTGCCTCTCCTTGTAAAAAGTAGCCCCTTTTAGGTACTGGAAGGCTGCTTTTAGGTTTCCCCAATGTCTCCTCCTCTCCAATCCTCTCCTCTCTGACAATCCCAGTTCTCTCAGCCTGTCTTTATAGGAGACGTGCTCCAGCCCTCTGATCATCTTCATGGCCCTACTCTGGACTTGCTCCAACAGCTTCATGTCCTTGGGGGCTCAAGAGCTGGACACAGTACTCCAGGTGGGATCTCATGAGTGCAGAGTGGGAGAGAATCACCTCCCTTGACCTGCTGGTCACATCTCTTGCGATGACACAGGATGTGTTTGGCTTTCTGGGCCACGAGCTCACGTTGCTGTATCATGTTGAACTTCTTGTCAATCAACATCTCCAAGTCCTTCTCCTCAGGGTTGCTCTCAATCCATTCTCTGCACAGCCTGAATCTCTGCTTAGGATTGCCCTGACCCAGGTGCAGGATCTTGCACTTGGCTTTGTTGAACTTCATTGTGTTCATGTGGGCCACCTCTCAAGCATGTCAAGGTCCCTCTGGATGACATCACTTCCCTCCAATGTGTCAATTGCACCACACAGCTTGGTGTCATCAGCAAACCTGCTGAGGGTGCGCTCGATCCCACTGTCCATGTTGCTTACAAAGATAAATAGTGCCTGTCTCAATACTGACCCCTGAGGAACACCACTCATCACTGCTCTCCACTTGGACATTAAGCCATTGCTTGCAACACTTTCAGTGTGACCATTCAGCCAATTCCTTCTGCACCAAATGGTCCATCAATCAAATCCACGTCTCTCCAGTTTAGAAACAAAGATATCTTGCAGGACAGTGCCAAATGCTTTGCAAAAGTCCAGGTAGATGGTGTCATTTGCTCTACCTTTACCCACCAATGCTGTAACCCCATCATAAAAGGCCATCAAATGTGTCAGGCATGATTTGCCCTTAATGAAACCATGTCGGTCGTCACCAATCACCTCCTTATTTTATTACGTGCTTTATAGCATATTTTCCAGGAGGAGTTGCTCCATGATCTTTCTGGGCACAGAAGTGATACTGACTGATCTGTAGTTCCCCAGGTCTTTCTTTTTCTCTTTTAATAATGGGAGTCAGCATCAACTCAGTTGATGTTTTCAAGTCATGAAACCTTACTAGACCGACATGACTTCTCAAATATGTTGGACAGTGGCTTTATCTACCATTTCCCTCAGGATCTCTGGATGTGTGATGATTTCATCAGGTCCCATGGACTTCTGCACGTTCATGTTCCTTAGATGATCTCAAACTTGATTTTCTGCAGTGGGCAGTTTTTCATTCTCCTGGTTCCCATCTTTGCCCTCTGCAACCTGGGCAGTGTGGCTGGAGCACTTGTCAGTGAAGACTGAGGGGAAAAAGTAATTGAGTACCCCAGCCTTCTCCATATCCCAGGTAACCAAGTCTCCCACTTTCTTCTGGAGACGGCCCACAATTTCCTGGACAGATTTAATTCTATCAGGGCTTTATCTTTCCCAATCTGACCCCTGTCTGCTCAGGCAATCTCTCTGTACTCCTCCAAGGCTACCTGTCCTTGTTTCCACTCCCTGATCTGTCCTTGTTTCCACCCTCTGTAGACTTCCTTTTAATGTTTGAATTTGCCCAGGAGCACCTTTGTTCATCCATGCAGGCCTCCTGGGGGCATTGCCTCATTTCCTCTTTGTTGGGATGTATGACTCCTGACCTTGGAGGAGGTGATCCTTGAATATTGATGAGCTTTCCTGGGCACCTTCTCCCTCTAGGGCTTTATCCTATGGTACTCTACCAAGCAGATCCCTAAAGAGGGCAAAGTCTGCTCTCCAGAAGCCCAGGGTAACAAGCTTGCACTGCACACTTCTCCTTGCCCTAAGGCTTTTTAAAACTCCACCATTTCATGGTCATTGCAGCCAAGGCTGCCGTCTTTCACATTCCCACCAACCTCTTCTTGTTGTTGAGGTCCAGCTTAGCACCTCTTGTTGTTAGCTCCTCTGTCATTCAGAGAAGGAAATTATCACCAATGCATTCCAGGATCCTCCTGGATTGTATATGCTCTGCTATGTTGTCCCTCCAACAGATATCGCGGTGGTTGAAGTTTCCCACTAGGAATTAGGAACTTGCATGTGAGGCTGCTCCTATCTGTCTACAAAGGATTTAATTAAGTAGAAATTCAAATAATTAGTGTCTAGTAAGAAACATAAACAAAAGAGTGAATGAATTGTAATAAACTACACTTGAAGCAGAAAATATAATATTATTGGACATTTTCGTAAACTACTTTTTTATTGACTATAATGCATCCTATTCCTACATTTTCTTGTCTTTGCTTTTAGTTTAATCTCAGTGATTAAAAATGAAAGATATAAAAATGCATTAATGCAGTTACAATTTCTAGGAATTTCCTTGTAGTAAAACATACTGGATCATCCTAATAGTCTTACAGAATGAAAAGCCACATGAAAGCCACACCCGCAGTTGATTTGCTCTTTTACTAAATGGGGATGGATGGATGGATGGATGGATGGATGGATGGATGAAAATAGGTATACAACCCCTATATTAACTAGTGTGGATGCACCTGTTAGCATACACTCCTCCTATGAAAACACAGCAGCTATCAGCCATGTTTGATAGTCTGTCAGACTATAGCATATAGTGTTTCTACATAATATAAATATTTTGGAATGATAGGATATTTATCATCTGCAAAACAAAACTCTTTCCACTTTGTGTGCAGGCTGAAGTGATGCTCTCATTCAAAATGCCAGGATGCAGTGCAACCTCACTGCCACGCTGCTTTCTGCTCACTTGCACAGCCTGCATCCCTGTGAAACTGATCCTCCAGAAGCTGAGCAATTTGCTGGGAGCAATAACACTCTAAAATACAAGCTTATGGCTTAACCACGCAAATTATTCCTCTGAACCTGAAGCACAATTTAAGTGCTTAAAGCTAGGGCAAGATGTGGGGAGAGCAGAACTGGGGTGCCCTGCCCCTTGTAGGAGCACTCTTGCTCTGCAGTGGTACTCCCACATGCGGCAGTAGGTGTGTGAAGGGCTGGATCGTATATTTGCTTGACAATTGATCCTGTTATTCATCACAGTAAGAGTCCACTCAACAAAAGAGCAGGTTGGCTGCATGAAACACAAATGTATTTTGGGAGCATTTTTGGCAGGTAAAAATTCTTCAAAATATACAGACAAAAGGCCAAATGAAGAACTGAGCTTGTTAAATGAGCTGCTTTTCAGCTGGCACTGCTGGCCAGAGCCTAGTACAGCATCTTTCAGGCACATGCCCTAATTTGCACTAGCTTGGATTATTGTTGTGCATTTAATAATATATGATGATAGTCTAGAAAATCTTTGTGCCTATAAGACCAATGTGAGATGGTGGTAGAAAAGACTGCCAAGAGCATCAGCTTGGCCTAGGAAGATCTGTATTCTGGAGATGAGAGTCTTGCTGGCATTGAGGAAAGCTGTTTGGGGTGGAGCACGCTGGACTCGTGTTGGGTTTGGGGTACCACATACATATCCTGGTCAAAACCACAAACATCCTCTTTTGAGTTTTGGGTTTTTTTCATCCCACACAAAGAACTTGTAAATAAGATGTCAAGATTGCCATGGACCAGTGGGCTCTGGAGACAGCTGTGGGAAATGAGCTGCACAAAGATTTACCATGTATGTGCTGTCTTAATGAGTGCAGGAGAGTTAACAAATTCAGCTTTTAAAGCGGGAACAACACAAATGAGCAAGCACTGGAAAGTTTACATTTGACATCAACATTTTTTTTTACTTTAAAAATACATATTTGCTTCCAAAGGAGGAATAATTCTGCTGGGTGTCTGTTCTTTTCTGCTTAAGCAGGAATGATAACAGTAAATAGTTTTACCGTAGAAAGTAACATTTGTTAGCAATCAGTTATCTAATTTGCTCAACATGTAAGGGGAAAAGCATTCTGATTTTAGCTGACCAAGGCAGCAGGTGGTCACCAACACAGAAAATGTTAATATTCTACCCTTCACAGATAGTCTATGTCGATCTATCAGTGTATTTCTAAGTACGCAATCATTGTCACATCTCCCTGGGTACTTTACAAAATCAGATAAACCATGGCAACTGAATAATAATGTGGCTTGAAAGGAAAAACGATTAACAAAAAGAAATGCATTCTCCCCCTCTAGTTCCTTAATTTAAAATTCACACCAGGCTCCAGCAATCTGAATATTAGAAAAAAAATTTCAAAGAGAATACACAATGACTAAGTGGTTATATATTCCTATCCCCTCCCAGAAGAATAAATGACAACTCTGCTTGGCAGAAACCTGAGGAGTTGCACTATACCCAATCAGACCAATTGTATCCAGGCTTTTTTGCCTCCAGGCATGACCAGCAGCAAACTGTTTTTGCACAGCATATTTGGTCTTAAGCTTTGTAGCTCCAAAAGGAAGGCTAAGCAACTACTGTTCTTCAGTGCAAGCCATGGAAAACAGGAAGGCATATTTGCCTTGTGCATTTTTCATCTTGGCCAACATGGCAACAGTTAATCTCATTAGGGCTGCTGGCAGCTGTGGTGTGTCAGGGACTGTGATGTAACAGCAGAGCCGTTCCCCATCATGTGGCAGTGCATCAGAGACTGATAAAGCCCACTTGCTCTATTTGTCACAGAAGTATCTAATTATTGCTAAGCTTTGAAGAGTGGTCCGTGGTGGTGAATTCCACATGACAGTTGTATAATACATGGACAAGAATTACCTTTCAGCAGTTTCGGTATCTACAAGGGTGGTTTCTTTTCTTAAGTTTGAAAGCATCAATAGCAGACTTGAATTTCTACCCTATTATCTGCATTATATGCTTGCTCATTTCCCTGTCCTAACTTTTGAAAGCTCTCTCATATAGCAGAAAGCATTCCATTCATATTTTTAATATTGTCCTTTTCTCTGGTTTCAGCTGTAGTGTTTTTAGGTGGAGTATTTGAAACTATACACCCTAGAGACCTTCTTCTACAAGACAATTAGTTAATAGGGCTCCAGTGACTTGCAGAAGCATTTGGTCTTCTTTTGATTTGGTACTATTCTTTGTCCCCTTCTTATTACAGCCTAACATTTATTTGATCTGCTTTCTTATTTCCTGTTGAAACTTTTTCAGTGAAATATCCATGGTGGTGTTCGTGTTCTTTCTTATGATTTATGTGATTTACAGTACTGTAGTGCTGAGGTAGAGAGAGCTGCCTTCTGCCTTGCATTTCTATCAGTTAATTTAACAGCAACTATCTGTCCTACATTCAATTTAATCTTTCATTATGTGACATTTTAACAATGTTGTGAGATTATTTGGAAATTCTACATCCTTTTGGTTTTTTGTTAGAACTTGTGACATCCTGAAATGATGTCATTTCATTCACTTCAGACTTTTTCTGGGTATTATAACCCATATCCAGCGATGTTTCTTCACTTACACCCCTTCTTTTTATTGAATATTGCCTATATAGGCTCTTTCTTTGCTGACAACTACTCAGGTTCTTAGAAAACCAGAAAAGAATGGTTCCCCACATTGGGTTTTGATTCCATCAGTGATGAGAATATTTAGAAAATTTGTATGAATAAATGCTATCTTTATATTTTTATTGTATTTTAAGGGAAGAATAAAAGTAAACATGGAGTTGGACTAAGGTCACATTCTGAAATAAATATTGAAATATATAAAATACATAAAAATTACACCCATAAGTAATCAAAATAGTTCTCTTTTAGTTGCAGAGCACAGAGTAACAGGCACAGCTTCTTTCCTGGACTATACCTACAATGTGCCATCAAGAAGGAAGCTAATAAAGCAGGTTTTGTATACTCTATATATAGAGTGATTAGTAAGAATACCTGTGTATCAGGAGAAGCAAATATTAGATTAAGGGTAAAAAAAAGGTTTTTCTTAACAGCTTCAGCCCCCAGAGATAAGGTAATCCTGCATGTCAAACACACACCATAAACCTATTCACAAGTAGTATTGGCTATCTGCTAAAAACTGTAAAGCAAGTCATTCATTTACAAGAACCTGCTAAGGTCGATAAATCCTCAAAGGCTAATGAAGTAAAGGGCCCTGAGCAAGGATTTAGTTAGGTCTGTGTGCACGAGAAGGATGCTCTTATACCATACATCCACCCCCCTGAGCAGTTTACAGAAGGCCTTAGAGGTTTCAGGACACACAAGCACACCTCCTGGTGGTTCTTGTCTCAGGCTGCCTGTGCAGCCCTGCCACCAACAAGCCTTGCGGGGCTGTCCAAAACCCCACAGGGACACAAAGATTCTGCAGGATTTTCTGAATGCAGACATATGAATAAATAAAATGGGCTGTACAACCTTGTATTTCTGCTGAACTGACAAACACAGGTAGATCTGATTTTCCAAAATCCTGATTTAGCACACCTAACCATTAATATGCTTGTATCAGTCCTGGGAGCATGTTTCCAGAGTAGCCTTGAGCTCAGAGTCTTGAGAACTACAAGGCTCACCGGTGAACCACAGCTTCACCATCTCCTTTCAAAAAAGCTGCAGCCTCACTCTCCAAATCCCTGTTGTGTGATTACAGTTCACAGTGTTTACATATAAAATTTCAGGGTTACTTATTCCATAAGTTAAAATAAACAGGGGAAGGGGTGAGATCCTCTGAACAAGATGCACACATGTATACAGGGATATGTATGTGTATATGTATATGTATATGTATACGTATATGTAAAAAGTGAGTTGATATAAATTAAACCCAAACCTTCAGCTATCAGCTTCAGCCTCAGGAAAAGACAGAATAAGCTGTATGCCCAGAGGATTAGCTCATCTCTCTTCTGGCAAAGCAGAGCGGGAGAGAAGATGTTCTGCAGTCAAAACCCCCTTGGACTGGAATGGGATTTCAGGTTCCCTGGAGGCACATCTGAAACACAGCAAAGTAGCAGCTGCTTGTGCAGATCCCTCCCAGGGCAATATGGCCTAGGGGAACTGATAAAAAAAAGGTTGCAAATTTTTTAGGACTTAATATATTAGGGCCCTCACGGCAATTTCAGGCACTAGCCTAACAGCTCCCAGGAAATTCCTGAGTGTGAGGAGAAATAAGATAGAATTAGGCTGTGGGCTGTGGGACACGCCCGCAGAGGCACATGGCAGCACAAAGGAGCACATGGCAGCACACAGAGGTTTGTCTCCACCGTACCCTGGGGGGAGGAGGTGTCACACAGCAGACCCCTATGGAGAGGAGGCTGCAGGGAGCTGTCCCACGGGTGAACAGCGAGTGACCATCCCACAGAAGGACATTGAGAGAATGTGTTGCTGATGTGGCAACACGGGATGGGTCACTTAGTGAGAATTACCATATAAGGAAATACTGTGCCTTAGAAAAGTGTATAAAACCAGCTCATTTCTTTGAAAAAACGATTCAGATTCCCTGCCGGTCGGGGTCCGTGCCTCAATCACCGACACATGGGCACTGCTACTCTTGTCTGCTTGGCACCGTGTTGGTGACAAGGGCAGGCACAAGCCTGCACTCATTTCTGCAAAGCAGCAAGGTGTCACAACAAGTGGCTGCTGCAAGTCAGTTTTGGTGGAGAAAAGCACAGATTGCTGGCACCAAATGCATTTGAGACTGGACAAGTTGATTCTCCTGAATGTACAGTATACAGACAAAGAATTTTCATTCTTTGCAACCAAATTTTATTTGATATCATATAATCATAGAATGGCTTGGACTGGAAGGGACCTTAAAGATAATTTAATTCCAGCACTCCTACTGCTGGGCAGGGACACTTTCCACTACACCAGGTGGTTCAAAACACCATCCAATCTGGCCTTGAACACTTCAAGAGATGGTGCATCCACAACTTCTCTGGGTAACCTGTGCCAGTGCCTCACCAGCCTCACAGAAAAAAATTTGCTAATAGCTAATATGTTGCAAGATGGTTTGTTTTTAATTACTGAATTATTGTGTCTGCTTGAGTTTCTTGCCAGAATCACTCACATTATATTTTGAATTTGACTGCAGACAAAGTTTGATGCTCTGTCACAGTGTGGAACCCTGTGGGGTCTCCTGCTGTTGTTTTGGATACTGTGCGTGATCCAGACCCTCCTTGTGCCAGGGATGCCAGCAAGCCAATTATCTGCAAAACTGTGCACTGGACATTTGCACTTTGGTGGCTGCTTGTACAGATTTTAATAACCTTGTAATCTCAGCCAAGACTGTGCTTGGCAGGACAAATAGAGTTTTGTCCTGTCTCTGGACTGTGCCTTGCCAGAAGTGCCTCTGCCAAGATGCAGCTCTAACAGGATTAGTCTGGAGCAGGTGACGAACCTAGGGAGTTGGTGTAATGAAAAAATATGGCTTTTTTTTTTTACTTGATGTGATTAGCAGATGAAATACGACTGGTTAACAGCACCAGATAAACATTCTGTAGCATTCTTTAAATAATATAATGGACCATTAGCAGTTCTAACAGGCGTTAGCTCAACCCAGCTTTGTCTGATACAAATACCAACAGCTGCTCTGTAGCAAGAGCCAGGTAGCAGAGATCACATCATATTTTTTCTGAAGAAAGCTTGTATCTCAGCCTTTCACTGTTACTAAAGCAAAGACATTTTGAACTGGGCCCCTGAAAACTCCATTAGAGTCAGCAGGATTTCCAACACTCTCTTCATCCAGAGCCCTAAATCAAAGCATCTTTTGTTAGAAATATGGTGGCAATGTATCTGTTTGGAAAATAATTATTCAGGAGGAAAGACTATGAAGTACACATTTAAAAATGGAGGCGGACTATCAGGAGAAGCTTCCCAAAAACCATACAATTGTAACACTGAAAGAAACTTCAAAACAGCTCCAGAGCCAAACTCATGCTTTGGAGCAGAACCAAGTATTTACATACGACCCATGAGACATGTCTAACCTATTCTTAAACGTCCAGTGAAGGCGATACAGAAACTCTCCTCAAAATTCCAGTGCCTTATAAGCCTGAAAACTGAAAAATGCTTCATGATATAGAACATAATTTTGCATTACTGCAAATCTAGCTATCCTCTTGTTTTCAATAGACAAGAAATACAGTTAAACACAATCCAATTTTTCTTTGGTATTTCAGGACCATTATTATATTCCCTCTGGCTTCCATCTTCTAAAGAAATCGATCATATGTTTGAGTCTTTCCTTAGAAGTCAGGGTATACAAAATGCATTGCTCTCTTTCTGTGGATCCTCTTTTCTCAAAGGAGAGAACTAAAGCTGGACACAGTATTTCAGCAACACCAAAATTTGCCAAATTTTATCAACTCCTTTTAAATATTAACTCCTACATCTTATCTGATCCTTCTGCCAATACATCTCGTGATGTTTTTCTTTTTGAGCAACAGATTACTAGTTTTGTTTCTTGTTAAGATGGTGATTCATTGTAATCCTAGATCCTTTTCTGCAGAGTAATCCCAGATCCTCTCTCTAAATATCCTCAAGCTTGTATTTGTGCATTTGATTTTTTCCTCCCTTAGTGTAGTACTCTACTTGTCTTTATTTCAGTTCATCTTATTGATTTCAGGCCATTTCTCCAATTTGTCAAGACCGTTTCAAATTCTAAACTTGTCCTCCACAGGGTTTGCAACCCCTCCCAGTTTGGTGTCATCAGCAAATTAGTATACATGCTATTCCATCTTTTAAACTGCTAATGGAATTATTGAACAGAACTGGCCCAAGATAGCCCCCCCATGGGAGCCTGTATAAAATGCTTGTCTGGTTTGATAGAGACTGTTGATAAGAATGTGAATAATTCTATGTTTTTTCAAGCAACATATCCGTTGTACAGTAATTTCAACGAGGCCGTCTCCCACTGTGCTGTGAATTGCTGGAGAACGTTATACAGAACAATGTCAAAAGCCCTACTGAAGTCATCACAGTGATTGTTCTCTTCTCCTGCAGGCTTGTAAAGAGAGGAAATCAGATAGGTTTGACATGACTTATTTTTCACAAACCCATGCTGTTTCTTATCACCTTGTTATTCTCTAGATGCCTATATAATACATGTAATAATGTAATCATGTAATAATTTGTTCCAGGATCTTTTTAGATATTGAAATTATGCTGACTTCTCCAAAATTTTCAAGTGCTTCCTTTATTCCCTTTCTAAAGACAGAAATCATGTCTGTTGTTTTCTGTCCTCTGGAATTTCTTCTGCACTCCACGTGTTCTCAAAGATACTCTTCAGATTATCACTGTTGGCTTCTTCTGGCTCAAATTCACCCTGACCCACAGTCTGTGGCTCTGCAGTGGCCCTCCAAGGCTGTCCATGGTCTTCCCCACCGCAGCCTCTGGTGCTGTGCCGCAGCTCTTGCAGATGAGGGAGGCATCCCTGGCTTTCCTTCCTCTTGAGCTGCCCCTCTTCCACAGCTCTGGGACTCCCACAGCAAGTCCAGCCCTGTGCTACCTGTCAAGGGGTACAGGCCTTAAATTCTGAGAGAGAATTTTAACTTTTTAGCCTTTTAGTAAGGCTTCTTGGATAAAGTCTTACTACAGCCTATGATTTTATGACTCTATGATTCTATATATTCAGCCTAGTGTGCTAGGCAGAAGAGTATTTCAGCATGATATTAAAGCTTGAATTTGACTAATTATTATTCAAAATGCTTTTTCCTTGGCTCAGTTTTGTATCTCTCTCTCTCTTTTTTTTTTAAATTAATATTTATTAGTTTCTGGAAACAATTGCATTTGTGAGAACCACAGCCAAAAAAAGAAGAGAAAAGGCATTAATATATCAGCCTCCAATGTGTCATTTGTTGCATGTGCTCCTTCTGTTAAGTATTGCCTTTCTTTCACCTCCATCTGCCTTCTAATGAATTTGAAAGTAAAAAAACCCCAAAACCCTAAATAAAATACAAAAGAGAACAAAATCCAAACTTTTCTATTGCTTACTTTTTCAAAGTGCAAAAAAATGAAGATGATTTTCCTGGAAGAGCTGATAGAGCTTCTTGGGACAATTATATCAGTAGCATGGAGAAGTAGGTGTTCTACAGGAAACTGTCTCTGTTGAAAAGGGAAATTGACTGAAAAATCTAATGTGAGTTCTCCTTTCCCCTCCAGTCCTATTATTATTTGATCAGAAGAAGGAACATTCTGGTAAAATCAGAATTAGGTCCTACTTCAGCTAAGGAACTTATTTTCAGACATAAACATCTTCTTGCAGGGTTATTTCTGTTGTGAAATCCTGCTGTGGTCTTTCTCCTGCAATTGAGAGCTGACAAGCATCTGCACTTGCAGCGTGCCAGCCAGGCTGCTCTGTGCTTTGGACACGAGTGCTGGCATAGCAGAGAGAGGGGCACAGTGCTCACGGTGAGACTGTCCGTAACATCCACCAAAGGAAGAGGGAAAACATTCGAGAGGAAACTCAAATGACGTGTACCTTCCTCATATGTGGAGCTCAATACAGCCAAATCAACAACTTTCATATCGGCTCTGTAGTAGACGTGACATTTTCAAGGTTTAATGCCAAGGGCTTTTCCTCGGCGTTTCTGTTTTCATGCTGAGAACTGATCAGCATATTGATGCAAAGCACACACCTCCACTTTTCCTCTAGCTTTGCACTAAATGTTTGAAAGCTGGCAACCTGGAGTCATAGATGCAGAGAAACATTACTTCCAGGAAGGGTCTTTGCACTTGACAGCCTTGACTACAGATGTTTTTCTTTGGGAGCTTTTCATTACCTGATTTTATATACACCTACACATAGATCATAAGGTATTAACCAATTCCCCAGGGAGTCTGCACTTGGTGTAGTACATGAATGTAATGCCTTTAGCTTTGAACATAACTTTCACTATTGCAGCTGAGCATGGAGAGACCTCCAAGAAGTCACCATTCTTCCCCAACCAAGACCTCCAGCACATCTGCCACATAAAACTAAAAACAAACACACTCTCTTCCATGAGAAATACATGGAATTTTTCAAAGTTTGTTTTCATCTTGCACTGGGACAAAATAGAACAAAATATATTGATTATACTGATACCATCATTTGTGATTTAACACATCCTAAATGTCTTTATTTTGCTTTCACATAATACTTTTGAAAATCTTACTTCATCACCTCAAAATATTTCAGTGTGAGTGAGAGACTGGTTGTGCACATTTTCAACTTCCAAATACTCGCAACCTTCTTTTACCCACCTCAGATACCTCAAGAGCAGGCCATTACACCAGTATCTGGCTACCTCACACTTTTTAATAAATTCATTTTCACAGGTTCCATGTTTATTAAGGAATAGGTATTACTGCTGCTATACATACAGGGGAAGTAATAACTCAAGGATAGGGAAAACGAGTGTCTTTGAGGTCCAGTTGTAATGTTCTTTCTGACACATCCCACGTACATTTTTAGCTCCAAATATCAAGCCAGAGACTCAGATGACTGCAGACAACCTTCATCCTGCTCTTTCTCCACCTTTTTTGCCTACTGCAAACTCCCAACCTGATTCCTCAACAACACCTGTGAGGACAGCATAGCTCTGGCACAGAACTTAATTCTCTTCTCTGTCATTCTTGAATAGATATGCCTCACACCAAAACCAGGGACCTTGGAGCTGTACAAACCTGTGACACGTGTCAACAGTCGTCAAAGGCTCACACAGCACCTGCAGGTCAGTAGGTCTGAGCTGTCAGCTCATCTGGCCCAGCTATGCCTTATTGTTACTGGCTGGGAAGTGAGGTGATGCTGCTGGAGGATGCATCAGCTCAGTCGTACTCAGCAACTCAGGGGTGAATTATCTTAGCGCAGAATTGCAAACCAGAGGTGTGCCACATAGAGAAATGGCCTGCAATCTTTCATTAGATATGGTAAAAATGCCACATTTTAGGCACAATCATCTAGGTGTTGTCCCACATTGTACATGTAGCTATGCACTGATTGCTTCTCAAACTAGAGCCTAAGTGGCACCATTTATGTAATTTATACTGATTGTGCAGTGATTTACCACTCTGCAGTAAATATTAGGTGGTGGTGGTGAACTCCAGGTCTCAAGTGTTTGTTTATCATGAAAATAGAAGAGTTTTCATCACTAAATTGCCAAAATTTATAGGTTAAGACTTGTGTCTGTGCCTTTCTTCTTCAGCAGCTACAGGAAAGATATTCAGAAAAGTTCCCCTGCTCTATACAAGCCTTACTTTTCTCCCTAGGAGAATGAATTTCTGTTTAACAGGTGGAAACATTTATAAAATCCCACAGTGAAGTAAAAATAACATCATTTCTGCCATTGACACTGAACCCCCCCACGGCTTTCACAGGAGGATTTGCCCTAAGGAAATACTGCTGCAGCAAGTATAATTACAGCAGGCTAATACATACTGGAGAGCCAAGTTATAGCAGCTTTATCACAGCCTGCCTTATACCACTAAATCAGTTTTACTACATGTTTTACTAAAGATTTTCCTTAGCAACTGAGAAGATTGTGACAGGGCTTCTATCAACTAATCTCACTCCTATGGACAATTCAATGGATTAATATTGATTGGGAGACTGATATCCTGGGAGATTTAAATGTATTCTTTATTATTGGCCAGGCTTCTCTTCTTTTTCTGCCCATTTTTTGTAAGATTTGAAACAGTCCTTCCATCTCATTATCCATTTGCCTACTCTCATCATGTTTACTGACACCATGTTGTCCTGTGCAGATGCTGGAAGTGGATGGTACTCTTTTGCTGTGAGTTTTTTCCTCTTTTAGATTTATCTTTTCCTAGTTATATCTGGGATACTGCAGGGTTGTTCACGACCTCCCCCTGTCCAAGCCCTTGGTAATACCTGGGGCTCAATTTCCATCTTTGTCCTCCCAAGTACACAGTGGGGTCTTAAAATGGCAACTTGCACCTGCTCTTCACGAAATGCTCTTCCAGTTCCTGGCATCTTCATTTTAACAAGATCCTGCAAGGATGAGCCACCTCTCCTCACCTGCTTAAAGCAAAACCCTACATACTCCACAACAAAGTGGAACTGCAGTTTCTGTCAAGGCTACTGCATTTTATTTATAATCATTTTGAGCAACAGAATGTAAATCCCTTCCTAGGGGAAGGTGGCCAGAGCCATGTTCCATGTGCACATAGGTGCATGTGTGTATGTGTGTATGTGTGTGTATGTGTGTGTATGTGTGTATGTGTGTATAGCTTTGGCTGTGTTCCCTCCCTGCTCCCCTCAGCTTCCTAGCAATGCCAGGGCACCTTCCCTGTCCATGAGAACATGTGGCAGAAGCCCTGTCCTTTCCTCGTGCCATGAAGGAGTCCAGACAGACTTTTGGTATTAATTCCTTTCACATTGTCCTGTCCCAGTTTTACTGGATGGTGTACTGTTTGACTGAGGCCATGTGTATGCATTGTAAGAGGTTTAGCCAAAGGTTTTCCATGGTCAGGAACTGCATGAGGTGGGTTTCAGCTGAGCTGTCAGCTTTTAGGGGCTGTTTTGTTTCAGGAAAAGACAGCATCTTTCATGTACCCCAGCTGTACATTTGAGAGTCTGCTGCTGTCCTGCAACTGCCCCTGGTGCCTGCAGGGCTGGGGACAGCTCACAGAGCAGTTTAAGAGGGAGGCTGAAGGCAAGTGTCCTGAGCTCCCAGAGGTTCCTGCCCTGCACCTTGCTCCTGCTTGCTGCTATAGGTACAAAGCTTTTTTAAAGTAGACACATTGACACCTAATGCCAAGTTGATGCAGTAATCAGAATCTGTGTTTTCCTAATCAAAGTAGGAATAAATAGTAATCACCTGTCTGTTACTCTGTTAGGCACAGATGGAACTCCAGGAGACAGTTACCTTCCAGCAGCACCCAGCTGGTCCTTGGCAGAGAGTGCCAAAGAGTACTTCTGAAATCCCAAATTACAGTCCTCTAGGGCAGTGAGAGGAGATTGGAAAAAAGTGCAGTATTGCTGAAGATTACAAGAGAGAGTGAAGAAGCGCTGGCTGCTATTGAATAACCCCTTGGGAACTCCTACCTTTTCCCATATCTTGCTTTGTTTGGTGCATTGAGGGGTATTTGTGTAGTAAGGCTGGTTTGGGTGGCAACTTGTGCTGGGATCCTTTACCTTTCTCTGACCTTCAACAAGCTACAGTAGATTATAAAATGAGGCCTCCTGTCTTTATTGTCTTCCTACTAATTATAATGATCTGTGTAAAAGCACTGCCCAGTCAGAGATCAGGGTTCAATTGTGCTAAAGCTTTGCAAAAAGATTTTTAAAATACCTTTTCCTTCCAGTGCAGAGAGTTTTTTTTAACTCCAGGTGCAATAGTTCCTTATGATACAGATGACCAAAGAAGGACTGGCTGTCTCAGAAAAGGAAAAGAAGTACCAGGGTCCCTAATAATGTAGTTAATGGGCCAAAGTGAATGACCACTTTATAGCTGGATTTTTTTTTCAGGAGTCTTCTTCCAATTTGAAATCAGTGAGTGAATCCACTTTAACAAAAAACAGAATGGCTGTTCCTGGTGGAGATCAAGAGCTCAACTTGCCCAGTATCCTGTCTCAGTTACAAGTGAATGCCAGAGAATGTGGGGACAGGAGAGGAGAATTTGACACCTTGAGTAATCTCCTCATAGTTGTTGTTACACAACTATTTTCAGCTTAGAGAGTTTTCTGAACCTGATGTGTTTTCTGTATTGCGTGATCCAAAGTGGACCTCTCCTCCACATGTGTTTGTCCAGCCTCTCCCTAACCCTACAAAAAACCCCTTTGCACTTACAGCTTCCACTGGCAGGAAGTGTCCCAAGCCTACCATCAGAACTTTTCCTGGGTTTTTTTTGCACGAAGTTCCTGTTAGCTGTATTTGTAGGCTCCTACTTCTTGTACTGGAAGAAGCAATTGCTCCTTCTTCACTTTCTTTTTGCCATCGTGATTTTATACATCCAGATTATTTCCTCTTACTCCTATTTTATCTTTTCAGAGGGATGATCTTTCCCTGCTTGTTCTTTCAGACAAAATTATGGGAGATTTCCCCAGATTTGATCCTCCATTATAATCTTTTCTGAACCTCCCTCCACACCAGAGGATCAAGAGATGCAATAATACATTATTTTAATATCTTCCCCTGGGCACTGATGATGTAAACTGCTCTTCGTAAACTGCTGATCTTGTTGTCATGACCTTAAGATAGACAAAAGATGGCTGGTCAGACTAGGAAACAGCTAGGATGCTTAATTAAAGACAGTAAATCTAAGGTTTTAATGGTAGCTGAAGTAAATGATGAAGTTTTACCAACTCTTCTCTCCAAACTTTAACCTCATTTTTCATTTGAATTTACAAGTTGAATTATCATTGAATATAATTATTGTCTATAATGCTTTATTAAACAATGCAGGCAGGTTTATCCCAATGGGATAATCTGCTTGGTAAGAAAAATTGAGCCGATTAAAAGATGCCCAGTTTATCCTTATTACAAAGCTCTTTCAGTATAATAAAGTGCAGCCATGTCACATCTCCTG
The DNA here is from genome assembly GCF_000738735.6 of Corvus cornix cornix. NCBI lineage: Eukaryota > Metazoa > Chordata > Aves > Passeriformes > Corvidae > Corvus > Corvus cornix. The sequence continues at coordinate 85,234,358 of NC_047056.1, read as the reverse complement.
GCTATTTGCAACACCCATCATTATCCTTATTACGCCTCTTCATAATTTGTCTCAAGCATTTACTGACATTTATTAATGTATGTGTTCTGATTGCAAAGCGTCCATCTCAGGTTTTACAGCCAGCACAGGCTCAAGCAGGGTATCTAAACCCATCCCCCAGGCATCTGACCTATACCTATATGTCAGGGAAAAGGCATCTACCATCTGACGTTTCGACAATCCCAGGGCTCAAAGCACCTTTCTGCTCCAGGTATACTTCCACACATGCCAGTAAAATGCTCCTGGCATGGGCATAACTTCATACTGATAAAAAAACCAGCTTGGATATTTTTGCACATATGATTTTCTCTGGTCCTTCAGGTTGATATAAGTTAGTCTAAAACTGCTTCAGATCACTTTTGCCAATTAACTGAGCCTCTGCTGGAGTGTGAGTGGATATCCATGGTACGCTTATGTTACCAGAGTCTGAAAAGCATACCACTGTGTCTTAGGGGTCCTGAACATGCATTTATCTGATTATGTCTCATTTCAGGTACTATCTTTTTCCCTGCTTCAAGTTTGTTCATAGTTAGATTTTTTAAAGTTATTATTTATTTCGAGGTATAACTGGAGCTTTTCTTGCCAAGTCATCTCCCTTGTGACAATCCCTGAGCTGGTTACTTTAGTGTAATCAGCAGGTTTTGTTCCTCGCTTTAGAAGACCTGCTCCTTTTTCATTTCAAGCCTGTCCCTTCTCCCTCCACTGTAGTATTTCTTTCCTTCTGTGTTTATTAATTGGCTTCATAGTTGGACCACACAGTGCAATTATGAGGCACATTATCCAACAGAAAGGCTGCAATCAGAATGTACAAGGGAATGGAGAGTTCCTTCTGATTCTTCACTAGTTCCAGAAAAAGCTATACTCAAACCCAGGAGGGCAGAGTATTAGAAAATTAGCCTAGAAATGGCTGCAAAAAAATTACTGTGCGCACACACACGTGAACATATTCAGACAAGAGGGCAACTGGATCAAAAGTGGTATAAATGAAAAATAAGAATTCTCAAAAGCTAGTAAGAAAAGGAAAACCAAACATGGATCAATCAGTGGCCAGCTAAAGTAAGGACACAGGAGAGTCGTTTTCTAAACATAGTAGGAGTAAAAGGAACAATGATCTTTGTTTATTATTAAACGAATTTGAAATAAATTTCTGTTCAGTAAGGATGTAGTAGGACTCAGGTCCCACTCTGTTTGGCTTAACTGTTTCATCAGTGATCTAGAAATAAATATGTCCTCATTGCTAAAAATTATTCAGATGATAGAAATATAAAATCTAGATACATAACCAAAAAAAGCCAGAAAAGGACAGTAGTTAGAGATCTGAATTGCTTACAAAGGAGAACAAGAATACCCTCTATGTAATTTGCTATGGACAAGTAGAAGTAGTGTTTCAGCATGAAAAGAATGTAGGAGTGTGAGATTTATATGGGGAAGTCACAGGTTCTGAAAAATGGGTCGTGATTGTTAGCAAGTTGAGTGCAGGCCACGTCCTTAGGTGTGGTACCAATACACACTTTGGGTGCAGAAAGGAAGGCATACCAAGCAGAACTTGAAAAAATATATCTGACAGTAATTCAATTTCTTCTAGGCATCTTTACTTCAATAGAAACACTGAGAAATTGGACATAACTCAGAGAAGAGAGCCCCGAGAATGATTAAAGAATTGAAAGAAACGCCTTGTAGCAAGCCACTCAAAATGTCAATATATTTTGGATATCAAAGGGAAGGTTAAGGAAAAGTCTGGTTTTGGTTCAGAAGTACCTACAAAAGGAAGAAAATGTTGCTAATGGAGGATCTTCAGAGTTAGTATAAGAAAATGGGGCTGAAATTTGAAGTAAAAGAAATTCACAAGAGAAATAAATTGGAAAATTTAGCAGGCAAGATAATTAGATCTGGTATAACACACAGAGGTGCTAGAGCAGCACTAGGTGTGTCTTTCTAAAAAGTTGGATCTTTAACCAACTGATACCAGATGGAGAGAAACAAGAAACATGTTCTTGGAAGTTCTCTTTCTACTGTAGCAAGTCTGACTAGAGGGTCAAAATAATTTTTGATGGCTTTTGAACATCAGTAGAAGAGTTGTGAATTACTGAAATATATATATTACACATTATTTATGAAAAGGTTACATTTTTAGAATTTGATAGCAACTTTCTAAAATTCTCAAAAACAGTGGGCATTTTATTTTTGCAATATTTCCACCAGAATACCCCAAATTTCTCATTCACTTATTTTTTCATTAAACTCTAGAATCTCAATTATTAGCTCCTTATTTTTACCATTTCTTCTTCCCTTCTTATTTTAATATCCAATAAATTCTCTCAGGGAGAAGAGAGGTGAATTAATACTGACACCACAAATCATTGTGTAAAAAAATAAAAAAGTGTCTAATTAAAACATATTTTATCTGTGGAGTTTTCTTTTTTTTTCATTTTGAATGTAAATCATTATCCAGTATGTCTACCAATTGCTCATCTGATGAGTCTTGACCTGGAACTTTGATGAAAGTATTAAGGGATTTAATGAAACCACAAAATTGGTTCCAGGAATTAGCCATTACACAGAGGGGGGAAAATGCAGATAGCAGTGCAAGACTTTGTAGTTCTCCATGTTACACTGCAGGAAAGTAATCTGGTTTTAGAATGACAGCTCAGACATAGGATAATTGTACTCTTTAATACACAGAAATGCAGTGCATCTTGCCTGGAAAGAGAAGATTTCATAACAGTTTAGTCATAGCTATTTTCAGTGACTCAGGGAGTGCAATGACATCCCTAAAACTCCTGCAAACTTGGAATCAGCCGTGGGGTTGCTGATGAGCTGAGCTATGGAGACTTGTACCTCACTGTTACCTGTTTGCCTTGATATGCCATGGAAATTCCTCCAGACTGTAAGAACACTGATATTCATGCTGTGAGAAGAATGACCCAGGTAATTATATGTGGGCTGTGCTTGACATCAATCTGATAGCTGTTTGGGACTTATTAGTTAAAGAATTAAATGTTGACAGTATAATTAACACTGGCAAAGCATGGGAAATAGGCTCAGTCAAACACAAATAATCTTCTCTTTGATAAATTTGCAAGTTTAGTCATTAAAGATACCACCACCCTGTAATCCATCCAGACTCAAGAAAAGACACCATACGGTGAAAAATATGGAGTGCAATATCAGCAAAATACATCTTAGAATGGGTTCAAAGTTGTCTAGCTATCCAATTTTAAACAATTTTCAGAAGGGAATCACTGGCAAATATTCTTCAAGCTTTGCCTGTAGACTGAATACTACCAAAAGTTTTGCAAAGATCTGAAAATAATCCAGAGTTCATTCCTGACAGAAACTTTGGATGATCCTGCTAAAGTGGCAAATATTGAAGAAGGCTAAACAGTCTTTTGAGAATGAATCTGAATAACTCAATAGGTAGGCCCATTCATAAAGCAAATATTTTCATACACCTAATACATCCTAATATACAGGAACAGAAACTTTAGCCCATACCAAGAAAATGGGTATTTATTGGGCAAATCATGGACTCCTGAAAACCCTTAGGGATTAGAAAGAGTGAAAAGGTGGAAGGAGGCTACTGTGAAGAAAAATGGTAATCTTCTCTGTAGTAAGAGAGGACACTGAGCAGAAGAGATACTTTTACAGCAGGAACAAGTGAGCCTGGTAAGGAGCTGTTCCACTTATATAGCAACATGTTTTGGAACAATGTTGAAAGTTGTTGCATAAAAGATTCCCAGTAATGACTAAGAAGGGGAGAAATGCTTCTCAATAAAGGGGTTTTCAGTATTTTAGAGTCTAGTTACTGCGTTGAGCTTTGTGTCACGGTTCCTGTTGCTTGACCTAATTCTTCAAAAGGTCTCTCTGTGTTGTATATCAAAAGGGAGATTGAGAAGCAAATTAGCTGCAAAGTGTACATCCCTTATTACGAAAAAATACTGGGGACTACATCTTCAGCCATTCTGGGAAAGTCATGCCGGGAGCCAAGGCAGACAAATTTAAAAGGGGAACGAGACAGATTCTTAATGATGAGTGTGCTTGGCCATCGCTAAAAATTCACAGTGGTGGTTTTCCCTCTCTCTTTGTATTCACAGCAGGTCTCAAAGGCATTTAGGAAAATCATGATATTAAAAATGAGCTATTTGGCTTACTGTAAAATGCAGAGGGGACACAGCCTTCAGCCTGGTCATACAGGAGGCCACTCTCTAACAATGTAATGCTCACTCTGGCCTCAAATTCGGTACAGTACTGCCACCGATTTAAGCTGTTTGAAAAAGGAGTGATCTGGATGCAGTATCAAGGAAACTGTGTTTTCTGTGATGGGCTAATGAGGATATAAAATTCTCCTGATCATTCCCTTGTGTTGTCAGACTGTTATGTCTAGCAGTTATTTTTGAACTCTTGCTAATAGACAAGAAAAGATATAGGGGATTAATCAGAGGAAATTCAGGAGGCTCTTATTATTTCCTCTTCTCTTTATTCCCATAGCAATGACAAAGATGAAGCATCCTCTACAAAAATGCCAGAACTGCTAAATCAGGACTCATGTGAACACATTTTTGCTTAGTGCCGCCCTTGTGATTCTCCTGCTGTTTACGTGACTTCTATAATTGAAGTGATATTGTTGAAATCATATCTAGCACAAGAGCTTCATGTTTATTCTTTCTCCCCAAGACTTCGGTCTCAGCCTTCTCTGATAAATGATGTGAAGCAGTACATTCCCTTCCAGCTATGCAAACACTCATTCTTCCACACATGCCCAGACACAGCTGTTCACACCATCCCTGAGGCCCTGGTCTGTCTTCATTTGTTTGCATCATTAAAAGAAGAGGCAGAAGCAGTGCCCATATCAATGGGAGGAGTTATGCAAATACAGGGCATCAAATTACACAGAATATTTTACAGCAAACCAGAAAGAGCTAATAGAGACTTTATAACTTCTCCCATGCTCTTTCTCCTCCATCTGGATCTCTGGCAATCTCTGACTGGTTAAAGGGAACGTTCTCAGCTCTGTAGGATCTCTGCCACCAAGGTATTAATGTGTTCAGTTCATTTATTCTAGAGTAGGACTTCATAGGTCGCCTAAGTTCAAAACTGAACTTGTGAAACACCTTCCTCAAATACTGTCTCCATATTTCCACATACTATTTCTGCCCTTTCTCCCACTTAGTGAAGCATGTGGGAATGCACTGGTAGCATTACTCAACCTTCCCATCCACCCAACATTTTGCCAATTTTTACATGAAGGAAAATTTTAAAGTCTTACTCATGGTCACACAGCATGTCCACATCAGGTTCAGTCAGGAACTCATGACTCCTCAAAATGTCAAGCATGACAGTCACAGTCTACCATACACTATTTTCTATTCCTGCTTTCCCACCCAAGTATTGCACAGAGCTCTGCTGGTGAGAAGTTTTGGTTTGAAATTTAAATGAACTTCAGCACCAGTGTGTCCTGATGCATTCTTGTCATCTTCTTTTTTGTGTTTTATTTTGACTCTGGGAGTTTTACTCTGGTGTGAGGTGACACAGGTTTGCTGGGCTAGTATAAACATAAACATGATAGGAAGAAGTGAAGGTTCTTATTGAGTCCAAATGCCCTCAGTTTCCATTGAAATCAGGGATTCTCAGCATCTAACAAGAGTGGGTACTATATTTCCACACTACATGCCATAGACTATTATCCAAAATGTCAATCTTGGGGCAGCAGTGAATGATACTTAGCTCAGAATTTGTATTTCATGCAGCACTAAAGCCACATTTCAGTTTACTAGATAACAGAGAAATGTAAACATATAAAAATTCATACTTTCTGACATAAATAGATGTATGTAAAAAGACTATAGGGAGGAGATTTTTACTATAGTTTTGTTTTGTTTGTGTATTATTTAATACACAATCTCTTTTGTTTCATTTGTGTCACGCTTGCTTTTTTGTTTGAATGACATCTTATTAAAGTGGTGCAGAAATAAGAACTGCAGAGAATATTTAACAGACCTGATAATTGAAGTTACAGTGCTGGAATTAATAACCAGATTAAAAAATATATATATAGTGCTTTATCAGGACCAAAAATTGCATTACCCAGGACCAAACCATTTTCCTTCCCAGAACCCCTCTCAGATGGCTGTGTCACTCTGAGCTGATTTTACCTGGCACATCAATTTCCATTTTGGTGAAAAGAAGTTTAGTTGTTGGGCCTTGGATCCATCAGACCACTGAAAATTAATGCTATTTTGAAAAAATCCACCCAAATATGTCTGGTCTGTAACACGGCAGGAAAGGAAAAATTAACTGTTGTAAAAATACTTTTCCATTAACCTCAATAAAAGAAATGCAACAGTATCTTGAACACTTCTTGTGTATTAAATAGGTAATAAATGAGCACTGAGCGGTGCTTATCACCAGGAGAGCAAAGTACTTGCAAGGAAAAACCAGAAAAAGAGATTTTTCCTGATCTTTCCCCATAAGCCTACCACTCACCAGTGCTCTGTGCTTGTGATGGGGATGCTTTTGTGCTTTTGTAAATGTTGTATGTCAGATGACATATGTGAGTCCTGACCAGCTGTCTACAGTATTTGGCAAAGGAGTCAGAGGGGAAGTTAGTAACCAGAAAACCAGGACAGATTTCATCTTGGGTAATTTCTCTACATTTAGTAGGACCTTCAGGAAATGAATTTGCTCTTCTTCGCTTCCTGTTCTAAAATAACAAGCTACCTTTAAAAATTGTAGGTGTGGATCTGGATTGTGTTCCCCCAGAAAAAGATTACTTTCCAACAACAGGTCCCTTGTATAAGGACATCCCTTAATTGAATGTATTTCCCATTTGCCATTAGTATTTCCCATTTGTTACTGCTCTGGCAGCCAGGCTGTGGTGCATCCAGGATCGATCAGTGATGTGCCTGCCTAGTCCTGGGGTTTTGCTCGGCATGGAGCAGCAGTCTGCCTAGTCCCCCTGCATTTACACCTTCACTGAGCAAAGGTGACACTGAATGCAGGAATAAATACAGAAAACTCACTCTATGAGGAAGGGTCATATTAGATCCATATTAGGCCTGGCTTTTGACAGGAAGGGATCATGAAAAATGGCATGAGAAATAATGAAAGAAAGACAGAGAAGGAAAGGGAAGTGAGTGGGGACTCAGGAGTGGGAAAAGGGTAAGAAAAATAGTGAAGCTGAAGTAATTTGGAGATGTGAGACGGAGGGCTTGAACTCAAGTCTAGTCAAAATTACACCATGTTTTTTGAATGGCCATTGATTTCCTTTCTGCTCACTGTGGTGATTTTGCAAGTACTGTTACTACCTTGTCCAACTGTAAAGAGCTGAAATGAAACCCTTAAAAGAATACGTTTACAATGTAATATCTAAGGCATTTTGGGAGCTTTTAAATTGAAGAGTGCCACATTAAAACTAGGTTATTAGCAATAATTACATGTTAAAATCTTGCAAACCTCTGGTTTCTTCATTCTCATCACCAGAGCTTTTTATATCACAAGGTTTTTATTCATTTAATTGTAGCCTTACACTAAGCTTGTTCTGCATTTTATCTAGCTTTGCTTTCTGGAACAATAGCTTATCCTTTTAACTATGTGGCTTTCATATCCCACTGTAGCATGAGAGAAAGATGAAGATGCTGAGTTGATTCACAATAATTATATTGTTCCATTGTAAAGAATCACAAAGCACTCCCCTTGAGTTTCTTAGCAAAGATCTACATGTAATTAAGCATTAGTAAGACCTATTAAAACAGTAAACCTGAAAGATGGTATGCCCACAAAAATACCTATCTTTGACCTCCACTTTGATCATTATTATATTAGATGCTTTCTGTGCAAATTAATTAAATTTTCTTTCTAAAATATTGTCCTCCTTTAAGCTTTCCATGATCAGCTAGAACTGCGACTTTCCAGTCAAATTCTTTTTAGCCTTTTCCCTCTGCAGCTCACTGCAATTCAAAACTACCTCTTCATTTACCCATTTTCACCAGGCTCTGAAATTTGGTCTATATTCAACATCTCCCCTTGGAGATATCTAATCATGGGCTTAACTGAGAAAAACCAAAACTCCTCCTCCCTGTCAAATTCTCAATCTCTCATTATCTACAACTGCTGCCACTGCCACTGTTCCTGTATTGCTTTGGACACTGTAGGCTTTACTTTTCTCCTTTCCCCAAACAGGCAGACCACATTCAAATGCAGCAGAAACTCCTTCTGAAGCATACCACCATTGATGCTTTGCACATTGCCATTCAGACTCTCCTCACTTCCCATAACAGCAAAACCTACAGTAACACATTTGGTTCCCTTGCCCACATTACTTTCAAAAGGTAAGACAAAAGCCAGTGTGTTTCTGAGGCAGCAGCCCAGCTCGCCCACCCTGCTGGAAGTCTTCACAAGTTCCCCTCTCCTGCTGCTGAACTTGAGATGCTACACTGAAGCTTTGCACAGTTTTACCTTGTCCTACTTTAATTTTGTCTTAGAACATGTCACCCTTATGGCTTTCATTATCATGCTACCAGTGCTGAAGGTTCCCTTCTCTGTCTCACTCACAAAAGACTATCTTTGCACATCTCTCCTTGTACATGCTGTGCTCACCCCGTGATGAGACCACGATCCTGCTTAAAATCCTCCTCAAGACATCACTGCCTTCTGTACCTGCATGTGTGGCCTCCAAGAAATTAGTCATCCATTGATAGCTAATACATACTGAAGGTGATAACCTTGGGGTTTCCTTGTATTATACTTACAGGTTCAGACTTAGTGGCTTTGGAAGCACATATACGCTTATGTGCTTTATGTAACCACAGCATTGTGATTATTCAGCTCATCACTGGGCTCATCTTCCATCTGGTTCTTGTTTTGGATTCCATTTTAAAATTTTGGGACCCAGACAATGTCTTCACATGTATCTGTAGTCTTTCCAATTCTAGGGGACCTTGTTCCCAGTTGAAGTAAGACTTTGGATGCCATCACATCTCAAGTTATATTAAGAAACAACAGTAACAGTGATTACGTTCCAGAGTAAGAAAATAAATAAAAATGGTAAGTAGCAAACAGGACAGAAGTCTGAAATGTGTTTCTGTATAAACAGAAATAAAGCCAATTTCTAGTTTTCTTATTAGTAGTTAGTAAAAATACTCCAGGATAGGCGATATCCCACAGCTGTATTCTTAGCAGTGGTCAAAGTACCCAGAACAAAGAGACAGACACATGACTGTACAGTGGTCATAAGGCTAAGCATATTTCAGTAGTGAATTTCCAAGTGAATTTTTCCAGTTGTGATCATCTCTTCATACGTGTCAAGATACTTCAAATAATGTTAGGAAGCTGAACTTTAGGAGACCAAATGATACTGAAACTATCTTGTGCTTAAGGGTACAGCATTTTAATGTGTTTTTAAAAAACAAAACTGCTCTGACTAGGTTCTGTGTAGATCTGTTCATAGGATTAGAAAATTTCCATATAGAGAAACATGCAGCCCTGAGCGGAGCTTGGTGTCCCCTGAGAGGGCATGAGTTCTGAGCCAGTGGGATATTCTGTGGCACTGAGGGAGCACAGCCTCAGGCAAAGAACATCTCTTGCAGCTTTGTCTGCTGGATATTTAAGGGACTAAAACTGCTCTAAAAATAGTGCAATTGGGATCTAAAACTGTCGTTTTGGCCTAGGCTGTAGCACAGCTGTAGCAGGTTGGAAGGGTAGCCTACAGTCATGCTGCCATAACCAGATGGGCAGACACGTGGTGATACAGGAAAGCCCATGCTGGCACAACAGTCAAATGCCAGTGACTGTTTTAAAAGGCAGCAGATAAACAAATGTGTTGCTGATTGTGAGATACAAGTCTGCTTTTCTTTCAGGGGAGGTAGTGATGTTTGATGGGTTTAGGTTCTGAAGGCTCTGCTTGCTGCTAGAAGCTGAGGTAGAAGTCACATGCATCTTCACATATGGTCTCCTGAACTGAGAGCTTGTCGGTCCTTAAGTTGAAGTATTAGATTTACACCTGAAAAGGGTATTTAATCCTGCTTTTCAAGATACTGTGAAAGGAAACAAAAGGTTTCAGGTGGACTTCTGGCAAGTGAGACTCCCTTTAAATGGCACCAACATCAGAATTTAGTTTTGCCTTTTTACAGAGCTGTTGTTGTCACTGGATGAACAGTTGTGAGCATTTTCCCAGACATATTATGCCTTATTAGAATATAAAATATGCTGAGTTGGAAGAGACCCATCAGGACCATCCAGTCCAGCTCCTGGCCCTGCACAGGACAGCCCCAAGAATCACACCATATACCTGAGGGTATTGTCCAAATGCTTCTCAAACTCTGTCAGGCTGGTGCTGTGACCACTGCCCTGGGGAGCCTGTTCCAGTGCCCAAACACCCTCTGGGTGAAGAACCTTTTACTAAAATCCAACCTAAACCTTCCCTGACACAGCTTCAGGCCATTCCCTTGGATCCTGTCACTGGTCACCACAGAGAAGAGATCAGTGTCTGCCCTTCCTCTTCCCCTCATGAGGAAGTTGTAACTGCAGTGAGGTCTCTCCTCAGTCTCTTCTTCTCCAGGCTGAACAAGACAAGGTAACCTCAGTCGCTCCTCACACGGCTTCGCCTCAAGGCCCTTCACCATCCTCATTGCCCTCCTTTGGATGCTCTCTAACAGCTTAATGTCTTTTTCATATTGTGATGCCCAAAACTGCACACTCAAGGTGAGGCCGCCCCAGTGCAGAGCTGAGTGCAGAGTATCCTTAAGACTAATCCTTGTGCTTTTTCTTCCAGTGAGTTTACATGTAAATGGTAAAGTAAACAGGGATTTCCAGCCACTGCCTGTGACTAAGCAAAGCACAGTTTATAGGGAAATGTCTCTTTTATTACGGAAACTTGTGGTTTCCAATGTAGTTGAGAAAAATTAGCTTGACAAGCTTGAAAGTAAGTTCTTTTTCGAGTGGTGAAGGGTGAGAGGATTCAGGGAGCCCTGAAAGAACTTGACTACCAAACAGCTTTGGAGAGGGTTTAGTGAGGCAAGAAAACTCTGGAGGTGTTAGGAAAATGAGCTTATATTTGTTCTTCCTGTCCACACAATGAACTCCTAAACCTCCCCAATCTCTCTAGAGTGCAGATGCTTGTGAGCTTTCTGTTTTAACTATAGCCCAGTGATAATTGCTGATGGTAGTTGCGCAGCTTGTTAAGGTTTGACCTTTTCTTGCAGATAAAAGTGGTAACCAATGTAATTTTAAAATCCTATGGTCATTTACTTTAATGGCACAATATACACCCAAAAATCACATCCTAACTAACCAAATATCAATAGAATGCAATTATTTAGGACAACTAAAATTATATGTTGAAGGTAGTCCAGAGTAAGTCTTCTTTATAAAAAAAAAAATCGTCTTGGTGGGCTTTGTTCTGAAATGTAATTTGTTCAATTGTGTCCTATCAATTGTTATTATAGGCAAAATTATTAGCCTAAGGACAATAACCATTTTACGAGACTGTGCATACTGGATGGAAATTTATTGGTCAATAATAAGGAGAGGAAAGAAGCAACTGTTTTATAATGTTACTTTTAAAAACCCCCTTACTCAATATCTGCTGACATTGTATTATATCCCATAAATGTATTGCATAAATTTGTAATAAAAGCAAAATTTAAAGAAGATAGTGAATCGCTGGTGCCTAGGTTAAAAAGTAGCTTTCTTTGACATCATCAGAAAAAGTAGTAGTCATGCCAGTATCCCCTTTTTTACAGACGTATGGGATAGAATTCACTTTTAAATGATGGCAACTCTGGTGACTCAGCTGGAATGCAGTAGTGGCATCCCTGTGGATGCAGAGAATGAAGAGAAGCACAGAGCCCAGTGAGTGAATCAGGCTCTGACTAAGAGCTCCACCTGGGCCACCTCCTCCCTCTGGACCAATGTGGGCAAAGGCACTTGTTTCCACACACAAGTCTTGCCTAGCAGTTCACATCCTCCTCTTCTGAGGGCTATTCACATGCCCTTTATTCCATGGAAGTTCCTACACTTCATTGACACAGGTAAGATCATGCTACTTATGCCTGGTTGTGATATGATACATACTGGAAGAGGCCCCAGCTGAAACCTCTCTCTATTTTGCAAAAATAGCAAATGTGCTTGCCTTCTCTAGACTGAGATTCTCACAGCCTAACTAGCAACATAGGACACACATCTCCCCAAAGAAATCCCCTTGCTCCTCGTGTCAGAGGCTATTTCATCACAGCTGTGGAAGGATTACAGGCTCAGCTGATTAAAAACCTGTCCCACAAGTCCAAACTACTTGAAGAGCTCCCTGTCCTTGCTGCACAGCAGGACTAGTAACCAACCTCGAGAGGAGTGCAGGAGGTGCTCACAGGCCTCCTGCATGTTTCCCAGGAGTTGTACAGAAGGAAACTCCATGTTTTACTCCTGTGCAGGTGTAGATATAATTCAGATAGGAAAATTTCTCTCCAGAGATACCCTTGTTCCAACATAGATAATTTAGCTGCATGTTGACTAATCCTGCTGCTGTTGGCTCAGTGAAAGCCCAGCTGAACCTGGAAGAAAGATGATGCCTTCTCTTTTCTGCTCCTGGTGGACAATTCTAAAATACCCTGTCCAGTATTTAGTTCTGCTACTTGTTTGTTTGTTTGTTTGTTTTTGGATTTTGCAGCTGAATTGTGCAGATTAACCCTGCAAAATGCGTGGGATTACTCTGAGATCCATAAACAGGGTGTCTGGCTTGGTTGAGATGTTTTGCTTACCCCACATACTCTCCTTAGAGAAAGCAGCAGAAAGTAATGAAGAGGTGTGTGGGTTTGGATCTCTTTGTGTGATTCATGTATAATGGGAAGAAAAGGGGCAAAGAACAAGCCTGTGGAAGCTGTCAAGGTTGCTAAATTGTGCAGTGGCCAAGGCAATGTGGGGCTGCCCATTTGCAGAGCTGCTGCATGCACCCTGCCCAAATCTGTGTTGGGTGGAGGGAACAGGCATGTCATCCTGCATCCCAACCATGACAATGGGTAAATTGTTTACCCATGTGCCTCCCAATCCGTTTTTTATTATTTCTTTGGGACTGTGAATATTTCTGATCCTGCCTTTGTGTGATGCCTTAATTTGTATTGGGCTCTCTCCTTTTAGCTGTCCCTGGACATATTATATTTTTAATACGTATCATAAGGACAGAAAGGGGGGCGGGGGGGCTTACACATAATAGGAGAAAAAACAGCAGACAGTAAATACTAAAAGTAAAGCAGAAGGCTGCCCATCATTCTTTCTATGTATTTCATTTTAGACTAGGAATTGTAATTTATAATAAAGAAGTAAAGTTTTATGAATTCTGGTGGTTTTGTTTCACTACCTATTCAAACTTTTGAAATGGGGTTAGTAAAAAGAGAAACAGAGAAGACAATAATCTATACAAGTGCTAGAAATGGGAGCACAGGGGAGCAGTTTGAAGCTCTACTTCCAGCTGTGCAAAAATGTGGTTTCTGCTACTGCTTTAAATTGGTCCTGGTTGTAGGGCTCAATTCACAGACCAGACCTGGATGCCAATCCTGGTTTTCTAAACAATTTAACTCTGTGTTTCCTCTGCTCTTTTCATCTTTCTACTATCATAAGTAAGCCTTGCTGTCTCCTGTTGTCCTCCCCTCCCATCCATCTAGGACCATCGGTCCTTCTGCCCAAAACTGTTTTGTCAGTGCTTCCAGGTCTTCCAAATTTCTTTGGAAAATCCCTTTCTCAATTTTCCCAAACACCTGTCTTAGCAACAGCTCTCATCCCTCGTGTCTCCTTCACTCTTACCTCATAATCACCATTACTCACTGGATTGTGCCAAATATGGATTTGAGCTCTTGGAATGATCTCTGTCCTTACACGTTTGTTTGAGGAGTGTAGTATGTACTTGACGGCTTGAAAAATAAAGTAGGTGAACCATATTAATCTATTACGGCATGATTTTTAGAGAACCAAGGGTTGGAAATTTCTCTGAAGCTCTGTGGATTTTACAGGTGAGTCCCAACTATAATTCTCATACAGATCTCACAAGGATCTCACTCTGGGTCTGGGGCAGGGCAGAGGGGGTAGCCCACAGGAAACCTGCAGTAAGGACAGGAGAGCTATGGCACTGGGTGCTAGGAGGAAGCCCCTCCCATTTTAGGGAGTTAATTTCAAAAGAAGCTACTCTTGAAAACTGCCTTTTGGACAGCCAAGGGCATGGGATTTCCTCCAGGTAGTGACCCAGCAAGGTACCCCCAGGTATAATCAAAAAGCTTTACCGAATCTGGAATAGGATCTACTTTGGCAGAAACAAAGCACTGACCTTGTAAAAGAAGTCTTGTTTTTACCACAGGTATGAAGACAGACCCTTGCTGAACACAGGAGCAAAGAAAAGGATTACATGCTGGATGGCAGCAGGGGATGTACCTATGTTGACGAAGTAGCTAAAATGTGTTTTAAGCCTTGGCAGCATAGAGGTGAAGAGTTTAATTAACAAATTCAAACCTATGCTCTTGAGGCAGTGGTGAATTTGATATTAAAAAGGGAAAAGCGTTCTAGCTTCTGTTGTACTTTCTTGCCATACCAGAGACTGTTTTGGTATTTCAATTACCTGTTTTGGCTAAAATGCCAAAAGGTTCAGTGGTATTGATGCCTGGGGTGGCCACATAAAAACAGAGACCGGACAAGAATAAGGGAATAAAGGTAGGTATTTATTTGAAGGGCCTTCAAGGTACACCCTGGGGAGTCAAGAGGCTACTTCCAAGACAGACCCTGGGTCACGAGTTCTTCACACTTTTACAAGTTTGGTCCATTTGCATACCAGGATCAGTTCTCCAGTTACGACCCCAGTAAATGATGTAACTACCCGAAGTTTGCCCTCCTCTTCAGAGGCCTTACTTTAAACATTTTGGGGCTTGGGACAATCTAGGTGTCCTTGGAGAGCAAACCTAGAGTGGCTTGTTATGTCTAACTAGCATAAGAGAACAGTAGCTAACAGGCCACAAGAAACTTCAGAGTTACACACTAGGCAGTACAGGATTTACAAAATATAAAAGTTAAAACCTAAGGCATCAGTATGTTCAAGGAAGCTGAAAGAATAAAAGATCAGTTACAGCATCAACATTTTGGTCCAAAACCTAATCTTCACCCTGTTTCTCTGTAACATCTATGTGTCAAATGCAGAGATGTTCACTCATCTCTGCTAACCTTGGTCAAACACTTTCAGGCTTAAAAAGTGCTGGGTTTTAATTTCTGCCAGCCTTTGGATATGCTCTAATAAATCCAAACTGATTTCAAATTACAAAGGTGATTCAAACTTTGAAAGTACACTAAAATACACTGCAATAAATAATTCCATTTCCTCTACTGATGCCCTAAGCCCCCAGGGTCTGTGCAATAGCCACTTCTTTATTCAATCTGCTTCACCCTTCAATGAAGCAGATTAATTTAATAATCTTAATATAGGGAATTTTGTTTCTCACTAATCCCTACAAGTTGGAGTTCTCAACACATATACCCTAGACAGTGACAAATTGAAAGTTCGTTCAAAAGCAGAGCAATAGAAAGACCAAGGGAAATCATGACACTCATCAGTTCCTGTGGCAGCTCTGCTGCTGTCTGCACTCAGCAGAGCAGACAGGGGGTCAGATCTGAAGGCGTCATTCTCTGAGACAGACCAAAATGTGCAGGTGTGACAGTTTGGACAAATTTGGAGGAAAATATCCTCTGATAGAAGGCAGGAGGAAAGTGAAAGAGATAAAAAAGCTGTTTCTTTAACAAACACACAGGAAAAGGATAATAATGTTAAATAATAAAACCTCTCGCTGTGGAGAGAAACCTGGGAAGATTTCAGAGTCCTTCTGTGGGTGTGGTCTCTCTCGTCCTCCTCAGAGCTGGGTCTATGTGGGCCCACCTCCAGGGCCTCGGTGGAAAATTCTCCTGATGTGTTCTAATGTTGAAAGAGTCCAGAACAGAAGAAGGGAAAAACAAACTGAAGTCCCAGGAAAACAAAGTTCTGCTCTCCGTCTCCCTCCGGAGAAAAGGAGCCAAAAGCTGGCTGAAAAGCAGAAGGGTGCTTCCCCTGCTCTTGCTACCACAGCAGGAGAATGCAGAGGAGTGTGTATATCTGTGTCCTTGAACAACTGTTTTGAAAAGTTCTCTCAGTTTTTTCCTCTTCCCCCTCTTGGGCTCAGTTTAAAGGCACAGAAAAGGCAAAACATTAATTTCTGGGCATAGAGCAGCAACAGGGGATACAACATCATAAAGTCACCCCAAGACAGCAGGGCAGCTGAAGACATTGCAGCACTGTGAAGTCTTCCTTTGGACATCATACTGTAGAGGGAAAATAATTGAATTAGTCTGAAGCTTGGCTGATCTTGACATTTTCAGTGAGAGGAGTCAGCTTAGAAGGTTTTGCAACCTTCAGTCCTTGCTGACATAAAGTAATAGTTTGATCCTTGCAGTATCTTAGTCACTTAACATTCCAGATACACTGTTTGAAGTACCTTGGGATCAAAACCACTCCCTAGCTAAGCATAGGCTCCTAACATAGATGGATAGTATTTACTTGTGATGCCCTTTCTTCCAGTCTTTAAAATGACATCTCTGTTGGTAAAAATCCACCAGACTGACAGCTTTATAGACTGCAGCTCTTATCCACATGACAAGAACATTGCAAATTGCAGGACCCCAGTCATCCTCCTTGCCACACTATCCAAACAAGTGCTTACCAGTAAGGAGCTGCCTCACTGGAGAAAAGTTCACTCAGTGCAACACTCATTCAATTTATAATTGGATTTTAAAAAGTGTTAATTTTTATTCTAAAGTAAGCAATAAGTTACCTTGAGACTGGAGCTGGAGCACAAAAATGCTGAAGAGAGCACCAATGTAGTACTTATCTCACCTAACTTGAAATATCTTCACCATAGAGATGAGGTATTTGTCCAGAAGTCCTGCATAGTATAGGGACTAAACAGAACTCTCTAGAAGGATTTGTGTCAGGTAAATTGGATCTTACATGCTTTGTTTACATGCAGATACCTACATTGCAAGAACCTGAATTTGGACTGATAAATCCGATTCCAAATTACATTTAGATAGACTGAATTTTTTTTTAGTTTTGATGGTCTATGTCAAATTCAAATTTATGATTTCAAAGGAAGAAAAAAATATTATGCTGTGATTAAACTGTGATTTTGAAAGATGCTGTTAGTCCACTTGAAGTACTAAGCTGCCACTTCAGAGTAGTGGTAATAAGAATAATAGAAAGAAAAAAAGGAATATATTTTGCAGATAGAGTGCCCAGTTTCAGAATCTTAACTGGTATTAATATTATTTATTATTCTAATTTTACCTGCAGAACAGGTACAAGAAATGTTCATGCAACTTCACAGACAAATAAAGGCGACAGGCCTTGACTTTAGAGCTTAAAATATTAATGAGACCAAACATAGAAAGTGATGACAACAAATGAGGGATAAAGTGGGGCATGGAAGAAATAGGTCACAACAATGTAACAGCATGAGAGAAGCACTTTGGGGTGGCTACACCTCTTTACTTCTGCATTGGCTCATCCAGCTACTTTGCATGTGTGAAGAGGGCGATAGGAAGAAAAATCAAAGACATCGTCTAGGAAGAAAAAGTGCCAGAATTGGGACCATGAATTTCAGGAGTTCACCAGTCAAGCCACTGTACCAAATTACTTTCTGAAGAGGTCACAACAGTGGAACAAGTAAAACTCTGAAAACATATTAAACAGTTCACTGCTCCTCTTCTTATTGAAAGGGGTTAAAGCAACTTAAATAGAATTTCAATCAATCATTCCCATCCTGTAGGACAAATTTCAGTCCAGTGTAATTGGAAATGGCAGTTGAAAAACCTTGATTAAAGCGATTTAGATGAGAATGCTAACAAAGAGCAGTAAAACCTGGCATGGCTAATGCAAGATTGTTTTTCCATTTATCCACACAATAATTTTCTAACTCAGCTATTGAATTTCTCATAATATCCTGAGGGATGCTATGAAACCTGCTATTCAGCTGCTCTAAAGGAATCCTTATTGTCTGAAACAAGGAGACACATTCAGTTCATGAACCCAAACCAAGTTTCTTTTTTTTTGCTTCCAAGATTTTTTGGACAAAGTTTTCCTCACATAATTTCAAATTACAGATCCATTTCACCTCAGGCTTATAACTATGGTTTCAGGATGTTCTGGGAGAAGATGATTGATTAGGTGCCTGACAGAACACATGCTGAATTAAGCAGGACCATCTAACCCCTTCCCAGTTAATTATGGTATTTTCTGGGATGATTTGTCGATAACTTCCCTCACACAGCACGACAATCCTCTCCTCAAGTCTTTAAGATCACCAGCATTTGTGACCTTTCTATACTGATACCTCTTGACCCAAGACCATTGTGAAGGAATCACACATATGACCTTCAATGAGGGGTGACAGCATAGGGTTACAGATATGGCTTCAATCAAAGGATGCACAACAGCCTGTGTGATAAGCCAGAGTATTTTTCTGCAGCTTTATGAATCAGACAGCCACAGGAAGCAGCAAAGAGGGCAATAGCTGTGTATGAACTGGCCATGTGCTAGTCAACAGCAGCTGAACATGAGCCAGCGTGTTCTCAGGTGGCCAAGAGGGCCAATGGCATCCTGGCCACCTGCCATATCAGCAATAGTGTGGCCAGCAGGACCAGGTTAATGATTGTCCCTCTGTACTCGGCATTGGTGAGGCCACACCTGGAGTGCTGTGTCCAGTTCTGGGCCCCTCAGTGCAGGAAGGACTTTGACGTGCTGGAGTGAGTCCAGAGAAGGGCAATGGAGCTGGGGAAGGGTCTGGAGCACAAGTCCTGTGAGGAACAGCTGAGGGAGCTGGGGGTGTTTAGCCTGGAGAAAAGGAGGCTCAGGGGAGATCTTATCCCTCTCTACAACAGCCTGATTGTACCCAAGTGGGGAGTCAGTTTTTTCTCCCAGGAAACCAGTGACAGGACAAGAGGACATGGCCCCAAGC